>NC_134438.1:5941621-6278773 GCF_030867145.1 Opisthocomus hoazin | reverse complement strand
TCCTGGTTTTCACTAGGCTTTTGCCCAAGCAGTAAGACCTTCACAACACTGGAAGCTTGAACAGCAATGTCACAGATGTGCCTTGAATGAGAGCTCTGGTGAGGCCACAGCAGCACCTGAAAGCAGGAAACACCGAGAGCGAGCCGCCTGTCCTGTAAAGGGACTCCTCTCATGACCACGTCCTCATCTACCACCGGTTTACTAAGCTCACAGCAGACCACATCAGAGGCTGCAGGAATATCCCCCTGCTCAGCAACTCCTCCCTTGCCTTTTGTAAAGCTCCAACATTTTAATCGTACTCAGACCTCTCTCTCCTAACACAAAGCATCTCAGCTCTCTCAGTAACCCAGGTCCACAAACCTGGGCATTCGTGATCTCCTTCCCTCGCTTACGCAGTCAGACCCCTTCCCCTCGCTGCTAACGAGCCTCCCGAGCACACCCCCCTCCTTCAGTTCTTATTCCCATCTTTCACCCCATGCACCCACCCCCCCGTCTGCCTAAGATATATGGAATAAGCAGCTAGCGCTGAGGGACTCTGTGCAACTTGGGGGGGTTATGAATGTCTGCAGTGAACCCAGCCCCACGCATGTCCCTGATCCCCTATTGCTCCATCTCAGGACCCACCCGGAAGGTGCTGCCTAGCAGACCTAGGGACCCTCTCTTGTATCTTGTCATAAGTTTTCACTTAGAATAAAGATATAAATAAAGTTCCCCAGTTTGTCAGGGGTTTTCTAGAAAAGAGCACTGGTGCCAGAGGAGCTGAATTGTTTCTAATTCTTAGCTTCAGACTGACATGCTGCGTGTGGCCATTTCTTGATCTATTGCTATAGGCATCTAGAGCCCTTTGGGCTTTATTCAGCAAGCCACCGTGATGTTTTTCCTGGAAGCCTGTGGCACAAGAAATGCAATATTCTTTCAGTGCAAAGGCTAGGGTTTTCAAGCGAGCCTTTCCTTCCCAAAGCTTATTAAAATACACCAGACTCAGATCTCTCAAATACCTTCAAAATTCCCAAACTACAAGGTTAATAAGAAGGGCACAAACCTACCTCTGAGGTCGGATGACTCCCCACCAGCCTGTACCAGAAGTTAGGATGGGCAGGCACTGGGTAGAGTTTGTTACAGGTGATGGTTATTTTCAGGGACGTTTTAATAGGACTAAACAATCACAGCAAATTACTAAGCAGTAAATCCATAACAATTTTCACCTGGAGATCTTTGGTTACTTTGCAGAAAGTTGGTGAGGATCAGATAGTGAGGAATAGAGGTTATTAAAAAAAAACTCAAGATTTTAGGTTTCTTCACAGGATAATTTCAAATGTCGGCATTATGTTTTTGCTCTGAGTTACTCTGCAGAGAAATTGCCCTCCCCGCTGACTAGATAAAGCTTAGCAGGTCCAGCCTCCAGTGCTTCAATTTATCCCACGTGAATATGCCACAAAGTGCTGTGTCCAATTAACAACCTTCCTTATAGGATTTCCCTACAAAGTCTGTAACAGCTTCAAAACTGTGCTAGGTTTTGGCATTTCCAGTTCCCTGTATCTTTAGGGGATAGGGCTTGTAACTGGGAACTCTTACCCGTTCTAAATCCTGAGAATAGTCCCGATTTTCACTGCTTGTCTCACCTACAGGAGCAGAATGCCCAGCGGGTGTTTGCTCTGCGTGCTCCTAAGGGTCGTCCTGTGCCAGATACTCTCACACCAGGTCACGAGGCGCTTGCCCTGCTCTAACAACCTCTTGTCTGGTTTTGGTCAGCACTTGAAGGGACTTCACCTCCGTGGTGGAGGCTGGGCTCCATCTGTGCAGCTTGTTGGCTTCCTCAGTAAGGCTGCTAAGCCGGAGCTCAGCCCTGTGCTTCGGGGAGAAAAGGCTCGAGGAGGTTTTGCTCTGCGCTCCTCCGGTCCCTCAAGCTGTAGGCGTGCTGTCGGGACGGGCAGTTGCAGTGTTGACCTGGGGAAGGGCAGAAAGACGGGTAGAAGCCATGAAGCTCGTGAGGTGCTTCACAGGCGCGAGGGTCTGCTGCGGAGAGCCAGCCGCTCCCGGGGCAGGCAGGGCTGCTCGGAGGGACGGGGACAGACCTGCACCCGCGCGATGGGCAGGCACCGGGCAGCCGCCCACACCGTCCCTGGGTGTGCGACAGCGGAGCGGGCCTCGGCCATGCGGTGCCATTTCTGGACTCGTCCGGACGGGAGCGAGCAAGGAAACCTCGGATTGCTCCTCCCCGGGCCTCCTCGCTGCCATTAGGATCTGGGTTGTGGAGGCCCCGCGGCCGCCAAGCCGCCATCCCCAAGGCCTCCTCGCCTGCTCCGGGTTCCTCTCCCCCTCCCCGCCGGTGTTATTTTCACCGTTTCCTGCCCAGGGAAGTTCAGGAGTTTGACGTTACCGGGTTGGTTTCCGCTCCCCTGCCCGGCTCCTGCCGGGAGCTCTCGCAGAGCCCGAGCCCCGCGGTGCCGGCAGCAGCCGGGCAGGAGCCCGCCCATGCCAGGGGCAGGATGGCGGTGCCGGCCGGGCCCAGGGAAAGAAGCGTCACCCCTTTCAGGCCGGGCAACAGGAGCTCAGCCGGCCTGGGAGGGCTGGAAAAGCCAACCCCACGCCTGCCCCTCTGCATCGGTCCCGCTGCGGGGCTGGACGGGGCCGCTCAGCCCCGGTGGGAGGAAGGGAGGACGCGCCCGGGCATCGTTGCAGAGCTTTTGGGTTCCTGCCGAATCGACGCCCTCCCCTCTCCCTCCCTTTCCCCCCCCATCCCTCCCGCGCTCCCGCCTGGCCTGCGTCTCCCCTCCCTTCCCTTCTCCCTCCCATCCCACAGCAAACAAAATGGCTGCTGCATGGCCATTTTGTTTTCTGTCTGGAAGGGGGAAGCCAGGACGCTGGGACTTGGCTCTTTTTTGGAGGCTGCGGCCATGTTCGAGCCCAACTCTCCCGTCTCTACGTGGCACCGGCTGTAGCGAGAGAGAGAGAAAAAAAAAAAAGAGAAAAAAAAAAAAAGGACCTTTTGGAACAAGACCAAAGTCAGAGGCAGAGAGTGGGTAGTTTTGGCGTATGTTGAGCACTGAAAATGCCTGGAATTGCCAAACTGAGCTTTTGTATTAGCAGCGTAAGGCTACTCGGTGCATGCAGAGTCGCGGGGCTGCATGGAATAGCCGGACGGAAAGGTTTGTTCGCTATATTCAATAAAACAGCCCTCCTTTCTTCTGTATTTATAAAGTACCAGAGAGCACTGTTGTCTAATTTGTTTTTGGACGGGCGGATGGTTTTACACATCGGCTTGGTATGATTAGAGCCGGTCACTGCCGGACGGTAGCATTTTAACCTGTTGTGTGTCCTCTTGTTTTCGGTGAATACGAGATCTGACCTTTCCACGGATCTGGCACTGCCTGGATTGAGCTGATGTGATCCGGAGGACTTTTTTTTAGGGATTTTTGTTTTGTTTATTGCCTTCTTGCCTGGAAAGTTTTCATCTCGGGAAGACAAAATCTTCATTTAAATACTAAAAGAAATAGCTGTTCTTGGCTTTTAAGCCCTTGCTTTTCTTACAAGGACGGAGCTGTGCTGCGATAACAAGCTGTTTACTGCACCAACGTGCGTACCCTGCACACGTTAAGGTGTGATGCATGACAGAGACACCATCAACAGTAACGTGCCTTGAAAGTTTAAGGGAACTTGGTGGCATTACCATACAATTCTGCGCAGAAGCGTGGCAAAAATACCAGAACATGCGCCAAATAAAAGCTTTTTTTTTTTTTTTTTTTTTTAAAGTGATTCTGCATTTTCTTCGGTAGCCTGGATGGCTTGGAGTTAGTAGTCACGTCTCTTCGTTCATGGACGCTTGGAGGAACAGATCTCTGTCCAGTGGCATGGGGGGAAATCAGGCTTTGATAAGGCATCGGGGTTAGGGCGATCACCCTGCCTTTCCTTGAGGGCTGCCTGGACGCCTGGAGGGACGCAGACGCTTTCAGAGAGGAGCTGGAAAAGACAGCAGAAAGAGGGGAAATCGCTTTTCTTGCACAGAAAGGTATTTGCCTCCATATCTTCTTGGTTTGCTTACAAATGATCAATGTAGAGAATTGCACGGGCGATGGTGGTCCCGGAGCCGGGGCTGTGTGTGTGGGCGCTGGGCGGGCAGCTCGCATTGCAGATTAAATGTTTAGTCCAAATCTACGTTTGGGGTGGCCGACACCTGCACACCTTCCGTGAGCAGCTTCTGAACAGAACATCGACAAGGAAAAGGGTATTAATGGAAGAGTTTGTGTAGACCATTACAGGAAAGGATCTTCTTTCTTTAGATTGTTGAGTTAACCTATAGAATTGAGTACGGAGCAGGTAAAAACAAACCAAAAAAATTTTTTTTTCTCTTATATCTCTTGATTTTTAGTATTTTGGACAGATTACTCTCTGAAATATCAACAGCGCCTGTTTTACTTTTATGACAAAAATTGTGGGATTTTTTTTCTTCAGGAGAGTGTAAATTATATGTTCATTTACCAGGAAAATACATGAACGTTTAGAAAAGACGTTACCTTCATGGCCACCTTTAATAACGGATCTATGAAGGGTTAATAAAAGATAAGTGGTGTAACAAGCAGATTACAGCTGCCTGTATTATAGATAACAATAGCAAATTCATTAATGACGATCCAGATGTTTATAAGTGTCTGAAAGGACTCCAGACAACCCCTAACACGAGGAGCTATTTATTAAGATACCTGCTAATTGTTTAACAATAAACAAATGCTATGACAACGTTGATATCAAATACTACCTACGTCATTAAAAGAGTATGGAGGAAAAGCCATTGCTGAGACACAGGGGCTGTTGCAGGAATGAGCTTGAAATATTTTTACTTCCATTTCCCTTTGCCTGTTTGCAGCACCTTTGATTAACTCTTTCAAAGCGTGGTGTTTTAGTGTCGGCTCCAGGATCAGGTGTCTGGGAAGATGGTCGGCCTTGCTTTTCCAAGAGCTTCACCTGGCCTGTGAGAAGTTAAAAGCAACTTGTCCTTGTGGCTAGTTTGGCAAATGTCATTTTTTTTTTTGCTTTCCAGTGGCACAGGGTGCGCTCATGATGTTTTTTTGGGCCGTCTGCTGCTTTTTCTGTGAGCAGGTTCCTCGCTGCCAGCGGGTAGAGTTGCGTGGCTCCGCATGGTGCTGGATGCAGCTGCATGCCCCAGCAATGTTGGGGAGCTGCTGGAAACCTTCCCTCATCTCTTTTTGTTTTTGTTTATTTAGGGTTTGGGGGATTTTTTTTGGTCTGTTTGCTTTTTGTTTCTCCACTCCAGCACCGCGGCAAGGCGAGGGCGTGAAGTCACTACCGGCTTCCCTATAGGCACAGCTAAGGAAACAAAATGGCCGCCGGTCAGCCATTTTGTGCCAACGCAGCCAGCGGGCTGCTCGCGGGCATCGCGTTGGTCAGGGCCGGTTCTGCCCCGGCCCAGCCCGTGCTCCGGGAGGCTGAAAAGCTTCTCAGGGACGCGGCGCCCTGATTTCCCACTGAGAAGCCCTGCCTGTCCCCGGCACGTTTTGGCACCGACGCGTGGGACTGGGGCTATACAAAGGCTGAAAGCAGTGTCTGCTTTTAAAGGAGCGACTTTGTTGTTTTACGGTTTCCTCCTCCCTCCTCCCCCCCTCCTCCATTTCATTCAGTACTCCTTAATAAACCAGATCAGCTCCTCAAAGCTTCGGAACCTTTCCAGCTACTCCATGCCTCCCTGTTTTAAAGGCAGAGGCTTGGCCGTGCTCGGGCGTCTTTGGTCTGCAGACGGTTTGAAATTTGGGGAGGCATCAGCGTGGGTCGTCTGCTGGGGGTCTCACCACGAGGACAACCGAAGAACCGCTGTAGGTCACCTCTCCTTCCCAAAAATGAGTCTGAAAGCTGGACTGGAAATTCCAGTTTTTTACCAGCCTGGAGGATCTTGCTGTGAAGAAACATATTACTCCCTTACCTGGCAATTTTCCTCACCCCTCCAAGCACCTCTAGGCAGCAGGATTGTGCTGTGGCACGCTCTGAGCATGGGGACCTTCCCGCGCTCTCTCACAGAGACTGACCGAGCTTCTTCACAAAAATCAAATTTGGCAAATTTTGGAGGATTCATATGAATCTGGAAGGGGAAAATTGCAGTGCCACTACCTTGATGTCTGCAGAGAAAATGTGGGGTTTTTTTAAAGAGGTCCGGTTCTTAGCAGTCAAGCATCCAAAAATCTTGAAAAAACTGAGCTTAACTAACATAGCAGGCAGTGAAAGGCTTTGAGGTGTGAGCTCTTGACTCCTGCAGGCCCTGTTGGCTATTTGATGCAGAATTTTGCGTCGCTACATCACATTCAGGCACTTGTAAATCGAACGCTTCATGTGCTAGAAGGGAAGGCTTCGTGTCTGGAAAGCATGGCAGAGCTGGAACACAGCTCACTTTGGCGACTGCCGTGGGGTTTTTGCTGAGAATCTCAGTAGACGCGGAGTTTGCGCAAATCTTGTGGCTGCGTGGATATATGACTAATTCATAACAGCTCTTCGTGAAACCCCAGCGGGGTTTTACCACTGAGCTGTTATCCAGTTTGTGTGTGATCTTCTTTCTCCCAGGATCTATGATTCTCCTGCAGATATTAAAACAGAACATCACTTTTTCCCTCCCTAAGACAGTCAGGAGAGGTGGATATCCACTTGCCCTAACCTGGTTCGGCTGGCCCAGGCAAGCCATTGCTCTGGCAGTGTGACCAGAGACTGGAGCAGGACTTCCCAAGGCTGCTTTATCAGCTTTACCACAGACTTGCTGTGTGATCTTTGGCAGATTTGGTCAACTCTCTGCTTCTCCTTCTTTCCCCATCTTTTGCCTTGGTGGTTCAGACCACAAGCCATCCAGGAGAAGGGCTTGTTGTCATTACAACTGGTACAGCACCTGGCACAAACAAGCGTGACAGTGATGCCACGGGTAGGATGGTCAGAGTGATCCTTACCGGGCACAGCATTTCTAAATCCTCCTGGCTGCCTCCTGTCTTCACAGATCCTGGCATGATCAGGATTGCAGAGTCAGCAACTCGGTATTCCCGAAACCTATACTCATTAAGACAATTATAATAATTGAATCTCCTGTTTTCAGGATTACTTATAGAAGTCAGAAGGGATTTTTTTTCCCCCTCTCCATGCGCAATTAGGTCTATATGAACTAGGAGTTATTTAATGCAATTTCCTACCCACAGTTTGAGACTGGCCCAAACGCCAGTTCTCTGCAATGGTATCAAAAGCGATCTTTTAAATGCCTGGCCTATACATCTTGCTTATAGGGCTGAAATAATACAAGCCACCAGACTGTGAACCAGGGAAAACTGTTCCTCCGGGTCAGTTGCCAAGCTTCTCTTTGGAGAAGATGAGTGTCCTCTGCTATATGCATCACCCGACGCAATCACCTGGGCCCCCCACCTCCCCCGTCCTCTACCACTGCAGCAGCCGCAGACTTTCTTGCCACCACAATCCCTTGTGATTGATGCCTGTGGCACAAGCTTAATTTTTGGAAAGCTGAAACACTTTAGTCTAGACTAATTCTTCTGTCCCTGAGGAGGCAGGGTGGCCTGTGGCAGCCTGGATGGTCCTTTGAGCCTGGCTGTAACCTTGGTGAAGCTCTGGCTGGTGCTGCGTGTGCTGAGGAGGGATGCGCAACCTCTGCGCATCACTTTCAGTGCCAATAAAACAGGAAGAGTAACATTTCCCATCAGAAGGTTGTTTGGGATGCAAGGTACCTGGCACTGTGGGTGGGCTGGGTACTTAAATGCTATAGGAATCAGTCCTGCGACATTGATTTTTTGACATTGTTTATACCCTGTCACACTAGGAGAGGCCTGGGCCAGATGGCCTGGCACAGTAGGTCATCCCTTGTGAAGGCTGAGTTTGTCAAAGGAAATTAAGAAAATTACCTGGGCTGTGTTGAATGCCAGTGAGAAGGACTTCTGGGCAGCTCTGCAGAGGAACGGGGGCACTTTCCAAGCCTCGCTGCAAAGATTCCCCTTGTACCCCATCCTAAACTCGCACCTCAAGGGTCCCAGCTACAACCGCGCACCAGACCGTCGGGAACCTCACTGATTTATGCCACTGCCTGTTAGCTGCAGATGCACAAAGCATTAGCTTTGTCCCTTCGGGGACTTCTGCCTTCACCCCTGCCTCTCCCACCACAGCGGCCAGCAGACGTCGGGGAGGCTGGGGACCCCTCCTGCTGAGCTCTCACGGGGAGTCCTCCTCCGGGTCTCTGCCACGCTGCACATGCCCTGAACGTGCTACCAGTGACTCCCTTTTTGTTATGGCTTCTTTAATCTTCACAGGGAATTCTTTCTCATTGTAGAAGAACCTCACACATTTCTTTTAAACTACCAGCTTAATACCTTGCATCTGTATTTGGGTGTACAGAGAATGAAAAAGTCTTAGAAGGTGAGCCAAGGGCTTGGGGCGAAGCCAGTCTGTCTCAGATCCATGCTAATATTGCCTGGCTGTGCCGTAGCATTAAAGCGACACCAAGCCTGCATGTTGCACTCATTTGTTTAGGAAATGAGATCTGCCTTGATGTACTCGATACCATTACATTTGCAGCCTAAAAGCTTCCTTGTACTCAGTTATTTCTAATCTGCTCAATTCCCTGGAGTGCACAGCAGCTAAATTGATGGATTCTCTTATCTGGTCTGGCAGGTTTGTTCTAGATACGCTGTGTGTTCGAGAGGTGAGGTCAGCCTGGCTGTATGTTACTTGGCGTTACTGCAGTTTCAGAAGGGACGTGCTAGCTGCATGTACGGCCCTGGGTTCAAAGGGGCGGGCCATGGCTTCTGTAAGCCCTTGGGCGCATAAAGTTTGCAGCCAGTGCGATAACCAAGGATAAAGTATAGTCCAAGAGGACTGCAGGAGGCTTAAAAAAGGAAAGGGAGCTCCAGGACAAGGTTGGGTACGAGACTCCTTTTCCCTAACATCATGAAGTCTGATGAATTTTCATGCATTTCTCTTTGCAGGAGCCCCAGAACAGCTGACGCCTGGATAAGGATCATCTCGCTGCCTTAGACTGGCATGGTCCCAAGCTGTCCTTGAGGCTGAGGTAGTAGATTGAATAGTTGTGGAGTCCGATCCTCCCTTTGAGCTAACTATACAATCTACTGTCTTTCCTAAGGAGACAGTCAGGTCTTCAGTTCTTGTCATCTGCTTCTACACCAAGCATGGAGGCAGGTGGTGCAAGTAATGCAAAGCCAGCGATACGGCCGGGCATCAGGCGAGACCTCTGTACTGCTCTGTGGAGGTGAGGTAGTAGGTTGTATAGTTTGGTGGGAGGGATTTTATCCCATTTCAGGTGAAAACTATACAGTCTATTGCCTTCCTTAAAGAGCAGCAAAACCACCGGCAGACTGGCTCAGCCACAGAGCTCCTGAGGCATTCCTTCTTTCTGCTGAGGACCCCAAAACGCAGCATGGCATTGTTGAACAGTTCAGTGGGTCTTCACTTGCAGCATCCAGGATTGCATTCTTCCAGGGTCTGCTCCGTGCTTCGGTCCTATGAGCATGGAGCCACCTACTTACATGGAATATCTCTCTCTCTGTTTAATGGGTGCAAGAGAAACAATGAAATGAGTTGGTGCATCAGCTCCTGGTGTTCAGTTCTGTTCTCTTTTTGCAGAAGATAGGTTCAAGTTGTAACGGGTTTGTGTGCTGTTCTTTTCTGTTCTGTCCTCGAATCTGGAGGGAAGTGGATACTTTGGTACAAAGAGGATAGATCGGAGGTTGTGATTTAAGTTTGCTGCACCTGGTTCTGAAGCTTGGGTTAAGAACTAGATCCAAGCGCGAGCTTAGCCTGTGGACTCAAAGCCCTGGGAGCTGATCAGGTTTGGCTGGTTGGCCCCTGCTCAGGAAGCGCATTCTGTTTTCAACAAGTTCCCAGCTCCCCCGTGGTACAGAGTTAGAGCGTGGTTCTTTTTGATTTGATAATCCGTATCGACCTAACTCACTTATATGCAAACCCTGGCGAGGAGATTAGGGCTTTTGTGTATTTACATAGACTAAGCCAACAATTCAGACTAACACCCTGTCCTGGAGGCTAGACAGGCAAGGAATAGATGTGAGCCAAAGGGAGCAAGTCCTAATCCTTCTGGGTTCTCCCAGGCAAGTAGCACCGTCATCTGACAACAGACATACAAGAAGACAGCACGTTTCAGAGCTCAGGCACATGACAAGGGACAGGGAATCATTATTTCTTCTCTTTCTTAGGAGCAGATGGGACTACCCCTCTGCATATTCTGAAGTAAGTAGGATTGAGACCGTGAGCAGAGCTGTAACATGATCAGGGCTGCCATCAGTTCTTCAAGACTGAAGGACATCTCAGGCCATTATCACTGCCATCTCACTGTCAGGGAAACGCATGAGATCCGAGACCTTGGGGAGCGAGGGCAAGCAGAGGACACCTTCTCAGATGAAGCGGGAGAAAAAGAGCTACAAAAATAAATTGGAGCCCTCACATTTCACCCTGACCAAATGCACAGGGAGACCTAGACCTGACTGCTTGGGCCACGGGACTCCCCAAAATGAAGCAGCTTGTTTAAGGCTCCTCTGCTTCTTGGGCTGGGGCGTAGCTGCAGGGAGGCTGGGACGCGACTTCCTCAGGCTGGGCAGCAGCTGGTGGGTGGGGATGCTGCAGTGTCTAGCGGCAAAGGAATGCAGTCCTCTCCCCATAAATCTGGCTCTTCAGCAGGCCTGGTGACTTGCTGTGCAAAACTACAGCCTGGTCCTCTTCGATGCATTGTTATCCTCTAGCTGCTTGCTAAGGGGCAGGGCTCCTGCCCGCAAATTGCTCGGAAGGTACCAAAATAGCACCACAAGCATCGGAACAGAGCGGCATGGCCACTCCCTATTGAAGAGGTATCCCCTAGAGAAGAACTAATCCTGGGTGTCCCAACTGAAATCACTTCGGTCCCCCTCTGTTGCATTGATGTTGATGCAGAGAATCTCAAGCACTGAAACTGTGCGAGCTGGAATCCATGAATAAAATATTACTGGAGATATTCTCTTGTGAAAATAAACTCGTTTTGACTTCTTTGTTTTTTAAAACAGTGTCTTTTTACTGCCTTTAAGAGAGCTTGGCTGGTGAATTGGGGCCTCTAGAGAGGTGGCCAGCGTTCCTGCGTGTCACTGGCCACATTCTCTGTCTGACCAAAATCCTGAGCGTGGGAGGGAAGCCACAGCCAGCACCCAACGAGGACATGGGGCAGACTGGGTTGGCCGAGCAGCTGCGACCATCCATTCTGGCTGTCAGGAGGTGCTTTCCTGGGCCAACCCGAATCCTGTCACAAAGCCCTAACCCCCCTCCTCACCCTCAGCCAGCTCAAGGGCTGCAGGATGGGCCTCTCTCTGCCCTGCACAGTCCTTGCTGTAAGCATGTTTATAACTCTGATACCAGCAACAGGAGAATACAGCGACCGTTCGGCTCCACTAACTCCTTATCTTGTCTCCGATAAATGCCAGCTAGGGCTCAGAAACCCACCAAGGCAATATTTACTTTCTCTAATGCTTCCTGGCATACGGGGAAGGGCAGCCTCTGTCCAGGAGGAGGGTCAGCAGCCCATTCGAGCTTGTAACTCTGGATATTTGGGACCCCCAGCTAACTCGCTGGCCATGCTCCCTCCCACAGCACATCTCAGTGGGGCAGCCATGGCGAGGAGGGCAGGTGCCTTCTTCAAGAGGGAGCAAGGCGTCTCCCCGCCGGCACCCCGGGACGCTGCAGGACGAGAGCGTTTTCAGCCCAGACACTCCGAGGGAACACTCAGCAGCTGGCCGGACCTACCAGCATCGCAGCCCCTCCTGCAGATGTCCCAGGATGGCACACACGCTTGCCCCAATGCTTCCAACTCACAGCACTCAGGGGAGCTTCAGGAGCCGAAGCCAAGCAACCTCCTCTAACTCAACTTGCAGCAGGCAGATCCTTCTCCCTGCTGGGAAACAAACCCCGGGGCTATGGGGGGAACCAAGCAGGTGGGTTTGGTGTAGCAGCCAGGCCTTACAAACACCACAAATCCTGTGATTTTAACCCAGCTGACCACAGCTGATAGTTCAATGCCTCCTCCTCCCCTCACCACTCATGGCCGTGGGGCTGCCAGGACCCGACAGCACCTTTGCTGGGGTCTTGGCTCCTTTCCCCTCCACGGAGTTGCCTGCTGGGTCACCTCGGTGCCAGAGCAACCTTTGAGCCAACCCCAGAAATGGAGTAGAAATGCTGCAGAAGTCTGCTTTGAATGTTTTCTGTCCTCCCCTGTGCACCACACCACACCCTGCCCTCGCCACTGCCTTCCCTCCTTCCCTAAAGCTTCTTAATTTGGGATTAAACCAAACCACCCCAAATGCTTGTGCTGGCAGGGCTCGGACCCGCTGTCCTGGGCTGCCAGGGGAGGAGGAAAGGGGATTTGCCTTCTGATCTGGAATTTTCTATTACATGGAACTACATAAATACGTCCTTGCACAACTGTGTGAGTCCAGAAGTCAAAACCTTAAGGAAAACAAAACTCCTCAGTTTTTAGAAGAATCACTAGCCTCAGAATCAGGATAAAATATTTAAATCCTAGTACTATTTGGATGGGCTTCTGCTCAGGTGTTCAGCAGCAGCACTGTTGCTCCCAGCTCCATGATGGCTCTCAGCAGGGTGGGGGATCCAGCATTGCAAAAAATCAGGTGTTGACCAAACGCCCTGATTTTGCTGGGAGGAGAAACGCTTTTCTGCTCTTTTTACTGTTCGTAGGGAATTAATGCTACAGTCTCCTTCCACCCAGATGGGAAAACAGTTGCGGTCCCGAAATGCTCTCCCAGCTCCATCCCTGCCTGAACCCTCACCCCTTAGAACAGGCAAACAGCAGCCGCTCCATCTGTATTTCTGTCATCTGTCCTTAACCCAAGGCTGGATTTTTTTCCCCCAAAAGCAGCTCAGCCTGCAACGAGAGCGTACAGCAGCCACAGCACCCGGGCAGGAGGTTATTTTTAATCTGCCTCTTAACTACATCTGATGCTTGCGATTAAATAAAGCGCTGAACTCTCCGTGGGGTTCTGCGTAGCGAGTTCAGAGCTGCCCAGTTCTCTGCGGTGCCTCTGCCGCCGCCATCTGCCAGTCACCGCTCTGCAGGGCCGCCCGTGGCTGTGGCCGTGACCTAGAAAAACCCCGCAAGCAGCTGGTTTCCTGCAAGAGAGCGGGTGCTGCTGGGCTCCCGCAGCGGGGTTTCGGGAAGGGCAGCCTCACCAGGCAAAGCAGGGGCAGAAGGATGGGGAAAAGCAAAAAGCGAAGGTCCGATCCCGGCATCGCTCCTGTGCTGCGAGTTTACGCCTCGCGAGGCCCTTTCCCCGCGTGCTGCTTGGGGCTGGGTGACGGTTGGCAGCAAAAATGCTGCAGGAACACGGGATCTGGGGGCACGCACTTGAATTTAACTTCTCCCTTTGCTGTGAAGATGAAGAAGTGTGTGTCTGGGGCGGGAGAGGCTGACTGCCGGGCCTCTCGAAACAGGGAACCAGGAGCACTCCAGCCCCGGTTTTGAACTCTTTTTTTTGTTCCGAGCTCTCTTCCTCTTGCTTTCCTTGCCCAAACATTCCTGGTGGAGACACATTTTTGCTTTGCACTCAGCCGGGCGCTCGGGGAATATTCCCTACGTCATCCTCAGCCTCCTCCTCCTGCTGCTTTTATGCAAGATTATAAACATTAAGTTGCAACCTTGCAAAAACCGGCACGCGGGTGCTCTTGGAAGCCCAAAAAACCCCTCCAGCACCCCCGGGAGCCATGCTGTCTTTCAGCAATTCTACCTAAGCACACAACCAAGAGCGTTTCACAGCTACAACAAGCAGGCCCCCGGCCTCCAGGTCCCCCGGCGAGACACCGCACGCCCCCACCACAGACTTTCACAACAGGATTTATTCAGTGCACGCTCTGGGGATGCACAGCACACAGCATCACGGGGGAGGACACAAATATTGGCCTTTGGGTCGTTCTCCATCTTATCTGTTTAAGCAACCAAGGGAAGCACCAACCAGAGACGGGACGGTATCTCCTAGTCCCTTCCACCTGTCTGCAAAGCTTGTCATGTATTTAACACACCTGACGGGGAAGCCTCAGGTGAAGGGAGCAGAGACACCGGGGAATAAAACACACAGTGTCCCAGACAACGCGAGCGGTCCTGCAACAAAGCGTGGAACCACCGGTAACCTCTAACGTCAGTCACTTGGCTCTCCTGAGCTCAGGTTGCACCAGAACACATAATGACATGTTTCTCCTGGACCAGGCTCCACCACACACAAAATATATGTCAGCCAGGATCTGCATCTAAATTCACATACACTGAAGTTACAGAAAGAAAGAAGCCATGCAGAAGGCAGCTGTATGAAGGAGCTGGTAACTCCTCTTTAGCGCTGAAGGTTTTTCTTCTGTGTGTGCACACAGGTGCAGGCACAGGCGTAAAATAAAGTCATGGCAATAGAGTAACTGTGGATGGGTACATGGCAGAGAGCAGGAGAGGAGGCAGGGGTTGCAGAGGTGTGAAGAGGAGGAAGGAGCACGTCTGGCTAGTACTGGCCACAGCTATACCAGAACCAGGAAGGAAACAGAAATCCTCTCCTGTGGAGTAAGACCCCAAACCACTCTTTTTGGACATGAAAGGAAGAGATGAAACTTCTCAAAACTGAGACAAACAGATACATCAGCAGGGGAAAGAGCACATTTGCTGGAAACTCATCCTGACAAACACCAGACCCAATCACCGTGTCTCATCTGCAGACAAACACCAAAACCAGTGACCATGTCTCATGGCCACTCGGGTTTCCAAGTCCTTCTGGGGACACGGTGCGGCAGGGCCTGCCAGCCACACAGCTCATCACTTCCAGTTTGGAAATGAACCAGAAGCCCAGGCTGGCTGGGAAGAAAGGAGAAGCGTCCAAGGTCACCAGCATTACGGCAGACACCCTCCTGTCCCTAGGTCACCTCAGGAAGGGGACCAAGTTCCCATGGGACTGCCAGCTGCCCTTGGCTGGAGCAGATAAGGCAGTGTAAGAAGAGAGCATGTCAACCTGAATTGTCCGTGGTGTCTCCCAAGCCTACCAGGGTTGTGGAACAACCAATGCTGAAGAAAGCCTTGGTGACTGGTGCAGGGACAGCTGAGAAAGACTGTTCAAAGCAGAAGGCCCACCAGGATGGCACTGGGTAGGAGGAAGAGTGACAGCCCCAAGCAGGTACTGGGGGCTCCAGCAGTGGGCTGATCCATGCTTGTCTGGTCTGAGTTTGTCTCCAGTTCTTCAGTGTCCAGGGCACCTGCTGGCAAAAGAGAAGAAAACCTGGAGTTAGAGGGGAAGATCTGAACAAAAGAGAAACTCCGGCTCATGCAGCTCCATCTGTGACGTGCACCAAGACACCGTGCGGTGCGAGGCAGCAGTGCACCGATCCAGCAAAGGCATGACGCATCTGGTGGGTTAGTGGGGAGCAGGCTGTGAACAAAACCATGCTTCACGAAGGAGACATCCAAACAGCCCCTTCTGGTGTTAGAGGAAAGAGTGAGGAAAAGGGTTGGAGCCACATACGAGAGAAGGATCCAGAGGACCAGTGCAATACTGGTTCCTCCCAAGCGCTCTCCATGCTGCTTGGGGATCACTGAGTGTCTGAGTGTCCATGCCAGGTCAGACTCCACAATTACCTTACCTGAGAGGGAGGTCTGGAAAGCAGGGCTCTGCCCTTTTTTTTCTTTGGAAGATGATGTTAAACGCAAGAAGGTGGGCTCTTCGGGGCTGAAGACCACTGACTTAGAGGGGGTTACGAACTCGGCTTTATTGAAACCTAACTTGATCTCTGGAATAATTTGGCTGAGGGATGGAGGTGGACTGGAAAAGGCCGATTTCTCTTTCCCGTACTCTTTGACACCTATATTTGTTTCTGGGACTGATCTGGGGCTGAAGGCTGTGCCCATGCTTTCTAATAAGGCCGCATCCTCTGTAGTTAAGGGGCTAACAGGCTCTCCAGTGTCTACCTCTACTTCTGGAGATACTTCATAATCCACGTCTGACGTGGGCCCAAAGGAAAGAGTTAGCCCAGTTGCCTCAGTAGGACTGGGTCTTTCTGTTTCAGTGCATTCTGGCTTTGTGGTTGCAGCAGTTTTCAACTGCATCTTTGCTGTTGTGGTAGATGCTGGTGTTGCAGTTGTGAGTTTTGGCTTTGCTGATGTAGCAGCAGGTGTTGGCTTGGCTGCAGTGGTGGTAGATGTTGGTGTGGTGGGTGTTGGCTTGGCTGTAGTGATGGTTGTGGTGGGTTTTGGCATGGTGGGTGTTGGCTTGGCCATAGTTGTGGTGGGTTTTGGTGTGGTGGGTATTGGCTTGGCTGCAGTGGTGGTTGTGGTGGGTTTTGGTGTGGTGGTTGTGGTGGGTTTTGGTGTGGTGGGTGTTGGCTTGGCTGAAGTGGTGGTTGTGGTGGGTTTTGGTGTGGTGGGTGTTGGCTTGGCTGAAGTGGTGGTTGTGGTGGGTTTTGGTGTTGTGGGTGTTGGCTTGGCCGTAGTGGTGGCTGTGGTGGGTTTTGGTTTGGTGGTTGTGGTGGGTTTTGGTGTTGTGGGTGTTGGCTTGGCCGTAGTGGTGGTTGTGGTAGGCTTTGGTGTGGTGGGTGTTGGCTTGGCCGTAGTGGTGGTTGTGGTGGGTGCTGGCTTGGCCGTAGTGGTGGTTGTGGTGGGTTTTGGTGTGGTGGGTGTTGGCTTGGCCGTAGTGGTGCTTGTGGTGGGTGCTGGCTTGGCCGTAGTGGTGGTTGTGGTAGGTTTTGGTGTGGTGGGTGTTGGCTTGGTCGTAGTGGTGGTTGTGGTGGGTGCTGGCTTGGCCGCAGTGGTGGTTGTGGTGGGTTTTGGTGTGGTGGGTGCTGGCTTGGCCGTAGTGGTGCTTGTGGTGGGTGCTGGCTTGGCCGTAGTGGTGCTTGTGGTGGGTGCTGGCTTGGCCGTAGTGGTGCTTGTGGTGGGTGCTGGCTTGGCCGTAGTGGTGCTTGTGGTGGGTTTTGGTGTGGTGGGTGTTGGCTTGGCCGTAGTGGTGGGTGTGGTGGGTTTTGGTGTGGTGGGTGTTGGCTTAGTGGTAGTTGTGGTGTGTTTTGGTGTGCTGGTTGTTAGCATGGTGGGCTTTGGCTTGGCAGTAGTGGTGGTGGGTGCCTGCATGGTGGGTTTTTGCTTGGCCATGGCTGTGGTGGCTGCTGGTGTCGTGGCTTTTGGCTTGCCTGTGGTTGTTGTTGGGAATGTGGTGGCAGGTTTTGGCTTGGCTGTTGTTGCAATGGGTGCTAGTGTTGTGGGTTTTGGCTTGGTTGTTGCTGGGAGCATGGCTGTGGGTGGTGGCTTGGGTGCAGTTGTGGTCTGGAGCGTGGTTGTGGCTTTTGGCTTGGCTGTGGTTGGGAGCGTGGTTGGGAGTTTTGGCTTGGCTGTGGTTGTGGTTGGCAGTGTGGTTGTGGGAGGTGGCTTGGCTGTAGTTAGAAGTGTGGTTGTGGGTCTTGGCTTGGCTGTGGTGGGCTTTGGTATGGGTTCTGGTTTGGCTGTGGCGGGCTTTGGTGTTGTGGGTTCTGGTTTGGCTGTGGTTGTGGGTTTTGGCATGGCTGTGGTTGGGGAGGATGGGCTTGCCTTTGTGGTCACAGAGGCTGGAGTGGTCTCTTCTACAGTGGGTTCTGGTAAGAGATGAAAAGTGCCATGGGTTAGGGCTGGGGTTACCTGACCTCAGTGGATCCCCCGCACTGAGAAGGGCCAGCAGAAATCAGCAGGGGGGTGAAGCAGCAGCCGACCCCTCTCAGGTCACTCTGGGCCATCCCTCACTTTGGGGTTCCCAGCCTGGAGACATCTTATCTCCCTCACGCAACCTCCTGCCCATTGAGGGACATCCTTGTAGGGCCAAAACTGCTGCCTAAGGAGGTACGAGGTCCTTCTCCGATCCTCCTGATCTTGAGGCAGCTGACCTGTCTTAGGGACTGCCATCGCACCTTATGGCTCATGGTCCAGCCCTGGAACTGCTGGTCTAGGGCTTCCCGATAGCTCCAGGAGGATTCAGAGCTTGGACCCCAACCCAGGGGTCTGAGTCCCAGTAGCCTGTCTAGGGTCCTGCGCTGCTTTCCTCCACTTACCACACAAGGAGTTGACACAGACTCTGCCCTCGGGACACTGCGAACATGAGGGTCCTTCCTTGTATGGCTTCCGGCCTTTCATATTACCCCTGGAAGCAGAAGACGCCAAGAAAAAGAAGGTGTGAGGAGAGGGGGAAACACCCATCCCAAAGAGGGGGTCTGATTCAACTGGAATATCCCAGCCAAGGCAAAACTCAGGATTAATGTAAAAAACAGGTCCTGGTCTCCAGCCACAGGCTATCAGTGCCGTTTACTCAACAGCTTGACCCCAAGGCTGCTAAAACCTGGGGAGACAGCTCCACAGACCAGATCCTTCACTACCCCTTAGAACAGAGCAGCCGATGGGCATTTGGACAGCCGATTTTGCCTCCCTTCTACTAAAGACCCCTAAGAAGGTCTGCAGCGACCGGCCGCTCTTGTTGGTCTCACCAGCTCCAAGTAGGTGGTCCCCAAGGCTGGTCCCAGGGCTTTGCAAGCGACCACCCGTCTTTCCTCCCATGTCCAACCCTTCCTGCTGGTGCAAATGGGCTTCTCCACCCCAGGTGACTGCTGCTGCCAGCGGGGAAGAACAAGGCACAGAGCAATGAGCTGCTGTTTGTACCCTCAGCTATTGCAGCATCAGCCTTGGGCAGCTCTCAGCAGGGAGCTCCCTCCCCGGGTCTGTGCCAGGAGCTGAACCAGACCTCAGCAGTTGCAATCATGGGCAAGGATCACCAGACAACCCTTCCTTCCTTTATGACCAGCCCAAGATAACAAAGGACTTTCTCGGAATCACTTTGCTTTTATTTCTGAAGAAGGCCAAATCCTGCTCTGCTACAAGGACTGAAGGAAGGACGTTTCCAGCACAGAAACCCCCTCAAGATGCACCAAGCCACACGAGGCATGGGACTTACGGGGGATAATAGTTGCAAACGAGGAGGTACATTTCCTCTGTTTCAATTCCATCGATCTTCTCACAAAACTTTGCCCCGCAGCCGATCTGATGCGTGCTTGCCCAGACCACCTAAGACAAAGACCAGGGGTGAAGGTGAGGTGATTGGGTGAAGGCAGATGCCCTGTTGGCAACGTGTCCCCTGGCCTTGAAGGCTGCTCTGTCACTACACCAATGTCCCCCTCATCCCCAGGTCCCACATCCCCACGTTGCTTTAGCATTCAGGATCCTACCCCTTGCCCCTGTCTGGATCATCTTCCCAACCCAGGGCTGCAGCCCACGTATCCCAGTGTCACACCTTTCCTACCCTACAGTCTACCCACACAGAGCATCACCATCTCTGCTTTGGTCCTGGAACCCTCCACACATCCATCCTCGTATTTACCACCACCATCTCTGCTCCTCTTTGCTCCCACCCAAGCTTGTGAAGAAACACTCAGACTTCATATCTCCACCTAAGACAAGCTGGCACCCAGCTCTGCTGAGTAGCCGAAAAGAGGCCTGCAGAGCTTGTTTAAAAAAAGGTCTTCTCCAAAAGGCT
Source organism: Opisthocomus hoazin (assembly GCF_030867145.1). Lineage (NCBI taxonomy): Eukaryota > Metazoa > Chordata > Aves > Opisthocomiformes > Opisthocomidae > Opisthocomus > Opisthocomus hoazin. Next base: position 6,259,214 of record NC_134438.1, on the reverse strand, counting down.
GGTCATGCCTGACATCACACCCAGGACCCCTGTATCATCATGATTCCTACATGGTTCCCCATCCCTTTGTAAGGGCTCTAGGACGAGCTGGAGCTCTGGTAGAGCTCCGTTTGCATCCTTCCAGCCCAGCAGCATGGTACCTGGGTGTAGTGGCCACACATCTGCCCGGGGACACACGTGGAAGTGGTCAAGTTGTAGTACTTCTCCTCTGCATTCCAGTCTTCCACAGCAAATTCCAGGTCCAGGGTTGGGGCCATAGCAAAGAGGTTTTCCCCCCGTCGGCCTCTCTCCTTGTTGTGGTCCCAGATGCACTTCTCTGCGTAGGCTTGAGCAAAGGCCTCCAGCTCTGTGTCCCAGCTCTGGAAGGAGCTCAGCATCAGCACACAGAAAGGGACACTGGGCTCTCCAACATACACAAGGACACGGACCAAGGACCCCTGGGGTCTCTGGCCACAATTTCCCCATTTATGAGTAACATTGAAATCCCTACCCAACATAGTCCTCAGGAGAGGGGAGCTCCACAGCCAGTCCCAGCACAAACCAAACCTTAGCTTACGGATCAAACATAGGAAGGTGAGTACATCAGCATGACTCTCACAACCTTGGTGGGAACATCTCTAACATCATCATGGAGCATCCTCAACTCAGCAGGGAGAAACGGTGAAGTTAGATGGAGGAAGGGAAGAAACTCACCCTGGGCCACACAGGAGGGGGCCTGGGGACATCCCTGTTTGACCAGGGCACGGCTGGGAGGAGAGCAGGACCCATCTCCCCTAGCAGCTGCACAGAGCCTGGGAGCCCACGCTCCTGGGAAACATCATCTGCTTGCCTGGATCCGAGAGGCAGCCGGCCAGCTGCCTGCCAAGAGCCCCTCTGGAGTGGCAGCCGCCCCACCGCCAGCTGAGCCCACCGGCCCCCACCAGTCCCCCGCTGGCCGCGTTGATATGCAGGAGGAGGAGGAGGAGGAGAGGTTTTCTGACGGGGAGGCCGCAGCTGTTTGGACCGACCCTGTGCCATTTGATGGAGACAGAAGATTTGCTTTGCAGTGGGCTGGAAGGCAGCCCAGCAAATGGCGGGTCCTGAGCAGGGACCTTCCCCGGTGGAGCCAGGACAGAGGGACAGAGCATGGCACCATGTTCAAAAGGGGACAGAGCACGGCACCATCAGGGTGTCGAGGGGATGCGGATGGGGCCCTGAGCAGCAGCGCTAAGGCACTGGGGGAGAAAGAAACACCAAAATATCTGGATGGGGGCACAGAGCACTGGTTGACCTCCCACCGTGGCCACAAGCCAGACTGAGAGCGACGGCTGGAAACCCAGTTTGGGGAACGCACGCCCCTCTTCCTCTGGCACGGAGCTGGGCTCCGTCAACAGGGACTCGCACCTGCAGGACTTGCCTCATTAAAAAAAGTGGCTTTAGGCTACGTATCCCCCCATTGCCTAACTATTTCCACAGCAACCAGATCCGTGTCCCAAACAGCAGCGTGGGGTGACCTCAGCCGGGCACAGTGCCACGGCAGCAGGTGAACTCCGGAGGCGAAGACAGCCCAAGCAAGCGTCCCGGGAGGGAGGCGAGGACGGCGTTCTCACGGAAAACCTCTACCAAGAAATTGTCAGGGCTGCTGTAAGCTAAACATTTGTTGTTCTTAAAAAAAAAAAAAAAACACCACATGCAAAAAAGCCTTTGGCTCTGGACTGCGAGTGGGTCGTGTATGTTCGAGCAGAAACAAAGCACCGCTGCGGAGGGGAGCACCTCAAAGCACGCGATCTGCAATCGAAGCTTCAGCCGGGAGCAGCAGTCACCGGTTCAGAATTGCTGCTGGCTTAAGGCTGTTGAGAAATTGTTTCCCTCAGACTTTCTCTAAGACTTTGGCTCCAAAGCCCCTAATCTCCAAGTTTTCTGTGCCGTGCTTTGTTGGGTGTCCACGGAACCATGCTGCTTAGGGTTCTGGCTCTGTCCCCTTTGAGTCCGAAGCCACCAGTCACACCTCCTACACCTGAATACAGCCTTTTCCTCCATTTGCTCGGCAAGCTCCCATTTACCAGCCCACAAAGGTTTAATTCAGTCTGGGCAACTTCTGGGCCAGACAGAGAGGTCTCCTCCAAGCACACTGTGACTGAAAGAGCAAAACACTCCAGCTCTCCATGGCAAACAGTTGTCCTCCTCCTCGTCCACCAAACAGTGAGAATAATCAGGTGTGGTGCAAGATGAAACACAATAGCCAAATTTTAATCAAATCAAGGGCCCGAATAAGACAAAAAGCAGCACCAGCCCAAGAGCTTGTTTTTGTTCCCACTGCAGCTACAAGTGATGGTGGGCACCTGACTCAGTTTCCCCAAGCAAAATGGGAGATCGCCCACAAGTTATGGTAGGAATTAGGTGAGTGATGGAAAGCTCAAGTAGCTGAATGACCTGCTAGTCATGTTTGAAGTTGATGCTCTCTCCTACAGATAAAAGCCCACTCACCTGCAAAGGCAAAAGCCCCATGCAGCAGGATTCCCCCTCCAGCCCAGGGCACCCGCACATGGCAATGTCTCACCCGCCTTTCCTCCCCATCACAAGGAGCTCCAGCGGGCACTCATGTGAGTGAGCGCTGCGTCGCTCCCACATGGAGCATCAGGGGACTCGGATCACACTTAGGAACTTCCACAAATAAAGACAACTTTACAGGCGAAAGGTAACTCAGCTCTTTGGCGGCAATTTAGGGAACCCCTCCATTCATACCTGGTTGGAACTCTACAGCAGAAGTGCTCTGCCTCCCCTAAAGAAAACCCTGATGCCTCTTAACATTAAGATCAAGGCTTGCACTACACAAACACCCTCTGACATTCCCCTGCGATAAAAGCCACTTACCATCTTCAGCATATCCATAGCAGGAGGAGAGACCTGGGAGCGGTATTTATTATGCTCATCCAAGATTATTTTCTTTTCTTCATCGGTGAGGGACCAGCTCAGCTCCAGCACTGTGAGCAACAGGAAAACAGGAGGAAGACCTGAGCTCAGCATCGTGCAGCCAGCTTCTGCTCTTAGCAGCCCACGGCTCTGGCAGTCAGATTTAAAGCACCTCCCAAAAGCAAGGAACACCCAACAGCTTGAAGATTGGGGAGGAAACGTATTTCTTTATTAGCGCAGAGTTTCGGAGCCCTGCGGTACACACCCATCTCACATATCGGCCTTGATGGAGGAGCAGCAGCATGGCTGGTGCCAAGGAGTGTGCAAGGTCCACTCCCGAGACAGACCCCGTGCCTGAATTGTAATCCCTGGATGGGCATTTTTCACCCAAGCCTCTGCTGCTCCAAACCTCAGACATCCCCTTGGCCCTCAGTTACAGGTCCTCTCTTCTACCTCCTGTCCCTTTTCTCCTGAACTATCATAACAATCCCTAAGCAACCAGCAAAGCCCGGTTTTATACAAGGGTCCTGCCCTGTCCCTGGAATGCAGCTGCGTCTAGAAATGAAGGCAGCGAGATGCAACTGCTGAGAGCAGTTTGCAGGGTAGCAACTCCCCAGCTGGGACTCAGAGCCCACCTCGCCCAGCCCCGTGTCTGTGCCTGGGGGAAAGCAGCGGGCAGCCAGGGAAGGGCCACCCTAGGTAGCAGAGGGCTGATGCCCCTTCCCTGTGCCATCAGAAGGGTGAACAGGAGAGGAAGAACAGGATACAGAGCTGAAATTGCCCCCACAAAAGGGAGTTGAGAGCATATAGCTCCCTCCAGGGCTGGCTGGAGTAACCAGCCACGAGCTCTGCAGGGACAGGCTGTGCTCGGTCCCCAGGCAGACACCTGGAGGCCTCAACATCAGGTGTCCAACACGGCCCTGGCACCAAGACAGCCTGGCAGAGAGCCTCCAGCCTCTTCCTCCCATCTGCGGTTGTGCAATGGCCTCGGCTCTGCTCCAGAAGCTGCCTTTGGGGATCGCAGGCTATTAGAAAGGATCAGCGGGTGGGCAGCTCTGGCTAGCAGAGCCAAGTTAATCACACGCTGCCGGCTCTGCCTCCCCCTCTCCCCTCCCGGCTCCCCAGGCAATGCTTTGCCTTTTTTCCTTTTGCTTTGGACCATGCTCATCACCCCTCTTGCCACCACAGCTCTCCTGCTGTCCTCCAAATCTCCTACCTCTGCATATTACCTTCTCCTTCGTTAGGTCCAGTGTCTACTGTACTCTCAATAGTGGAACAGTTTCTGCAAGCAGGATCCGAGGCTAACATCTCAGCAGGCTATCTTCAACTCCTCTGCTCAAACCAAAGCTTCCCCTTTATTGCTTAGTCAAACTGCAGGCCTGGAGTCTGGGTCAAGGCAAACCCGTCTCCACCATGAGACACCTCAAAAGCTCTGCTGCTGCATCTCTGGAGAAACAACTAGAAAGGATTAATGCTGGCTCCAGCTCCCATCAGCCAGCTTGCTGTGGCCTGGCTTGCAAGGAACAAGGCAGTGCAGAGAAGACCCCAACGCACATACTGGTCTCTGCAAACATGATGGGCTGATGAAGGGCCAAGCTCCACATAGCCCCTGGCACTACAGCATCCTAAACGTCGCAGGAGATAGCGTAGGATTAAGGAAAACGGGACACACACAGTGCTCGTGAGGAAAACAGCCCTGGAGGAGTCACAACCAGGGCACGTGGCTCGTGGGGATACGTAACAGCCGATGCATTTGGCACGGTCAGGCGCAGCTGCTGGCAAAGGGGGTGCAGGGCCATTGCCCAACTCCCCAACCTGCCCCGATGGCTCTTTCTGGAGCCAGCATCTGAAGCATCGAGATGAGCAGCGCAAGGTCCAAGCCCCACCCTGGAGTGACGAGCTCGTGTCCAGCCGGCATTAGGCAAGCGCATGAGGAATGCAGCTCTCCTGCTGCTCACTCAAGGACCAGCCCGTCCACGCATGGCCGGGGAGCCGGCAGCCTCGGCACAGAGACCGGAGCCACACACGGACACCCAACGGACTGTGCGGGGTCTGGCTCAAGGCCAGCGGGCTCCAGAAAGGCACAACTCTGCACCACAGACAAAACGAAGCCTGATTTTCTACTGACTCACATCTCGAGGGTCTTCAGCAGGGCTTCTCTGGTGTCTAACATGGCTAACGCATTGTCCTGGTATAGCGGGATCTTTCTCTCCTCTACTCGCCTGTTTTTATGAACTCTGGAGGTGCTTATTGTCTTCTGGCCCTCAAGGTTTGCCTGAAACAAGCTGAATTGTGAAGGAAGGACAAAGATTGTAATTAGGAAAAAAGGAGGGACAGGCAGAGCTGTTGCATCACCTCTGTTTAGGGAACCAGGCTAAAACTGACAAAACATTTTCTACAATGTTTGACATTTTCCAAATGAAAGTGTTCTGCCTTTTCACTTAAAATGACACTTCCACCTAGAAAAAGTGCCCTAAAAAGGGTTAAATATCCCCTCAATGGCTGACATGCAACATGAAAAGAAAAACAACAAATTCAGGAAAGGGGAAAAGGTGCATTAACACTTATATTTAATTGCAAAAAGTAAAAACTTTTTTTATTCTTCTTACATACAAATCTCATTTATTTACACACTTTACAGGCTTTTTCCAAGTATTTACAAAGTTTGCAATATATTAAATTATGACCATTCATAAAATTCTGCATTAAGTGCATATTTACATTCTTTTTTACCCACCACTGAATTTATAGTGTTCAGCATTGAAACAGTCTTTATGCGTATATAGCTTTACTTCCCAGCACCCCTGAGCCTTTATAACATGCCCCCCCCTCCTCGTAGACAAAGAGATAATGCTAAAAATAAATCACCTGTCATTTGTTTGAATCTCCAAAGCAAAGGGGAAGGCCAGCATCTCCCTTGTTTAACTCAGCAGGACAGTAAATCTATCCTTTACAAGGAGGAGTTTCCTGCAGAGGAGAATATGTAGTTCTACATAGAAAAATCTACAAAGAAGAGAGAGTTTGGTTTGGTTTGCAGGAAGCAAGAGCTCTTTGTGTGCCCACCAAAATGGCCTCACCCCAGAAAGCGCTTGGTTCTCTGAAGGCCACGGGGCTAAAAGCGGCCCACTGCGCCTGGGACAGGCGGTTCTGCAAACGTCACTCCCCGGAGCCGCGTTCCCGATGTGATGTGGGGGTTTAAAGGCAGGAGGATCACCCTTGGGAGATGCTGGAGCTTGTAGAGCTCGCATCTCGAGTAATGAGACACTTTCCTGCTCCCCACCTCCTCTCGCTGGGGGTGTTCGCAATGCTGCGAGCGGGACCTGCTGTGGAAGGGTATATGCAAGGCTTGCTGCTAGAAAGCCAGGGAGGCCAGCCACGAGAGAAAGGAGGTGCTTTGATCCAGCCCAGCAAAACCAGCTTCTCTGCCAGACCGTTCCAGTAAGAGGACTAGTGGGAGAAGCTAAAGGCCCAAGACTCCCGGGAAATCCAACCCTGGAAAGCTCTCTGGGGTTTTGCAAAGGGAGTTTGAGGCTGGGATCTGTAGAGCCGCCTCGGGGGAATTCATGTGTGCAATGCCAGTGGGGAGGAGGGGAAAAAAAAAAAAAAAAAAAGAAAAAAAAAGTATCAATAGAAACTGGCAGTTTGGCTCCCATAGGGGATGCTGAGTTCCTGGTACTGAAGTAAATAGTAACACTCCTTTCTCCTTTCGGTTACCCTGAGTTCAGGACTGACTGAGATCAACACTCAATGACCCCTGCTTTGGGAAACCAGCTTTAAACCACGATCCTCCTGCCCAGGTGACGGGTGACAGCCGGGTGACAGCCCGTCCTTCTAGGCTGACACCGAGAGCAGTGACCTCTCCGCATCTCTGCCCACTGGGCTCTCGGGTAGCACTGACTCTGTACCTCACTGGTGTGATTTCAGAGCAGATCCACAGCCTCCAAGACATCGGGCGACCAGGAGTCCATCTCCCAGCTCACAGGCAAAGAGCTCTGAAGCACATAAAGAGATTTTAAAAAGCTGGGACGCACGCGTTGACCAGGCACCCCACTGAGCTGGGCAGGGTGGGGAGCGGGGGATTAGCCAAACCAGCACATACACTTGGATACGCACAAGGGCCAGAGTGAAGCTACAGGTGAGGGAGACGGCGATGGGACAGACACCCTCTGCAACTCAGCCGATCACGTCTGTCGCCACCATGCCTCAATAGCTGAGAAAATAGCCACTTTCCCCCCAGTTCAGCCTCAGCCTCAGCTGCCAGGCTCCCCAGGGAAGTCATGGCCTCCTGTGGCCACTGCAAAGGCTCCGTGAAGCTGGAGCCTTGGATGAGGAAGATGACCAGGGCTCGCTTGCAGCCATTTGGCCAAGGTTTCAACACCTCCTTTTGGCCATCCTAGTTTTGCCACTTTGGCCTCACCTCCGAGTTTTCCATCCCAGCTCCTCCTCACCTGCGTTGCCATGCAGAAGGCGTTAGCACTACTTGTCTGGCAGCAGAAGAGAGGAGCTGCTCTAGAAGCCGTGCTACAGACTCGGGCTCTGCGCTCAACAGCAGCTACGGCCAAAACTCGGCTCTTTAGCAGCAGAAGAATTGCCCTCCTGTTTTAGTTTAGCAGCTAATTCCTTACAGCTTTTGGAAGAGGAAGAGAAAATATACTGGAAGTCTAAAAACAAATGATGTAAACTCCAAAGGGAGCAAGGTTGGGACATATGCAATGTATCGCCTAGACACAGATCTGGAAACTTATGCAGAGACCATAAAGTGCATTTGGAAAGCTGATCTGCAAACAGTCCAGATTCACCATCTTCTGTCCAACCAGCTGCAACTCTTTGCAGAGGGGAGAAGCAATACGTGAAAGCACTTCTGCTAAATAGGTACAAACCTGTCCCAGAAGCCCCCTCTCCCCCCCAGCCTAAACAGCAACTGTAAACAGATCCATTTTCTCTGCTTCGTTGCAAAGCAGCCAGACAGCCACAATGGCTTAAGCACTCACAGAATACAGGCATTTCACAGACACTTGAGAATTGTCTCCGCAGCTCTTTTACAAGTTACATTCAAGGACACTTAGGAGGAACAGCATCACCAAACCACCCGCAATCTCAGCAATTATGGGTCCGGCAGGTTCTGTCCCCACGCATCTCTAACCAAATGCTTTACAAAAAAGGCTCAGGTACAAAACCAGTAAGAGCTGATGTAACCTTGTCAGCCTTAGAATTTGACTTGAGAAGCTGCCAAAGTGTAAATAGCAACAGTCACTAACGAGGCCCTAATTCTGCCATCACCAAACTCCCGAATTTCCATGAACTAAGACCCAGGTTTTAAGAGGGAGAGGGATGGTGTGTGTGTGTGTCTTGGCATGTACAAGATTGCATGTAGTGTCACAAGTGTAAAACACACCCCAAGCATTAACAATACTAACAGAAGTCTTATGAACCCAATTCCCTTTAATATTTTGCTACAAATTAAATTAGTCCTTTTCTGTCCTGAGAGAGTCAGGCTCTCCCCCTTTGGTTCCACTAGATCTGGTCCGCTTTGGTCCCATGTCAAGGACCACGCACACAGACTGACACGGGTGCTGGGGTGGTTGTTCTTTGTTTACAGGAGAAAAACAAGGGTTATGCATAGAAATGTCTGTAGTGTCAAGGCCTCAGACTAAATTCTTTGGAGCAGGAACTGTCCTCTGTCTTCTCCTTGTACAGGAGCCAGACGTGGTCATCCCCACTTGGCAGCTTTTGCCAGACCCTAACAAGATTAGTATGATGTTTGCTCCCATCCTCCTGGCCTTGCTCAAAAACAAAGGCTGCACAGATATTTTTCCAATCTGTCATTTTATGCGTACCTAAAATATATACAGAGGAAAAGGTTCTCGCTCCTGAGAACAGGGTTAACTTGCTTTCAAACAAAACCCCTCCCAATTCCATATTAACAAGTGTGAGAATATGTCCTGAACCCCAGCCCTGGCCTATGAGTTCAGCCTAACACATCTGTAAATGATCTTCAACAGCAGGATCAGACCCAAAGGATCAGACTTGGACAGGACCGCAGCATCCGCAGCCTGCAAACACTGAAACCGAGCCTCTCTCAGGGCATTGGCTAAAGCAGCGCTCAAGCAACAGGAAGCATGCGAAGGCAGCTTGGAAAGGACTCAGGAAAAACCAATGTTCATTCTGAAGACAGGTCTGGAAGAAGTCAATGCAAAAAAATGCCAAGGATGAGGAAGCTTTCAGGTGCTGCCGTAGGGATCCTGGGCCAGGAACGCAGGCAGCACCTCTCAAAGCAAGGAGTATATGAAAACAGTCACACAGCTCTGGTGTCTTAGGCGCACAATCAGAAGATGAAACTTGTACAGAGCTGCTCTGCACCCAGCTCCCTCTCCATCCAGAACTACGGCACTCTCAACACCATCGCCACTAAAACTTGCACAGCTATTTTTGCAGGAAAGGAGGTAGAGGGGGGAAAAAAAACAAACAAAAAAAAGACTGGTTACTATTTGACTCACAACCTGATAGAGAACCGCAGAAGAGTGCTCACAAGACACCAAGAAGAGGCCTGAACATATTCTTTTGGTACAAGAACAATGCAGTGGGTGAGGGTCTCTGCCCTTAGGCTGCAAGGCTCATCTCAGCCCTGGAGCACGGAGCTGAGATTGGCTTTGCGGGGCACACTACTGTGGCACACAGCTATGCATGTGATGGAGAGACGCGGTGGAGCTGGGACACGTCACCAATTCATTCCCTTTATAGAGCTGGCCTGACAAGACAGGCTCAAAGCTTCCTCCTCAGGAGGAATGCACACAGAAATGTCACACACCCCCTCCACTCCCAAACCCCCCAGGAAGTTTCAGAAGTGCCACAATACACAAAGGACACAAGGTGAATCTCATCCTGAGAAATCCCTCTGTTGTTCCTGGAAAAAACCCTTTGCTGCAAACCCAGGGCTTACCTGAGGCGACAGGGAAGGTCATAAATAGCTTGAGCTTCTCTCAAAACACATTTGAGGAAAAGCAAAGAATTACCTCAAGGGTCAGGAAAACAGTCATTTTTAAACACTGTAAACATGCAGGGTGGCAACGCTGCCTGCCCCAGTTGCCCCAGTTCTATCGCTTTCAAGACTTTGCCTTGGCTTCAAAGCTGAAAGTCTTCTTTCCAGGAAACAGCTCCATCTTCCTACCCCACTGTCCTTAGCTGGCAGCTCCATCACAAACAACCGCCGGCTCTGTCCCTTTGGCCATGAAGCTCATCATCCAGTAATCCGCGCTGGCATAACCTTTGGAAGACGCAATGAAGAGGCCGTGTTAGATGAATCCACGCTTAATGACTGCTCACATTTCCCATGAAGTGATGGGGGTGTGCAGAAGCTCTTTGGAAAGACACTGCCCTCAGTGACATGCTGGGTTTGTGATTCCCGGCAGAGCTTTGGGCCTTGTGTAGCCCACACTGCTCAGTTTTCACACCGAGCATCTCACGGCATCCTGCTGGTTGTGTTCCAGGCCACAAACTCCCGGTCAATGATCACTCCTCTGTACTGCGACAAGCAGGCACACACCAGTTTGGAGGCAGCAACAGCACACACCACCCTCGCAGGTGTCAGGCAGAAAAGACCCAGCTGGAAGCTGGTCTCCAAGGGATCTCCCAGACCCTGCATGCTACAGTACCGGTACTCACCCAAATCTCCAGCTTCCAGCTCCACCTTGAACATCTCACAGTGTCCTCTGCACTTGTCCAGAGGTACAACGGTCAGGGTGAGCTGCCCACTTCCAACAGCAAAGAGGCTGTGCAAACTGTAGCTCTGGCATGAGAGGAGAATATTTCAAAAGCCTTGCTAGCTTTACTTGGGTCTGTCTGATCAAGAAAGGGGCAAGTCACTGTCCTGCAGCAAGGTGAGACAGCGCAAACCACAGGTTTGCTGCTCCCCCCTTGTGCCAGTAGATCACAGCTGAGGTCAGCTGCATGCAACAGTCCTCTTCCCCTCTCCTGTCCAAGGCAATGCAGGCCCTCCACACCCACAAAGCCCGCGAGAAAGCGCGGAGACCAGGCTAGAAGCCTGAAGTGTCACCATGTTCAGTGAAACATCTCCGTGGCAGGTAGCTCAGCATGGGGGAGGCTTACTGCCAGCAACAGCTCCTAAAATTCAACTCTTCAATGAATTCTGCCCAACTGTGCACAAAAAGACCTTCGCCTCACACAGCTCCAGAGAAAGGCCAGGACAAACGTGAGCGGAGCTGGGACACCACATGGGCATCTCTAACCGCCAAGGGAGATGGATACCACCCGCCCAAAGCTAGACACAACTTCTGGGTGCTGCAGCAACCCTAAATCTTTCTTGTCAGGATTGTATCAGCTGAAAATGTCCTGCAAATCCTCCAAAGCTTTGGAGTTTCTCACAGACAGGGACATCCCACAATGTCCCTGGGATGAATTTCTCACCTTATTCCCCAAATCTGGATGGCGGATGAGGAAGCAGCTCTCCAGGGACACCGTCTTGGGGAAGGACAGCAAAGAGGAAGTGGGAAAAAATTCGTGCAGAATCTGAGTTTTATTCACAGATTTGTTCCTAACAAAACAAAACAACCCATGTTAAAGGAATATCACGCAATGACAACACTCATATTTAAAAGGCTACTTCCAAGATCAAAATTCTTCACAAATATTCATGCTTGATAAACAGTCTGCTGGTAGACTAGCGTCTAGGAGCAAAATTTGACCTCTCAGCTTCTAAACCTGTGCTCCCTCATATCTTCCTTCTTTGTACCTGCAGCAGCACCGCATAAACAAGGAACAAACAGATCACCATGGATGTCTAAACTTCATTTCCCTCCCCTCTTCCCTTAAAATGATCCGAGTCATTGACTGGATCCATTAATCATAAAAGATGCAAAAAGGTGGTATGATACGCAACCATAACTGGAACCACATGGCAAGGCGGGGGGGAATCCAAGTCTGTTCTCTAGGCCAGGGAATGTAACTGGAAAAGGCAGGGTGGGGCTTGTTATTTTTACATCTCTGTCTAGTGGCGTGATATGATTAATACTTCTGTACCCTGATCATCCGTGTACCAGCACTGCGGTCGAGAAGCGCCGCAAGAAGATCCCATCTAAGCATTGGCCACAGCACAGCGTCCACCACGCCCTTCTCCAAGTCTGCTCGGACACTGCTCCCTTGCTGGTGCCAACGTGCCAGCGAGTCTACTGCACACCAGGTGGCACCTTCCCACGTTACTCCTCACCCTTCTCCACAGGAACAGACTTCGCTAATACACTGGTTGCTCTGCAACCTTAGAGAGCTCTGAATTGTTCACACATCTTGTAGCCACACTAAAGGCTTCAGCAAAAAGCTTTTAGTTAACAGGGGGTCAGGATCAGGGCTGGTCATTTTTCCTGCACGTGACCAAACACAAATTGCAGGATCTCCTAGCTTTCTGTTACTTCAGTGTTTTGCAAAAGTCATGGTATCTCCTCTCAGTCCACGCTAATGGTGGAGGATTTCCACTGAGTACAGAGGTGATTAGAAATGTAAACCAGCTGCCGCAAGTGATCAGACCACAACCCACATAATTAACATATGACTGAAGAACAGCAGTCACTGGGATGTTTCTGTCTTGTAAGGGGAGCAATATGTGAAGTCCCAGCCACAACACTCCACTTTTAGTACAGCAGGCTTCTCCTCGGATCAAATGAGTGCCAGCAGGTAAACAGCAGACTCTCACCCACTCCTGTTCCCCTTCCCTCCAGTTCAAGTGCAACTTGCAGGCTCCTGGTAATTCACATTGGCAAAAGCCTGGGCACGCCTGCTGAAGGGATGCACACATCCATCATGTGTTTTGTCTTTTGACTCACCAGGGAAAGAAAAATGGACAGCTCCACAATTCAGCTGAATTTTCTTCTATTATAACCTCTGCCAGGTCTGGGTCCTGGGACTGAAAATGCTTCAGTTCTTCATAGGAGAGATGCTGCCCTGTCTTAAATGACACAAAACAAAGATAAAAGCTGTGCACCCGAGCTTCTTCCCCTCTCCTATTTCCATCCCGCCAAAGAACATCCAAAAGTAACAGTCATCTAGATTGCTAAGTTTCCAAGCATAATGTTAATTAGTCAGAGGAGAGCTCCTCACTCCCTGACATCTTTAAACTGAGGCAAAATGCTGTCTTTGCTACACGGTCTACCTCAATCAGCAGTTTGAGTTTGTGGTTGAAAATACTGGGCAGGGGTCTCTGGCTGGTAATATTCAAGAGTTTGGACTGGCCATCCAGCCTTACATATCCATGCATTACCTTGATTAGAAAAGGCTGAGACCTCTGGAGCTTTTCTGATAGTTCTCCGAAGTCTGTCACTATCTGAAGGCTTTTCACAGTAGAACAGACTGTGCAGTTTGCAGGAAGCGTAGAAGCGTTCTGTCTGCAACCTGCTGCCCACCAGTCCTGGCATTCTTGGGAAGAAACAAGAGAAAAGTGTTTAATAAGAGCAAAAATGAAATGGAAAGGAGACAGACTCCATGATAAACTCATTATCCCTAACATGAAACACTGACGTTTCTTACAGCTTATGATGGCTGTTAAGTTACTCAAAAAGAGGGAGCTTCACCAGGGAGGGAACTCATCACAGAACGTTGCCAGCACAGGCTGCAGATTTTGGAGCTACAGCTCGGGGTGGTGAGAAACAGGACAGCTTTATGGAAATTCCACTCCTCTGTACATACAGCATACAGGCTAAACTACCCTTTCGTTATCAACAGAAGGATGGCAACAACCATATATAGTGCAGTTAAAACTGAAACAAGCCCACAAGCAAAAGATCAATCCAAACACGTTCTCAAGGAGACAGCCAGAAGACAAAAAGAAGATCCAGGCTGAAAAGCGTAACTCTAACACGGCTAGCACTGGTGCTATGAACCCAGTTAAGACATTCCCGAAATCACTGCACTCCCCTTTATTTCTGTGTTAATTCAGAAATACTCTGTCCTAGGCAAATTTTGCCCAGTGTCTGATGTGCAGAAGATGCTGGGGAATGCGGGATTTCACTAAGATGTGCTGCTGCTGCTTTCATTCATCCCATGCATTGACTTGAAGATGAAATGGGGAGAAAAGTTGCAGCATGAGAAACCCCTGGACCGCAGCTATATCCATTTTAAATTCCAGAAGTTGTTACGCCACAATCGGCTGAACTGGCCTACAATGTACACTGCATATGATTACATCTTCAAAAATTCGATTTTTATGGGAAACCATTACTTGATGCCTGGATCCTGCCTCCCTCCTCCAACTTCACAGCCCTCCCAGCACAAAAAAGTGAGTAAACATTAACAGAAGAGCCATGTTGCAGCACTGAATGAACAGAACAAGAGCCGATAACGCTGAACGCCCCATGTATTTCTGTGTTAAAGGATCTGCAGGAGCTGCCACACACTAAAAGGATGCGTCTCTAATCTCGTGGCAATGACAGCCCTGGTTCTGCAGCCTTAATCTTTAATTCGGGCAGTGGCGGCAAACCCACCCGAATGCCTGATCTGTCAGGGTGGGTTAGGAAAAACCCCAGGCTCAGGACACGGCTCAGGACACACCTCAGATGAACCATCCACGGATCTGTCCTCACGACAGGCCCACCCGCCCCGGTCGGTGCCAGCACATGTCAGAGCAGCTCATGTCTCCCGGACACTGCCGCAGGCCACCCACTCGGGAAACGGAGCAGATGGGAAAGGGGAGGAGGAAGAGACAGTGAAACCTGTGTGAAAAATAAAGTTGGGAAACAAGCATGCACCGCAGCTTTTCAGGTACGCACGCAGCCTGCCTGTTACTGCCATCGTGGTTTCCAGCCACACTCACGCTCCTGCACACTGGTTGTAACTGATGAACAGCACTTAATAGGAAAGCTCTTGTTTTATTTTTCCCTCTGACATTTGCAACCGATAACAAGGAATGTTACAGAGGGTTTAGGTTCACTGGAACGTAACAACAAGGAGCAGATTGTGATTCGGTTTACTTTTTTCATTCTGAGTATTTCCAATCAACTCCCAAATGCTGCATTTCCCACCCTACTGCTGGGATATGGACTGAAAGGGATCAGAATATAATTCCTCGTCTTTCTGGAAGACACGTCTACACTGCTTTCAGGGAAAGAGTAAAATCCTTATTGCAAGCAGAAGTCCCCACTCCCATGAGAAACTGCTCCAATGTACTTTCCCTCACTGCTCACAAGAGAAAAATCTTTGTTCCAGTGCCTGTAGAAAGCTTCAATTTTACAACAACAAAACAACTCAACTCACAAAAAACAGCTGGTCAGTGACAGGAAACAAAAGCCTGAAAGATCTCACCAGAGGAAGGGCAGTTGCCATGAAGAGAACAAGAAAAGGTATCTTTTGGTCTCTGATGATACAGCGAGAAACAACATTACAATTTCTTTCTGGGCAAAACTCAGAAACCTCATCCCAAAGTGTTAAGCAGAGTTGTCCCGAAATTTTCTCTCTGGGCTCAGGGCAGTACCCCACGTAAGGGGATGCTAATCAGCTTGACAGTACAGAGCTTGATTCCTCTTTTGAGCTAGGCTGGGATATTTGCATTCTCAATTGCTCGATTCAGGAGGTTATTTCTTCTCCCCGTGAATAACCCAAGCGGAGCACGGTTGAGACGCATTTCAAATGCCCCAAGTGGGGTTGTGGGATTTTTTTTTTTCTTTCTTTTTTTTTTTTTTTTTTTTGGTAATTAATCTTTTAGATTTATTGTTGAGGGTGTTAGTCTGTGCACCAGCACGCGTGTGACTGGCATGACAAGTATGGGCAGCGAGAAGCGTCTGCCCTTCCCAGGGAGGGAGGGAGAAGAGACCGCGCACAGAGGAGAGGGCACGCAACGGCACACTGGGGACCAGGGCAGGAGTTTTACCGAGGATGCTCATTCTCTCTTTCGATTACCCTCCCTGCATTCCTTTTACATTATCACCCTGCCCAGACACCCTGGGGGATTATTCTGGTTTAAGTCGGGCGCGCTGTCTGTGCGCACGCACAGTCTGCTCGGAAATTGAAAAGAAAGATGCACTCTTCATCCCAGCACAACCATCACGTGCGGCCGTCACACCACAGTCCCATCCACTCACATTCAAATGTTAAAGTGCTGGGCGTGTGCAGTCATCCCTGTGGAGTTTGAGTGCAGGAAAGCAGCTGTAGTATTGACACGTACAACGAACCCTTACGCGACAGAAGCGCGGGCCAGTCCCAACTAACCTCTCCTCCACGCTTGCACTTTCTCACCCCTCTTGGAGGAGCAATCTTCAGCACGTTAAGCAGAACCTCAGTTCCCCGTCGGTCATACCCACCTAGTATTTACTTTCATGCTTTATTAGCTCTCCAGAACAAGAGCTGTCTCCTCCCCTGTGTCGGGATAACTCCTACCAGAGCCAGGGCTGGGGACTTTCAGCTGCTAACACAGCACAGACGAAGAGATGGCAACCTTTCTTAAAACACTTCTATGATTAATGCTAGAAGGAGTTTATGACTGTACTTTCCACTATGCAGAAAAATAATTTTCAACTTACAATCAGTTTAAAATGAGTACCCCGCCCTTTCTGGCCATTTTCACATAGGATCTCCCAAGTTTTTTGGCTGTCCCCAGAACTATAGAGGGGTGTGTGCGCACAACCCCAGAGATACTGGGTGTGGACGATCAGATTGGAAACTGAGAGGTTACTGAGAAGACCTGGCCCTGCTTCTACCCGTTGCAGCGAAGCAATAAAACTTATGGAAACTTGCCCGCATAGATCCGAGGGCAAGACCTCAGCAGCAGCCCCGGTCTCTTTAGGGACCATATGGAAGGCGAAATATCAGTCCGGCACTGCAGCAGGTTCAAAGGGAAGCCCTGAAGCAGGGGGACTGTCTGCTCCAGCAAGATGCAAGGAGCCAAGGGCTGCTCCTGACCCTAACGAAGTGTTGAAAACGTAAAATCCCCTGCATATGGAACTGCAGGTGCTGAGGCAGCTTGTTGGCTCTTCCCCAAGCTGGTTTCCTCCCCAGCACTCAGGACTGCAAGGCTGAAGAAGTCTGCAGCAGGCAAGCAACAGCTAGGTCTGCACAGGACAGTCTGGTCCAGGGGAAGGGAGACTCCCCCGGCACTTCACAGTCCCCCCAGGTCTTCTGTCCTTACAGGTTCTTGATACCATCACCCATGATAACTAGGAGAAAGCTCCCCAGAGGGCTGTCTAATACACTAAGCAGCTGCACAATCTGCAAAGGTTGGTTCCAAATCCTCAATTCCTCTTTCTGGGGCTGATGCTATTCCCCAGTCCCACCACGCACCTCACTAGGGACCAGTGCCCAGAGCACTCAAGCAATTTCAGCACGACTAGGATGAACTTGGGGCTCTCACGAAAGACTGGCCTACGCACTGAATGGTCAGAAGACCTTTCTCCATCCCTTCTTGTAGGTCCATTGTACAAGCCTGGCTGTTCCATTAACACCCACAACACTTTTGGACTGTCCCTCACAGGATCCAATGTACCATCAGGAACTACAATCAGGGTAGGTCAGCAGGTAAACCTCAGGGCTCTCAAAAAGCATGGCCAACTCTACATTGGCTAATTCAAAGGTAAGCTCAGGCTGGGAGTGGACTCACGCGGGCCCGACCCAGTGACTCATTTACAGTACTGCACTGACAGCCACAACCTTCTTCCTACGTGCTAGATCCAACAAGAAGAACACGCTGATTGCCACTTCTACAACGTCTACCCGCAGCTGTGCATTTGTAGAAGTCGGGGGATTTTTCAAGATGGATCTGAAGAAACCCTTCAAAGGAAGGGATCAAGACCTCAGCCTACCCTCTGCTGTCTGCGACCATACTTTCCCCTTGGCCAAAGGGGCCCTTCACAGATGTGCATCTGACAGCTTGTGGGACACTTACCTTCTCCATTCATTTTCATAGCAAAAGCCCAACCAGAAGCTGGTTCTTAAGGCTGACATAGTGCAGAGCTTTTAAAGAGACATTTGATCCCACCTGTAAGATTCCCAGTGATGAAGGGCCCATGAGATCCGCAGTGCTCTGACGTCCAACTACTATCACCACAGAAGGGCTGCAGCTCTCCCTCCAACTGGAAATATCTAGTTTCCAGATGCTGGATTTTACAGTGCTGTTTTCCATTATTTTAAGGACAGGGATTTGCAAGGTCTAGCCCTTAACCTTAAAGTGAAGTTGCAGCTCATAACCTACTGTTATTACTTTGACAGCCAAAGAACATGCAGGCCAGGTTGTTCTTGCTCCTACGGTACAACTAGCCACTTGCTGCGTTGGGACCACTGCAGGCTTATAAATACCATACTCCTGAAGTAAATAGCTTGTTCCTTGTTGTGTTATGTCACCGCAGCAGGATATACTATATGATTATTACCACATCCCCTTTCCCAGACTTTACAGAAAGATAAAACACTATCTTAAAAACTCAGAGCAATATGGACATCAATTCATGATCACAGTCTATGCCATGGGTAAATCTCCTCATCCTTACTTTACAGATACAGAAATTAAGAGCTCTGTAATGACTGTGTAGCACAGGTCAGAGGAGACGCTGGCAGCACTTGGACCAAAAGCAACGTTTCCCAAGCTCCATCTTCCTGAAATTTTTCACTAGGCTAAAAACTAATTTGATCCTTTACAATGTCATGCCAAAGCCAGGCTAAACTGATGGGTTCTTGGGTAAGTCAGACAGGAATCATCAGGAGTGCTTATCAATTACAGTGTGGAAGTCCTGATTAAGGAATGCATCACAGTGGGGTTTTAAATGTATACTACAAAAAAGGTCCTTGTTCAGCACAAGATCCTCACCTCTTTCTTAAACTGAACTTTTTTGTAGCTCTGAATATATTTAATATATTTATGCCAGGAGAAGGAAATACCTCCCAGTCTGGTTCATAGCGTTTTTAGGAACAGCCAGCAACAAAATAACAGCTACAAATAAATCCATCAAGAAACTGTCATTTTTGTTCTGGGTAAGAAGTCGACAGCTCGAAGAACTACTCATTCATTTCACTAATGGGTCAAAACCCATTAGGATGATTACCCAATCTGTAGCAAAGCACAAGAATGATTTTGATCCAGCTAGACATTGTGAAATCAAGCCTGCTCAGCCTAGCCCAAGAGGAATTCACAGTCCTCTGGGGAGAAAGAGCATTATTTCCAGGAGAAACCTGCACCTACCAATCTACAAAACTGAAAGTAGGGACCAAGCCTCCAAAGTCCACTCCAGCCTGCACCTCTGGGTGCATGCCCGAGAAGAAAGCTTGTGCTGCTCTGGCAGTGCCTGCATGAGCAATGTGACTCAGAGGAACAGCACGCTCTTGAAGCAAATCCCTCCCAGTCACTGTCACTCGCCCGACGGCGGCTTCAGTCTGTGAAAGGTTTGATGTGCCCGTGTCACTAATGCTGACAGGGCTGCTAAATGCCTCTGCAACAGGCCACGTACAGCACACTCACTCTCTTTCCAGGGAAGCAAACCCAAAGAGAGAATTCACTTGCTCTGCAAATGAGGAAACAACAAATTCTGGAGGCATCAAAATATAGAAGCAAAAGGAAGAGTTTTTCACATTCCGGATTACCACAATGATCTGGAGTTAGTTTACTGTCAGCAAATCCAAATAAACAGTCCACTGGCTGAACAGAGGCCAAACTAAAGCAGTATATGAAAACAGCTTGGCACCACCCTGCACTGCAAAGTCAGCCTTTTTTTTTTTCCCCTTTGAACAAATGAACACCCGTGTCTGTTGGTCACTCTCAGGTTATATTATCAAAGGGTTGTTTACAGACACATAAAGAGTATCAGATAAACTGGCAGCTGTGCGGTGAGGGGAGGGAGCCCTGCACAGCGTTGCTACCCACACCATGCTCACATCCACCTCAGAATGCTCCAGCCCCCGGAGCCAGTGCATGAGCATAAGCACGAACACAAGAAGCAACCAGCTTGACTTTGCTTAAGGAAAAAAAAGTAAGATCCTTTGCAAGCAAAGGGAGAAGGCCATGCTGAAGCAAACAAGAAGTCAGAAATCAGACCCTGCTTTACCTCCCAAGCAGCCTTGCTGTGCAAGCCTTTCACTCAGAGCAGGCCCACGTTCCTTGGGCTCACGCAGCACTGAGCCCAGCAGGTCAGAGGCACCGTGGGCTGCAAACCCACGGGGAGAGGCTGGCTGAATACCTGGGTGCTCAGCCCATGTTGAGCTCGGGAAGCAGAAAGCCCACCCTCGCGCAAGACAGACGTGATGGATGCTGGAGCTGTGGCAAGGACAAACGCACTTCAGGGCTACGGTAAGAAGGGAGGAGAGGAGTGTGAGAAGCGGAGAGCACCATGGCTGTGGCCGGCACATCGCAGGCTGCCTGCAAAGGGTTAAGATCAGAAAGAAGCCAGGAGCTGGCTTGACGCCAAGGCAAGTCTCCAGCTACATGGAAGGTGGCCAGAGGGCAGAGGCTGCTGTCCTCTCCCAGAAACCCAGCCTGCTGCGACCCGTCCCCACAAACAGCTCTTGGAGGCACCCAGCGGGCCTTGGGACGTGACAGTGACAGGCCATTTACAAGGTGTTGCTTATACACAGCTCTGCCAGCAGGATTCCCTTCTCTAAAACAGATTATGTTCAAAACCCATAAACATTATTTTAGCCCTAGAGGTCTAGGCAAAAAGCAGTATTTAACACAAGGAGTCCTCTCCGAGTGGGGGGTAACTTGCACCGCATCCCTTTTCCAACACTGAGCCATGTGCGTGCTTGCATCTGATTTTGGGGGTGCTCTGATCCAGCTGATTTTGAACTGTGGGGGATGTATGTGGTCAGGACTGGGTCTCACTAGAAGCAAAACTGGATTTTCCTTGAGGTCACTACAAACCCCTGCTATCAATACAACATCCAAACTGTCACGTTGTTGGACAACAGCCTGTTTGCCACCGACCAACCCGCTCTGCTGAGGTTTTTGAGATGCAAGGACTGAACTTACCATGGGCAGACACACAAGTTAATGTAAAAGCAACTTTATGCTCCGCTCATCACGTCATTGCTCTGTGTGGCTGGCAGGAACAGTTATCAACCAGCTGACATCAAAATTCATATTTAGATACTAACAAAGCTATAAGGATGTCACACTGTTGTGAAGGGAAGAACCACTGAAAAACAGGTAGAGTGACCATGATTGTAGTTTCAAAACTTCTGTTAAAAAAAGAGAAAACCTCTTTTCATTTGGGTCCGATAACTAGACTTTGAAAGCTCATTATATGATTCCTAATGCTTGCAGGGGACAGGGAAGTACTTGTAATGCTTACTTTGTACCAGAGAACTGAAACACAGAGGGAACGAGTTGTCCATTCAAGCTACCTCAGAGAAGAGAAACAAATCCAGGTTACCTAGGCCCTACTTTCTCCTTGGAACAGCACTAGAAAGCCTGGAGTTAACCCACGCGCCCACCCAAAACCCACCGTGCTCCTTACAGCAGGTAGAGCCCAGAGGTCGGCAAACCCATGGCCTCGCTGGGGGCCCTGCGAAGCGCTGACCCACCCGGCTAACAGCCACACGCCGCGGCGGTGGGAGGCTTTTCCCTCAGCCCGGAGCCAGCAGTGGGGCTTTCACAAGCTCTGCGTAAACACGAGCTCAGGAAGAGCAAATGCAAACCACATTTCTGCAGAGCTTTTCCCCAGCCGAAGGGACCTTGGTTCCTAGCCCTGGGAAAACAGCTGAAGAGGAGGCACGGACGCCAAACCCAAGGGTCTAAGAGTCAGCTTTGAAGAAACAAAGGGTGGGAACATTAGTTTTAATATGGGAGTTGATCCGGGGGAGAAAGCCGGCAAGCAACAGAGCAGAGAGACAGGCAAAAAGGAAATTTACTTTGGACCTAATCCTACAAACTTAACGCAAGACAGAGCTTAGCAGACACTGCTCCTCACCTCGGCCGCTCAAAGGTCCACCCACAGCCACCGACAGACAGGCAGCCCTTGTCAACCACAGCATGGCCCTTGGGGTGGAAGGGATGAGGATGAAGGTGAGTGTGAAGGCAGGTCACCCTGAGCCGGAGGGTGAGGGGAGCCATATCCTGCACCGCTGCTCCTCCCAAAGCCTCACCACCACTCTAACGCGGGGCTCTGACTCTCAGGGAAACCAGGCATCTGAGCTCCCCTTGTTCTGCAACACAAACCTGGCTGCTCAGCCCACACCTACCAGGGGACCGGGCTCCAACCCACAATCCCGGAGACAGGAAAGCTGCCCCAAGCCCACTGCTCCCCGAGCAGGTTCGGGGGGACAGCAGACCGCAGCCCCCCGCGGGCAGCCTGCCCCTGCCTGCCCAGGCCCAGAGGAAGCGAACCGGTCCACCCACGCTCACCACAGCCGGGCTTTGTCCGCACCACGTTGGGCGGCGCGGCCGGGGGAATTCTGCCAGCACTGCCGGTGGGCCAAGGCAGCCTCCAAACTGCGCACAGGTGGCTTCCAACAAGAACAGCCCAAGCTGCATTTGAACCGGTGCCCGAGCACAGAAAGCTCCAAGTTTCATCCTCAACCCCCTCAAAATTTTCATCTACCAGGATCTACACAGAGAAAGGAAGAGGAGTCTGTACATCGAGTCCCTTCATTAGTGGATTTCTCTGCTGCTCCGTCTCCTCGCGCGGTGCCTTCTCCTATGCAAGCGTGCACAAGAGAACGCTAGACCTGCTTGCAAGACCTCCCGGCCTTATGCTCACATCAACAAACAGGACAGCAAGACGTAGCTTTACCTTTTACCCTGCAGCAGACACAAGGCCAAAATTAAGGGCAAAACGTTACACCATGCACAAGGCAGGGCTGAATGAGAGCTCGGGAGACCGCTCAGCCCCTCGCCATCAAAATCCCTCTTCCAGATCCCTGTCAGATGGCTCTAGCATGGTCCATACAGCAGCAAGCCGTGCAGGTGACACCAGCACCACCGGGATGGGCGGACACTGGGACAGCCCCAGTGGCCACAGCTGCCGGCCGGGAAGCCAGGGCACGAGGGATTCCCACAGGAACCCAGCCAAGGTTCAGGCTGGGTGCTGCGCTCTCCCATTCAAATACCCAGGGTCTAGTCCAGTTCCTTTTGCCGAAGCAGGATCAAAGTTACCCCAGCCATCCCTAGCCAAGCTGTTAACTGGGACATGCTGTGGTTTCCACCACAACTTAACACTGCTGGAAAAACAGAGCAGCAACTGCCTCGTCCCCTCTGTACCTCCCCTCCTTTCCCCACAGCTGGCTTGCTGCCCACCCTATTGCTCATCACTTCAGAAGATTCCCAGGACTCACGGAGGCATAAGCGATTTTATATGCATTTAAAAAACAATCTCGCATCCTTCCTCTCCATCCATCCTTCCCTTTTCCCCTGCTCCTTTGGATGCTGCCCGATCTTCTCCCCATTCAGCTGGTTTTCCCATCAGTAGCCCAGACTTGCTTCTGCTCTTTTTTATCTTCACAGCAAGAGACTCATGAGTTCAGTCAGCCCTTGCTCTATCAACCTTTTGCTGTCCCGAGGAGCCTCCCTAGGCTCCCCCCATCCAAGGGGGCCCTGCGGCATCTGAAGGAAGAACCCGTCAACCTTCTGAACAAAACTTCACTGAAAAAATACTCAAGTTCCCGCTGGCTTCCTCCTCCATACAGAAGTAGAGGGGTGTTCACTCTTGTCAATGCTAAAATGCAGTAGATAAGGAGGCTACTAATGTCAAGTGGCTATCGGAGCCATCTCCTCGCCCCTGTTTTTTCCTCCCTGCGAGAGACCCCAGTGTTTAAGGAAGGAGACAAACAATGGGGGATCCCCCGTCCCACCCATAGGAACCCGAATCAACAGCAATCCCACGTGTCAGCGGAAGAGAGGGAGACACACGGAGAAAACGCAGAAGGGCACTGGCATTTCAGGGCGCCCTTTTTAGCCACAGCAGGAAGGTCAGAGCCAGAACAGACAACTCCAACACAATGAGCTGCCGAAGCTAAATATAAACCTGTTGAGGGCATGGATACAGGAGTTTGTTTTTACAGTAAGCCGACAGACGATCAACATTGTGCCACATCCCCACTCAAAATAATTCACCGCTTTATCATTACTGACAGTCTTTGTGTTTTATCAAAGAGGCAAAGCCCATGCTTACGCCCATTTGCCAGTCTAAGTCAGTGGAAAAGATTAACTGGGAACAAGAAATACTCAAACTTTTCCATTTCTATTATGCCAGCCTAGGAAAATCTATTATGTTCCTCCCCCGTGATGGGACCACCTCATTAGGGAGCCACTTATCTTGCTTCCTCACACACACACACTACCCTTAACGTCACATTAACTGCTATGAACAGCATAGCTCTCCAGCCCACAGTCCTTTCCCAATACACCGCTTGGCAAAAACTACTTTTCCTTAAATCCAGGTCACATGTTGAGGTTTCTACACTTTGCTCACAGATATCAAGCTTGGGTTGACAAACTGTTCTTGCCTGCTTACTCAGAAAAAACAAAAAGGGTGACATTTACCCAGCATAGCTATCTCAGTATGATTCTCAGAACTGCAGAGATTTTTAGAGGAAGGGGAACTCTTGTGGAAGAAAAAACTCTGAGGTGTTAAAAGCAAGGAAAAGAGAATGTGCAAGAACAAAATGATGACGTTAGAGACAAAACACGTTTCAGCCCCAATGAATGGAAGGGAAGGTGCCCTAGATAGAACTTGGGATACTATTTTTAAGAACAGTGGTAGGAAAAGAGAAAACCATGGTGCCACGCCAGTAACACATTTGTTATTCGGTGCCCATGGAGACACTCAAAGGATTCTCATGGCTGGTATTTAACTTGGTATTTCTTGCTAGGCTTACGTTACAGCAGAAAAATCATTTTCTTACTCTCGAGCATGTACTTCTTGGCAATAGGCAGAGAGAGCAGCCGGATGTGACCGATGAGGGAGCCCCAGGCATGGGCTCTGGAGAGCGGAGCTTCGGGTGGCAGCGGGCTGTATGGCTGGATCACGAAGTAAACAGTCAGCAAGACCAAGCCCAGCGTGAGCAGGCCCTGTGAGAGAAAACAGGCGCGGAATTAATTATACTGCAGTGAGATGGTGTGCCTCCAGAACAGGACACACCTTCTGACTGGTATCAAAGGGTTGTGGCTGTGTGCTGCAAGACAAATGTGCAAATTTTTGCTGTGGCTCCTCATTCAACTGCAATGCTATTCACGTACACAGAGCTGTCACCCAGTTTTATTGTTAGGGCTGTCCAGGGACAAAATTAAGCAGCCTTCAAACCCACACCACCCAACTCTGTTGTTGTATCTTAGCACTGCAAATAATCCAGCACCAGAGCAATGAGGATCATCTACAGACACTTCCGAGTCCTCCCACCAAATCAAATAAAAGCTTGCACCTCTGCCATACCTCTTACACAAGGTTTTCAAGGCTTTTTGCAAACATCCGTCAAGCCTCGAAACACTCTGGCAGAGTTGGAACCAGCTCCCTCCTCCATACCAGAATCCCAAATTAGCCTTAAAGAGATGACACGACGCGTTTCTCCCCCTGGCCAAAGTCAATCAACAGCAAAAACAAGAACAGAAGCTGAAAGTTCAGATTTCCAGTTTCCTGTTCTCCTGCCTCATTTTTACAGCTTTTTATAGGACAGGAGGAAGACAGTTTGAATTTTTTTCGAAATAGAAACCTTTGCAATGATTTTCTAAAGATGACACTAAAATATTACATAATATTATGCCAGTGGGAAGGTTTTCATCCTTGTAGCAAACATCTCCAACCTACCTAATTAATAACTGCATCCTTTCACCCACTTCGTGAAAATTTTTACAGGGTCTTTTAGTTAAGGGCCTCAAAACATTTTTGTAGCATCAAGCATCATGGCAATGGGTTTATTTTATAGACTACAAGGGGAATAAAGACAGGTAGAAGCTTGTGACTGCATCAGAAACAGAACCTGGACCTTGTTATTCAACCCTGAACTTTAAGAATCTTTTTCCCCTCTCACATTTCCACTGAGGGTGCTGACACTGGGAATCTTTGCCCAAAGAATCAATCCAAGTCTCATTCTTTAATAATTTAAGGAGAAGAAGGTGTTGACATGTTGAATTTTCAGCACACATAAGCAATTTCAAATCTCAGTCAGCTGTCTTCTGTTTTCAAGCCAGCTCATGGGACGAACGAAGCAAGCTACATTTCACAGCTTTTTAAATAAAGAACACAGAAAAATTCATCAAGGAAACACAATGGGAAATAAAAGGCTCAGGTGCAAAAGAAGAACTTCCGACCCTCTGACGGTCTGTGCATGCACAAAACACATCTTACCTTGTAGAGAGCCACAAGGACAGGGTATCGGGGAGGTCCCCTTTGGGGTTCGTTTCTTTCCAAGAGCTGCTTGATGAATTTCTCAATGGCTTTTTCTGACATCCCACACTGGTGGCCAGTTTGCCTCACTAGATCAATCGTCTCTGATAGCTTGTCATAAATGCTGAGCTCGTTGGCCGAAAGCTCCATGGCCTCTGATGAAAAATCCCTGTGAAAAGATTCAGTACGTTAGCAGAAAACACACTGCAGCCTGTACAGCTCAACACCAGAGTGTGCAGAGAGATCACAGGAACACCGCAATGCCTAGGCAAGAAGGAAGGCTTCTTGGAGCAAACCTGTGGGCAGCCAAAGGCACAACATTTAGCTGCAGTCCTAATAGTCTCTGCTGGTTCAATATCTCCCAGGGACTAAAAGAAGCCGTGAAATTTCCTGACAAGAGAAGAACTGGATGAGATTCGCAGCTTATGTAAATTAACAAAGCTTCCCAGAAATTAACGAAACTCCATTTACGCATCTATTCCAAATGAATCCGTCCATAAAGCGACTGCTCACCGCGAGCCTGCAATACAAAGCTGATCATCACACACAGCAGCCAAGCTAAGCTCTCCTACACTATAACTTTAGTCGCTTATTTTAACGCAGATTTGTTTTCATTAAATCCCCTGTCAGCAGTAAGAACAGGACAGAGAAATAAGCAGTATGTGTGGGGCAAAGTTCAATGGTTTACAATTTGTTTAAATTTTCGCAACCTAATGTCCAGGCCAACTGATTATTGAGCAACAGCAACGTGATAGCAGCATGCTCTGCAGGCAACAAAAGCTCCTGCGCTCCTCTGAAAGTTTGCCTGCAGGTCATTCATGTGCAGAAATGCCACGTAACTAAATACCGCAACAAGAACTGCATTGTGAACGCGAGACAGAGACAAAATGGCATTTGACAGCAAATTATTTCCCACCACGAAGTTTCAAAAGGGAAGTTTGTAAGAACGCACCTATAAGTGATCGACCTTAAGGTGCCAAAAAAAGAAATGTGTTCCTCTACCACTCCCCCAGTCTGCCACAAAGGCAGAGCCTCACGACACGGAGAGCAGCAGATGGGCTGAAGAAAAGATGCAAAGAAATTGCTGGACAAGCTAATAGCTACCAACTTGAGAATCCCATTGTCAGAGAGACATTTACCCTCGGAAAAACACTGCTGGGGGAAAGGGAGCATCTGTGAGGTCTTGCTTTGCTTCTTGTTTCTGAGCTGGGGCAAATCTAACCTGGATCAAACTGGGACAACCGAAACTCTTTCTGGAGAGACACAGTTTAGGCAATACATTGCCCTGAAAACACAGACTGAGGACCATCACGCAAAAACACAGGAAGCACAACCACTACACCCAGCTCACCGCTGAAAACGGCAACCAGGGCCCTGCCCCCCTTTTGCTCCAAGTACCACCAACACCAGGAACCAGCTCATGAATCCTCTGTGCTGCTTTGCCCAGTTCACCACCTCGCTCTGCGAAGTCTGTCGCTGTACCGCAAGAGTTGTAGCACTATTCACACAGGTCTTCTCTGCACACACCTCAGAGCCCGCATTTTGAAAGCACAGATCCATTTTGCCCACCCCAGAACAAGCTGACAAGCACTGTTCAACTCGTTCTGGCTACTCCTCCAGGACAAATCAGTCACAAATGTATGTATATAGGTATGCATATACCAAGAAACGAGATTCTCTTATTAGGCAACCAAACTTGAAATCTGACTTGCTTTTAAAGAACTGGCATACAGCTCTACCCCTAAACTATGGGCTTCTACACGAAGTCAGAACTCAAGAAATGGCATTTGTAGTAGTTTTTTTCTACAATGCTAAGGTGTAGGTTCAGAAAAAAAAATACTTTTCAACAGGCCTACCAGCTTCAGCAATTGCTTCTCTACCCCTATGATCAGCTCCCTGTTCTGTTTTTGCACATTTGTTTATGCGGTCACATGGTGAATCAGATCAGGAAAATTATCTGGCTGAAAAATAACCCCTATTTGTTTGGTCAGCAGCTGCCTAAGCATCCAACGCAAGCAGTTAATGTCAGATGGTATATTAACACTAGTGTCAAATATCCAGCCACAGCCTCAGAAACACCAAAAGAGTAAAATGTCAAATTAAAACCTAACCCCAAGCACACAATGAGAACATGCTGCGCTACATTGCCAGGTTAATTAGCTCCTGGCCCTATTCTACCGACATTCGTTGCACTCCATGCAAATATTTGTCCCAGATCTTACCACCTGAGCAGCCCCACGGGCTGGCAAAGCTATCCCAAAGCAGGTTTGATCAATAATATCTCATTATGGATCGTAAGCTCGCCAAGGCAGGGACCTTTTTGTCTCATCTGTAAAGCACCTAGCGTGCCCTTGGCTCTATAAAAACAATACATCGCTTTACTAACTCTTTGATTTATGTAATACCCTGATTCACATAACAAGCAAGAGCCAGCACATTTGCAGGATATTAAAAGTCCTTTTTTTATCCCAGCTTCTGTGATTACTCTAGTTGCCTTGAGGCTGCAACTGGCGCACTAAATGGTCTCAAAGGTTATCTAGCTTCCTCTGCCTCCCGTGTGCCAAAGCTTTTGCCCGTGAAGCTCTCCTGTGCCGAATTCCAGCAGATTCGGTGAGCTTCCCCTGCTTACAGAACCTGCCTGGAACCACTTAAAACAATTATCCTTACAGAAATACTATCGAACATGGTGATTTCCCCCTTTCCAAACGGCAGAAGCATCCTACGATGATAAAATGCCAAGACACATCCCAGTTCTCTTCCTTTCACATTTGTACTCAACTCTGAGCAGATACCTCTGTAGACAGCCCCTCCAAGTCACAAACGCTAAAAACCCAACGCAGCTCCTTGACAAACTCGCTGTAACCCATGTCCTCAGCTAGGAAACAGGGCACCGCGCTCCCACATTGTTTTGAGAACAGATGAGGCCTTAAAAAAGAAATAACAACCCATTATTTCCCTTCCTATCACCACAATACAACCGACAGAATAATAACAACGGAGTACTGTACCCACTCTGCCGAAACACGCAGATACTGAACGAGCCGGGTCCCTAGCACACAGCAACCCCTCAGAGCCAGGCCTTTTCAATCAGGGAACCCATATGTTCGTACTATTTTTAATGAACTCCACCAGCCTAAGAGCACTAAGCAGCTCTCTTTGTCAATGTAAACGGCGATAGTTCTCGGCCTGGAGGGTTTCCACCCAAGAGCCCTATCCAAGAGGCACCAGGCACGGGCAGGGTGTTGGACCCAGGCTTTAGAATGCAAAATATTTAGAGAGAAACGCTTTACAAGGGAAAGCTTGCTCGCCTTGCTGGTGAACCTGAAACAGCGATATAAATACAAATACACGCTCATCTGCTTTCACAGCGCTTATCTGCCTCCCTCGGCCCAGCTCAGGCCCCAGCCCTGGGCTCAAAACCCGCCGGGCAGGGGCCTGCACCCCGCCACAGGCCCACGGCATCGCCCTTCTTTATCTGTGAGGCAGAGGAGATCCAGTCAGGATTTACCACAAAAAAAAAAAAAAAAAAAAAGAAAAAAAAAAAAAAAAAATCAATAAATTGAAGCAGAAAACAGCCCCCCACCCCCGCGAGGGCCTCGCCGAGGCCTGAGGAGCCCCACCAGGCCCGGGGAGCCCCCCCCAGGCCCGGGCCCACCGTGAGAGGCCGAGGCCCGCCCGCCCCGGTGCCCCCCGCCCCGTCTCCCCCCCCGGCGCCCCCGGCCTCACCCCGGCACCGCCCGGCGGCTGCCCCGCTCCGCCGCCCGGCTCCGGGCTCCTCCCGCCCGCGATGGAGGCGGGACGCGGGGCGCCGAGGGGCCGGGCCGCCCCGCTGCTTCCTGCTTCCGCCGCGGCGCGGCGCGGCCCGGCCCCGGTGCCTGCGGGTCCCCCGCACCCCGAACGGCCCTGAGGACACCCCCCCCCCCCCCCCAGTGGCCCGCGGAGCCTCCCCAGCACCCCCGAGTCCCCCTGAGACCTCCCCAGCACCTGTGTGAGACCAGAACACGGAGACCCCCCCCACCCATCCCTAAGACAACCCTCAGACCCCCCCCCCCCAGCACCCACCTGAGCCCCCAGCACATTCAGACACCTCCCTGCTAACCCTAACACCCCCCTCCGCCCCCAGCACCCACCTGGGCACATGACCACCCTCAGACCCCCCCCAGCACCCACCTGAGCCCCCAGCATATTCAGGCACCTCCCTGCTAGCCTTAAGACCGCCCCCCAGCACCCACCTGGGTCCGTGACCCCCCTCAGACACTCCTGCCCAGCACCAGCCTGACCCCAGGACCCTCAGACCCCCCCCAGGAACCCCAAGACACTGCCCCCCCTCCTCTCCCCAGCACCCACCTGAGCCCATGACCAACTTAAAGCCTTCCCAGCACCCACCTGACATCCCTCATTACCTTCAGATACTCGCCCAGCACCCTCGGACCCCCCACCAGCACCTACCGGAGCCCCCAACACCCTCTGACCCCCACTAGTATGCTAAGTCACCCCCTCAACACCCACCTGAGCCCCCAGCACGCTCAGAAACCCCCCACTAACCTTAAGAAACCCCCCCGCACCTGCCTGAGCCTACAGCACCCCTGAGACCCCTCCCCAGCACCTCTGGAAACCACAGCACCCCCATAACCAGATCCCACAGCCTCCATGAGACACCCCCCTCCACCCCCAATCACCCCCCGAGTCCCCAGTTTATCCCCAGCATCCCCCACAGCACCCATCCATCACCTTGTACAGCCCCCTAGACCTTACAGCAGCCCCCCAGGCCCTACAGAACCCCCCCAATCCCTACAGAAGCACCCCAGAACTTACAGCAGCCCTCACAGACCCTAGAGAACCCCCATAATCCCTACAGGAGCCCCCCCCAGACCCTACAGGAGCCCCGTTGGTCCCATTTACCTCCTCCAGGTCCACTGAGCTGCATCTGTGCTCCCCACCGAGACCCACCCAGTGCCCCCCTGAACCCCACTGACCGCCAGCCCCACAGGGACATAGAAGCCCTTTCCTGCAGCTTGAGTGACAAGCAGTGACCAGGCATGGTGTGACAACCCCCCAAAAATTTTGGGAAAGCCCTAAAAAGTGGGGGAAGGGCTTCCAGGAGTAAAGGGCTGGGAGATGGAGCAGGTGGAGGTTCCCAGAGCCACCCCCAGCATGAAAAGCTCGGAAGCAAGCCGGAGCGAGGGCGCTCAGCCTCACCCAGCTCTCAGACGTGGGCTTCAGTCCTTAATTGCAATTAAATGCATTGTCAGAGGAAGCTGCTTGTTGTGGCTGTGCCGGATGGTTTTGGTGTCTCTCCAGTCTCTTCTTCAGCCTTGTTTATGTTCTCGGCCTCAACAACTTCCTGCAGCAACGAATTCTGCAGTTGAATTAAACGCTGCGAGAAGGACTTCCTCTCCTCAGGTTTGAATTTCCTGCCCTGTCAATCCCGGTGTGGGAAGCGGGACGGTCTCCGCAGCCCCATTTTACTGGGGATGGGGTGAAATTCAGGGAGATGCTGCCTGGTGAGACCCGAGACTTGGTGGCTGGGGTACCGAGAAATGTGACCAATGGTTTGTTCCAGCTTGTCAGGAGCTGCTCCGGGCTCTCTGCTTCCGAGGTGGATGCGTCAAAGTGAGACGGTCGCAAACACCTGCTGACTTTGGGCCGGTATCCGCAATCTTCTGCAGTCTTGGCTTGGCTGGGGCAGCTCCTCTCATTCACGTGGAGCACCTTGAGGAATTCCAAACAGCTCGAAGGGGAACAACCTGATTTAAACAAGAATTCCTGTGGTCCAAACAAATATGTGTTTCCCCGTTGCTATTAATATCTCAGACCTTGATCTTCCTCCAAATACTCCTGCAGGCGTTTAACAGCTTGTGAATGAGCAATCCCTTTGATCCTGGAGTGAGTGTTCCCTGGGATGGTGAATCATTAAAGGTAGAAGAGATGCTTTCAAACTCAACGCACTGACCGTGTTTTCCAGCACGCTTTATTGCCTTCCTGGTGTTTCTCTCAACCTGGCAATGAAAAATTCATTTCCAAGCTTGGAGTGGAGTAACACTTGCTTTATGCAACACCTTTAGGCACAATCTCAACTCTTTTTTCTGGACCTGATTTCTAGTGGAATAAGACAGACGCTTCTTTCTGCCTGCTGCTCCAGGAAGCTTTTTCCCTTGCAGGTCTCTCCTCTGGGCCCTGTCCGAGCTCCCCGGTCTGTTTTTGCAGCACCAATATTGCACGATTGGAAGGTATCGCTGCATTTGCTGCCATCTAATGGGAGAATTCAGCCTTGGTCTCCTCAGCTCCTTCCTCAAGCAAATCAAAACGATTTCCTGCGAATCCTGCTACCACTCGGCAAAGCGGCATCTCCCACACATAATCCCAGCAAATTTAGCCGAAGCGAAAAGCTGAGCTGGTAGATGGCTTTGGTGTACACACAGCTGGGCAGCTCTGCATGGGGGTCATGCAGCCGGGAACAATTGCAGACCCGGTAAAAAGAGCCTTTTGGGGTTATCCAGGCTAAAACGGTGCTTCTCTGATCACAGACCAGACTTGCAAAGTGTGCTTGGACTTATGTTATTTTAAGATAAAACAGCAAAGCAGAAATAGTGAAGACAGACCCAAAAAAAACCCAAAAATCCCGTTGTTAGATACCCTGAATACCAAATCCAGGCACAGCTCTGAGCTGACACGTAAACTCTTCCTGAGGAGCTACCGTCTTCAGGCTGCTCCCACTGCTCCACCAGTAAAAGTATTTTATAATGAAATATGGGAAAGAGGGGCTGATGCAGAATGGGAGTATAAATGTCTTGCATTGAGAAGAGAAGAGAAAGCCTTTTACCGATAGAGCCGTGGGAGGATGGCTCATGGCAGGGGCAGCTGGGGGAAGACACTCAGGGGATGGGAGCTTCAGTGGTACCGAGGTGTTGGAGCACTGAGATGGGGCGTGCGAAGGAGACAACTCACCCATAAAAGACTCGGAAATTCCTGTGTCATTGCAAAGCTGTACCCTACCTGGGGAATCTCATAACCCTGATTTTTTCTGAGCATGAGCTTGGTCCGTCGGTGGTCTTCATGCATCTGCAAATCAACATCGTTTCCACGGAATGTTTTTTGGGTGTCACACAGAGCTGACCCCAGTTCAAGCAGGAATTCTGTGAGCGGCAGAACCCAGAACGTCTGCTCTCGCCTGGCTCTGTGCGTTGCAGGTCTCTCCTGTGGAGATTTGTCGTTGTCTGATAAAGACTAACCTTAAACTGCAAATTTTCCATCAATGGGGATGTTAGTTAATCTCATCAGGAGCTCTTAAACCTGGTTTCCTTGGAAAGTTGAGCTGTAACAGTCAGAAACATTCAGAGTGATACACTTTTTTTTTTTTTTAAATAATGTTATTAGAAAACCAACTCTTGTTGTCACTATATTTTTGTAAAGCAGAAACTGGTTACTACTGTGCTTTGCCATAATATACATACAAATAACGAAAAGCAAACCTATCTGAGCAGTCCTACTTCCCCAAAATCTGCATGTAAGCAGTCTTTAAATACACCTGTGGAACTGCTGGGGGTGAGGCAACCCAATATAAAAAACCACTAAAATAAAACACTTGTATTCTTATTTATTTAGTCTGTACATCTTTCTCTGCAAAACTGTAGTTCTCTGCATCAAGCTGTAAAAAGCGAAAAAAAAAACCCTTGAATTTGGGACATGTGCTTGTTTAGATTTTTCATGCTGGGTTTAAAAACCAATTCAATACTTCAGAAAGAAACCGTCTCAGCTGCAGAAGGGCAGGGTGCAGCAGCTCCGTCTCCCCGGCCCATCCTGAGATTTGTTGCAGCAGTGTGAAGATCTGCTCTGGCAGCAACGCAATGAGCAGGGCTCTTGCAAGGTTTTTATCTGATCATATATCCCACCACGCCAGTGTTCCTTCTATTATCCTTGTTTTGGGGCTTTTGAACTTATTTTGAGTAGCTTTTAGTAGCTTTCTGTCAAGAGCCGTTACTGCTCACTGGCATGATAAACCAGAAAAGAGAAAAGCCAGCTTTACCTTGCCTAGCTGGAGAGACTTAAAAAGTGCATTTAGGATATGCCGCGTATCTTGTTGGTCCAGGTCAAACCCGATCAGCCTGTAAAGCCAGAGCAAACGTCACCGCTGCAGAGCGGCACCAATGGTCCTAAACCCCCTCATTTTATACACCAGCTTTCGGGTGGTTCCCAGTATTCAGTTCATAGAATCATAGGTTGGAAAAGACCTCTAAGATCATCAAGTCCAACCGTCACCCTGACACCACCATGCCTCCTAAACCATGTCCCCAGGTGCCACATCTACACTTTTTTTAAACACCTCCAGGGATGGGGACTCCACCACCTCCCTGGGCAGCCTGTTCCAACATCTGAATTTCTTTTATCCCGAGACTGGATTTTGCTCCCTGCTGCTGCCAGTATTATTCCAGCATCTCAGATCCAGCTGGGTTTCTTTTCAGACGGCTCATGTGCTCTGGATGACGGCAGGAGAGGAGCGAGGAAGGGGCTGGGAGACAGCCGGCTTTTGCTCTCAGCATCCGAGGGCGATCAGGGAAGGCAGACACGTGGGGAGCGGAGATGGTGTCCGAGGGCTGTTTTTATGCTTTTCTGGCTGTCACCGCAGTTTCAGATCACTGGGGGGGAGGTCTGTCCATCACCAGCAGCAGCCCTTCTTCTGGGGTGGCTTTGGTACCTCTCGTGCCTTATTTTTTAATTCATCTTCACGATCTTTGAGCAACCTGGGAGAAAAGGAAGAAAATTTGCCAGGTATTTCCCCCATATTTTGCATTACTGTGCTGTTTGTCTTGACAAGCATCAGTAAAGGAGGCTCAGCATGGCTGAAAGCAGCTCAGGGCAATTTGAGAACTGTGGGCTCTGCTAAAAACGCCAACCTAAATCAAATCACAGGCAGAATTTATTTCAGCCAACCCAGCGAGAAATCAGCAGCATCCTGAGAAGGGTTTTATTAATCTCCTTGCAATGCTGACTATTCAGGAGACACCTTATTCTCTCCAGCTCATCCCAGCTGTGCGCGTGCTGCTCCGAGTTTTCCCTGACATT
This sequence comes from Opisthocomus hoazin, assembly GCF_030867145.1. Classification (NCBI taxonomy): domain Eukaryota; kingdom Metazoa; phylum Chordata; class Aves; order Opisthocomiformes; family Opisthocomidae; genus Opisthocomus; species Opisthocomus hoazin. Next base: position 6,223,965 of record NC_134438.1, on the reverse strand, counting down.
TGGGTGCATGGAGTCTCTGGTGACAGTGAACACACTGGCATTTGGAGTTATAAAAGCATGGAGGGAGCCCATTAAATCCAGGACAGCTGGCAAAATCCAAGCACTTGCCTCACCTGATTAAGCTGACCATGGACTCAGAGACGTTGTGGCCTGAGGCAGCGCTGCACTCATAGAACATGAGCTGATGCTCCTGGAAGACACAGAGCCCAAAGAGAAATGTGATTTTCTTGCACTGGAATAGCTTAATAAGGGAGTAAATAGCCAAGGGACTGTCATGATCAAAGGGAAGTGGGAGGGACACAAGGACATAACTCAGTAACTTATTTACTGGAACGTGAGGGTGAAATCCAGTTTTTCTGGTAGCTACAACACCAACTTTTAATAGCGAGGAAAAGGCTGACACTGCAGACAGAATGAGATGCGACGTGCTCTGGTTAATGGAGCGAATACGGAGACGTAGCTAAATGTTCCCAGGTCTTTTGTGCCCGCCAGTGACTGGTTTTGGGGGCCAAAAAAAAGCATCCAATCCCTTGTCCCACTGTCTCCGTTTGTAAAACTGGTCAATGGATACTGACATGAATCCCATAAACTTTGAAATTAAACTATGAAGAATCTTCTCACCTAAGTTTTATTAGCCATCTACATTTGAAGCGATTAATCGTACTTCAGGCATTTCAGTGTCTTTAAAATAGGGTAGGGCTCGGTGGTTTTGTTATTTATATAATGCTGGGAAGACACATGACACTTCAGAGCAAAGATGAGCAGAGCTGAAAGTGTTTTAATTTACAGATCCAGCTCCATAAACTGTTTTTACTGGGGTGGTGCCAAGTTAAAACTAAGATGGCAAGGGGAAAGCAAGGCAGTGAAGGGTGAAAGATGGGTTCAGAGCTCATTTTGCCGCATACTGATGCACAAAATGCAGATTCAGGGTCCTCAGGCTGGTGGCACCCACCCCCAGCTGTCCTTGCCCAACGCGGGTGGACAGCAGGCTTTGGCAGGGCCCTGCACCTACCTTGGCCAAGCGTTCCCCCTCCTTCGCAGGGACCTGTCTCTCTGCAGCGCAGTCGGTTTTGTTCCCGAGAAGCAGAATCGCGACTCCATCTTCCGCTCCTTCCTGGGCAATTAAAGAGGGGAGGATCAGGAGCGCATCTGAATCTCCCTTGAATCACAGCCAGCCATGCTGCCTAGGAGCATCCTGGAGCACCGTGAAGGATGCCCAGGGATTTGGGCTGATAACAAAACCTTAAATTCTTAAATGCTGTTAGATTCATTTAAGAAAGGGTTTTTTTCCCCTTAAATCATCTGTCCTGGTCTATTAACAGGGCAGAGCACTGCACGAGTTCCCCTCGTAGTGAACTCACTTTGTGTTTGACCTCAGGAACCCCCCGGAAGGTGCTCTGGCTGAGATTTACAGTCCCCAAGCAAGGTGACATCCTGTTTTGTTCCAGCATTTTTAAACACTGACTTCGTACTTGACTGGAAATCTCTGACAAGAAGTTTTTAATAAGGCATAAGTTACCTCCCATCTACCAGGATTCAAAGTATAATATTCTTGATTTAAAAGTGTTATCAAAATCATTTTCACAGAATCACAGAATGGCAGGGGTTGGAAGGGACCTCTGTGGGTCACCCAGCCCAACCCCCTGCCCAAGCAGGGTCACCCAGAGCAGGTTGCACAGCACCGCATCCAGGCGGGGCTGGAATATCTCCAGAGAAGGAGACTCCACAGCCTCCCTGGGCAGCCTGGGCCAGGGCTCCGTCATTTTCCATTCCTCTGCACCATTTTCTAATTTTTAAAATGTTGATCATAATGATTTTATCAACAAATTACCCCAGCAAACACTGCAAAAATGTGATAATTGTCAGTATCTGAATTTAAATCCTCTGAGAAAAATTATTTTCTAACCAAAGCAAAGCAGAATGCCCTTTACAAAGGGCTTGGTCATCCCCAGATGTCCGTCCCTAACCAGAGGCAGAGGTCAGGTCGGGAAATGCTGACCTCTGAGTCACTGCCAGTTCCCAGACCTCGGGGACAGAACGAGGTTTTCCTGCCTCACCCACCTGGATGCAGCTCAGCCAGTACCGCACGTCTGAGAAGGAGTACTCCGACGTGATATCGTACATCAGCACGACCCCGTCCGCCTTCCGGAAGAACTGCTTGGTGATGCTGTGGTACCTGCGTGCGTTTCAAGTGGTCACCAATACGGTCTAAGGAGGTTTTGCCTAGGAATGATGTGAAATCCCAGTGGGAAAGCTGGGAATTCACGTCTACAAAAGAGGCAAAACCCAGATTTTGCTCCTATCCTGGTCACAGAGGCCGTACAAACAGCCCGAGGGCTTATTTTTATCTTAATTACTTCCTTTATTATTCTATATCAGATCTCACGCTGTACAGAGTCCCATCTTAAACACCCCTCCTTTGCAAAGCCAAGAACATTCATTTCCACTAAACTACCTGGAAAGAAAGAAGAACCCCGCAGGTGGCTCTCCTCAAGCAGACAGCACAGCACCTTACCTTTCCTGACCAGCTGAGTCCCACAGGCGGAGAGCAAAGCGCTTGTTGTCCACGACGAGGTTTTTGACCTGATAATCCAGTCCTAGGAGACACAAAACCAGATATTTTGATATTGTAGCGTTCATCCCTGCGGTGGTGGACAGAGAAGGCTCATGGTGCAGCGTGGTCTGAGGATACAACTCAAGCGGGCTGGTCCTGAGCCAACCTCCAGCTTTTAGATCTTTGATGGCTGGATTTTGGGAAGGTCTCTAATCTCACGATGAGTAAAACCAGGTTGGGTAAGAGAGGAGAATATAACTGAAAGGCAAAGCAGAGAGAACAGCACTAGGGCCATTAGTACTGGTGCCCTAAGGAGGGCAAGGAGGACCAGTATTGCCTGCTCAGGAGCATCCAGACATATGAAGTTGGAGGGCCTGTTTGGTCCTTGGTGACAGGTTGTACAGCACACTCGGCATGAGCTATAACATGTGTGTAATGGCTCATTGGGTGGAGGAAAGGGAATTGCAATGGTGATCCAAGTGGGTGCAGAGCCATGCTGGAGAGGAGCTAGAGGGTACCTACCTACTGTGGCAGTCAGGTGTGGGTTGAAGGTGTCGGCGTGCAACCTGTACAGGAACGATGTTTTGCCCACGTGGGAGTCCCCAACAAACAGCACGTTGTAGAGGTGGTCGGGGTCCAGGGAGGCTTCAGGAGAACCCCTTGGGGCTGCTCCTGCCCCATCTGCAGTCACAGCCCCTGGCTCTCCTGGGCTGGGCTCGCCTTCTTGGCTTGTTTTTCGCCCAACCTCTTGCTTCTTCTCCTGTTGACCAACATTGAGGTCTTCACTCTGTTCTCTCAAGAGTTGCCTTTGAGGCTGCATGCTGCTGTTGGCTGCGTCCCTCAGTGAGCTGTCTCTGAGGACCATTCCCGACTGATCATTCCCAGCATCTTCCTCCTGTTGGACCCTCAGGTGGAGGGTTGATGCTGGTGTCACCTCTTGTTTTGAAGGCTCAGCAGGTCCAGCAGCTACCTGCTCTGTTTCCATCACACGCAGTGGCTTCTCCTCTGGCTGTTGGGAAGCAGTGTCAAGCCTCACCTTATCTGCCTGTGCTGAGACCTGCTCCTGAACCTCGCTTTGGGCTGCCTGTCCTGAAGCACCTAGCCGCCGCACATCTGGAATGAGAACATCCTCCTGCATCATTGTTTCCATCTTTAGCGTGCCGATTTGCAACATCAGCTCAGACACCAGGGGTGCCAGCACAGATGCACCGTCATCACGGCCCTGCTTTAGCCCTAGACCCTGAGTTTCGGCTAAACTCCTCGCCCCTGCCTCCAGCCTCTCTCCCCGCACCATGTCCAGAATTTGGGCTCCATCCAGAGGCCTCCCCTCTGCAGCAGCCCTCTCTCCCTGCGGTAATTCCAGACTCTGCGTATCCTCCAGGATCTGCCCATCAGGACCAGTGAGTGCTCCCAGCTTTGCTTCCAGACCAGGACCCTCTGCAGCAGAGGCAGGCTCAGGATATGAAGCGGCCTCAGCTAGAGGGGACACACGTGCACCATCACCTCCTTCCCATTCCTCTGCAGCGTGAACTGCTCGCAGACCTGCCTCCAAACCAGGAGCCTGGCTCTGCTCCCCTTCCCGCATCCCAGCTGCACCCAGGGGTGCCAGATCACGCACAGGCTCATGTGGCATCTCATGCCTGTCCTGCCCTTGTTCCCCATCCTCAGCCTCCTCCACGAGCTGCAAGGCTGCATGGTCCCCTCCTCCCTGGAGGGTTTCAAGGCTGGCACCCCCATGCAGCTGCGTGTCTGCCCAGGAGTCCTCTCCTTCCACCTTTTCCACTGATCCTGGTTCATCAACCTCATCCAGGGGCTGCACATCTGGAGCCACACTCCCTCCCTGCTCTGCATCCAAGGAGCTGGTCTTGCTCAAGAGCTGCAGATCTGCCTCCATGCTCCCTCCTGGGATAGGTTTGAGCTTGTCCACCTCTGCTAGAACCTGCACATTGGCATCAGTGCTCTGGTCATCCAGCATGCCCAGGCTTTCAGCCTCCTCCCAAAGCTGCCCACCCACAGCAGCCCCCTCTCCCTGCCCAGCTCCAGCTCCCTGCAGATCAAGCACATGCGGCAGCTCATGCCCATCCTGCCCTTGTGCCCCATCCTCAGCCTCATCCAGGAGCTGAACGGCTGTTCCACCCTCCCCTCCCCATAGGGCTTCTGGGCTGAGACCCACATGCAGCTGCATGGCTGCCTGAGCATCCTCTGCCTCCATTTCCTCTGACTCTGGTTCATCAACCCGATCCAGGGGTTGCACATCTGGAGCCACGCTCTCTCCCTGCTCTGTCCCCAGGGAGCCAGCCTTGCTCAGGGGCTGCAAATCTGTCTCCTTGCTCCCTCCTGGGGTCGGTTTGAGCTCGTCCACCACTGCAAGCACCTGCACATCGGCATCAGTGCCCTGGTCCTCCAGGACATCCAGGCTTTCAGCCTCCTCCCACGGTTGCCCACATGCAGCAGCCCCCTCTCCCTGCCTGACGGTCACTCCGTGGGGGTGAAGCAAAGACTCATGTGGCAGACCACGCTCGCTCTGCCCCTGTTCCCCATCCTCAACCCCTTCCATGAGTTGCAAGGCTGCACGGTCCCCCTCTTCCTGCAGGGTTTCAAGGCTGGCAGGCCCACGCAGCTGCGTGTCTACACGAGAGTCCTCTGCCTCCATTTGCACTGACTCTGGTTTGTCAACCTGATCCAGGGGTTGCACATCTGGAGCCACACTCACACCCTGTTCTGTCCCCAGGAGCTGCAGATCTGCCTCTGTGCTCCCTCCTGAGGGTGGTGGGAGCTCCTCTATGAGTGGCTGCACATTGGCATCAGCGCTTTGAGCCTCCAGTGCATCCAGGTTTTCAGCCTCCTCCCAAGGCTGCCCACCTGCAGCAACCCCCTCTCCTTGCACGATTCCTGCTCCCTGTGGGTGAAGCACAGGCTTGTGTGGCATCTCATGCCTGTCCTGCCCTTGTTCCCCATCCTCAGCCTCCTCCACGAGCTGCAAGACTGCATGGTCCCCTCCTCCCTGGAGGGTTTCAAGGCTGGCACCCCCATGCAGCTGCGTGTCTGCCCAGGAGTCCTCTCCTTCCACCTTTTCCACTGATTCTGGTTCATCAACTTCATCCAGGGGCTGCACATTTGGAGCCACACTCCCTCCCTGCTCGGTATCCAGGGAGCTGGTCTCACTCAGGAGCTGCAGATCCGCCTCCGTGCTCCCTCCTAGGGTCACTCTCAGCTTGTCCACCACTGCAAACACCTGCACACTAGCATCAGTTCTCTGATCCTCCAGCACATCCAGGGTTTCAGCCTCCTCTTCCCACGGTTGCCCACGTGCAGCAACCCCTTCTCCCTGCCCAAATCCAGTTCCCTGCAGATCAAGCACAGGCTTGCGTGGCAGCTCATGCCCATCCTGCCCTTGCCCCCCATCCTCAGCCTCATCCAGGTGCTGCATGGCTGTTCTACCCTCCCCTCCCCATAGGGCTTCTGGGCTGAGACCCACATGCAGCTGCGTGTCTGCCTGAGCATCCTCTGCCTCTATTTCCGCTGACTCTGGTTCATCAACCCGATCCAGGGGTTGCACATCTGGAGCCACACTCCCTCCCTGCTCGGTATCCAAGGAGCCAGCCTCGCTCAGGAGCTGCAGATCTGCCTCTGTGTTCCCTCCTGGGATCGGTTTGAGCTCATCCAACTCTGCAAGCTCCTGCACGTTGGCATCAGTGCCCTGGTCCTCCAGCACATCCAGGTTTTCAGCCTCCTCCCATGGTTGCCCACGTGCAGCAGCCCCCTCTCCATGCCCGACTCCAGCTCCCTGCAGATCAAGTACAGGCTCGTGTGGCTCCTCATGCTCATCCTGCCCTGGTCTCCCGTCCTCAGCCTCCTCCATGAGCTGCAAGGCTGTTCCACCCTCCCCTCCCCATAGGGCTTCTGGGCTGAGACCCACATGCAGCTGCGTGGCCACCTGAGCATCCTCTGCCTCCATTCCTACTGACTCTGGTTCATCAACCCGATCCAGGGGTTGCAGATCTGGAGCCACGCTCCCTCCCTGCTCGGTATCCAAGGAGCCAGCCTTGCTCAGGAGCTGCAAATCTGCCTCCGTGCTCCCTCCTGGGATCGGTTTGAGCTCATCCACTACTGCAAACAGCTGCACATCAGCATCAGTGCCCTGGTCCTCCAGCACATCCAGGCTTTCAGCCTCCTCCAGAGGTTGACTGTCTGCACCAGTCTCCTCTCCCTGCAGATCAAGCACAGGCTCTTGTGGCAGCTCATGCCCATCCTGCCCTTGTCCCCCATCCTCAGCCTCCTCCCTGAGCTGAACAGCTGCCTGACCCTCCCCTCCCTGGGGGGGTTCTGGGCTGGCATCCCCACACAGCAGCATGCCTCCCTGGGAGTCCTCTGACTCCACCAGCTCCTGGAACAGCCCATCCTCACTGATGTCCTCTCCCTGCATCAGTTCCAGCTCCCCCTCCTCCTCTGGGTGCTGTACATCTCCATCCACCTCCGCTCCTGGCCTCTGCGCCCTAATTGGCACCACAGGCAGATAATGGGGGTCCCCCCTGACAGCGCTGCGTTCACTGCCCTCAGCTCCAGGCTGCTCCTCTGCACCAGCCCCCTCTCCTTGCCCAAATCCTGCCCCATGCAGATCCATCATGGGCTGATGTGGCAGCTCATGCTTGCCCTGCCCTCGTCCTCTGTCTTCAGCCTCATCCCCTTGCTGCATGGCTGCATGGTCCCCCCCTCCTTGGGGGACTTCTGGACTGGGATCCCCACACAGCTGCCTGTCTGCCTGAGACTCCTCTGCCCCCACCATTTCCAGTGCCTGAGCCTGAACTGGGAACAGCCCACCCCCATTTGGGCTCCCCGCAGGTGTTTCTGCTGGGGAAGGACCCTCACCATGCACCGCAGCAGCACCGGTTTCCTCCCCCAGTCCTCGCTGTGGTTTATCATCCTCCTCCAGTGTCTGCGCACCCGGAGCCACGCTCCCTCCCAGCTCTGCCTTCGCCTCTGCGAGCAGCTGCACGTTGGCATCACCGCGCTGGGCCTCCAGCGGTTGCACATCTGTTCCCGCTCCACCTTCCTGCACGTTGGCAGGCGGCACGGCCAGCGGCACCTCTGCAGCCACGCTCGCTCCCCACGCTGCCTCTGCCCTCGCAGACTCACCCCGCGGCTGTGTCACCTCCACCTCCCCTTCCTCGGCCCCAGCTCCGCTGCCCCCTCCACGCTGAGCTGATGGAACGTCGGCATCTAAAGTCTCTTCCCTGGGCTGCACCTCCGCACCGAAGCGTTCTTCCTCCAGCATCCCGGGGTCAGCAGCCACTGTCACCTCGGGGAGGACACCGGCCCCCTGCGCTGCTCCCATTCCCGCCTCACCCCAGGATGGTGGCTCTGGCTCCAGGTGCTCTCCAGGATTTACTTCAAGTTTCTCGGAGAGCCCTGGCGGCAGGTCAGCCTCTTCCCCCAGCTGCGCACATCCTTCCAGAGCCGCAGCCGGGCCAAGCTCATCTGCGGCACGCTGCCATCCCGCTGCCAGACCTGCCTCCCCAGCCTCGGGTGGTCCCAGACCTGCCTCCAGATTTTCACCCTGGTTTAGTGCTGCTTCCTCAGCTTCTCCTGGGAGCTCTGCCTTTTCCCAACCTGTTTTTTCCTGCATCCATCCTTCTCCCTCCACCTCCACAAGCGCCTGCTCTCCTGCCTCCACGCTCTCTCCCAGTGTTCCTTGTGGATGCTCAGCTGCGTTCAGCATCAGCTCCTTCACACCAGGGCCCTTTCCTTGCAGGAATAACATCCTCCGTGCCTCCTCCGTGCTCTCTCCCTGCTCTGCCCCCAGCTCCTGAGCCCTGCGGTGCCCGGCTCCCACAGACGCACCAGCCTGTGTCACGCCTGGAGCGCGAAGCTCAGCTGCTGCTGGTCCCTCTTTCAGGTCTCCTTCAAACAGCTTGTGACCAACGTGACCGGGGAGGGTCTCTCGCAGGACCCCGGGGGTTGTGCCATGGGCTGCGGCTGCCTCCGGCCCTGTTTGAAGCTCAGCATCATCCCGGGGGTGACGGGCAGCGTCTGCCGGTGCAGGGGGTGCGCCCGGTGCCTGTGGCTTCAGCTGTTTGCTCAGAGCTGCTATTGCATCATTCATCTCTCTTAGCAAAGAGCTTTGGTCAGAAAAGGGTTCCGCTTTCAGAAATTCTGGGAACAGGTCCTCTTCTGCAGAGCTCGCTCTCGGTGAGGCTCCCAAAATGCTTATTTCTGCTGGCAGCACTTCCCAGACCCTGGAAAGGGCAGAAAATAGCAGGGGGTCAGCCCAGCCCCTGGGTCGGGCTGCAGCTCCCTCCCATCCACCTGCACCGGTACTGGGGGACTTGTCCTCCATCGCCTCACCCCATCCCTCCCCAAACCCGACTGTCTTCGTCCTCTGGGTCTACTGGAGGTTCACAGAAGCAGTGACAGGGACAGGGAGAAGGGGATGCACACCCAGGGAGCCAGACCTGGGGCTGTGTCCTGCCCAGCAAGCCAGCCTGCCTCTTCCCAGGCTCCGTGTTCACGTTATCGGAGATGGAAAGACAACTCATGGCCAGGTTACGGCGAATGCCTGAGCCCAGGGAGCAACATGGGCTGGCGAACCGGGGTAAGAGGTCTGATCTCCAGGATGAGAGATGAGTGCGCGGGAAAGGGCCATTGAAAGGAAATAAACATCGTGTTTTCCCTGGGGAGGGTGAAGGACTTGGGTGCTCGCACCAGCTCGCAGACGTCAAGGGCACGAGCTGAAGCAGCAGCTGTTGCCCAGGACCCCTTACACTTGGTGGGTGCTCCTGACTTTGGGCTCGGTGCTCTGGGACCCCAGCCTGAGCCGCATCTCGGAACGGTACTTCTCGCTCTTCTCCGGACTCTGCAGCAAACAGGGTGGGAAGGGGAGAGAGAAAAGCACTTGGCAAGGGAGCATATTCACACGGAATGATGCTGAGCTCTCCAGCAGGTATCCACCATACCCCCAGGATTTCAGGTGGGTATCAGGACTAACGTGCTGCTACCCCCTCCCTTCCCAAGCATCTGTAGGGCACCGCGCTGACCCACTTTGAGAAAGCTTTTAGGGCAGACACTGCCTCTGCTGCAGAAGCAGCTGGTGCTCCTGGGCTCCCCAGGAGCCCTGAACCAAACAGCACGAGGCCGTGGAGCATGGAGGCCCGTCCCATCCCTGCACACCCAGCTGAAGTACCTGCGGGGACAGGGGCAGCTCGCCAGGCAGCTCTGCCACCGCTCCGTCCCTGCAAACACAGAGCACAGGGTCAAAATGGCCATTGCATCCCCTTTACCGCGTCCACCCCTGCCCCAGGGTTGTCCCCAGCCCCAGAGGCAACGATGGAGCAGGACAGCAAAACCCACGACCCCTGCATCAGTCCTGGTTGGGTCCTTCTGGGTGAAGGATGTCCCCATGTCTGCTGGCGCTGCCTTACAGGGACACATTCAGTCCGTGGTGCTGAGAGTCCTGGATTTTTCCTGGTGCTTTTCACACCTAACCACGATTAATCTGCACCTTGGAGACCACTGAAGCACCACGACGGCTGAGACTCATCAAACTCATTCCCCACCCACCACAACCCCTAGGAAGGAACCAGAGGTGCAGAGGGAGATGCTGATCACTCAGCTGCTCACCCGGGCTTCTCCGCGTGCTCCTGAGCTGCCGCAGCCCTCGCTGTCCGCAGGCGCCCGTGGGTCTGCTGGAGCTGCCGGTGGAGGTGCTGCAGGCGGTCCTCCAGCACCCGGTTGCTCTCCTCCAGCTGCCGGTTTTCAGTGCTGGTGGCCTGCTGCGTGCTGCGGAGGCTGCGGCACCGCGTCTCCAGCTGTGGGATGGCAACCAGGACACTCACACCGTGCCAGGACCCCCACGAGACCCATGCCAAAGAATGTTGGATAACCATCTCCTCCAGACCCAGGGCTGAACTTCCACCCCTCAGGGTGCTGGGTGGGAAACTCAACTTGGATGCTTTGGAGATGGAGGGGAGCGTGGGGATGGGGTGGCAAAGGAGAGGTGCTGTGTGACAACCTGCATCAAGGGTTGGTGAGGACAGACTGAGACCCGTTGTACAACACCATGTTGCTGCTGTGGGGACAACCCAGAGACTCCACGTGCACCATCAGGGACCAGGGCTCGGGGCCAGCTCACCTCCATCTGCGCCTTGACCAAGCGCTGCACCTCCCTCTCGCTGGCGTCCAGCGCTCGCTGCAGCTCCACGCCATGCTGGTGGCTCCGGGCCATGCTCTGCAATGGCAACAAGGACGCTGGCACGCACCCACCCACCTGTCTGGGAGCTGCCATGGAGGTTCAGGGGTGCTGGGTCCCCCCTTGGGTGAGCACCAAGGGGAGAGGAGCAGCCGGTGACCCACCTCCTGCTCCAGCCGCTGCTGCTCCTGCTGAATCTGCTGCTCCAGGGCCTCGCAGAGCTGCTGCACCTCCTGCTCGTGCTCGGCCACGCGCCTGCCAGGGACAGCACGGCCAGAGAGGTGGTCAGACCCTGCTGCAGTGGGTGCAGGTTCCTGGGACCTGCATTGCTCGTGGGATCTGCAGGCTGCGGCCAGGTTTGCCCAGAGGGGTTCACCCAGCAAGGATGTGTCCAGCAGTCTGAATCCGGCACTTTTGCCATCCCCTGCGTGACTGTAGAGGGAGCCCAACCCCAAACATCGGCTGGGAGCCAAACCTCTTCTCCAGCCACTGATGGAGGTGCCGAAAGCACCCAGGTTTCTCCCTCCTTGGGTGCATCTCCAGGCTGGGGTGAGCAGAGGGCTCCACCTCGTCCTCATCCCATCCCCCTCCACCGCACTGGGGCGACTCACTTGTTCAGGGTCACCTCCAAAGCCTCCTTCTTGCTCTTGGCTTCTTGAATGCGGTGCCTCATCTTGGCCAGAAAGTCCTCTAGGTTGCCCAGGAGCTGGGGTTCATCCTGCCGGAGCTTCACCCAGAGCTGCCAGATCTCCTGTCTACAGGGAGAACATTTTTTTGTGGTGAGCATCCCCCGAAACCCCCCAGAGACGCGGCAGCTATGAGGTCCCAGGTCATTTAGCTCACACCATTGGGAACGTGTTCTGGGGGACAGATGAGCACTGAGGTGATCATGACCCTGTCCCCTGCTCCTGCACTTGGGGCAAAAGCACCTCCAAGCCATTTCTGGGCTCGCTGTCTGCATGGGGACCAAAGGGGAACACCCTGCCCTGCCCCAAGCCTTTCCCCCTTGGGCAGCTCTGCCCCATCCTGCAGGACACCCATGGGTGCTAAACAGGGCGCCTCACTCTTCAGCGATGTTGTCCGTGCCCAGCTGGTCCATAAAGGCAGCAAAGTGTCTCCGCTCCTCACTGTCCATCCCCTCCAGCGCTGGGCTGGGGAGGACCAAGCGAACTCTCCGGGATGCCGTTTTCCGCCGGCGGTGCTCCCTGGCAGCTTTTTGGGAGCTCAGGAACTGCCCTGCCGACAGACACCACAAGACCTCAGCACCCGGCCAGGGCAACGGCAAAGCCCAAAGCCCAAGACTTCCCACCCCACGGCTTCCACAAGGCCTTTTGGTGCAATGGGACCCCTCACCAGGCGAACCATGGGCTGAGACCCAGGCGTGGGGACACTTCTGGGGCCATCGTGTGCCACCCAGCAAGGGGAGCATTTCAGGTCCCACCCCAGGAGAGCACCGGGGCTACATCCAGGATGAACCCAGGCTGCTCGGAGGCTGTGTGCTGGCACTTACAGAGCCCGGCAGTGAACTCCTCAGTCCTCAACCGCCCAGTGCCGGTGGCATCCAGCCCATCGAAGACAAGCTCCAGCTCCTCCGTGCTGCATGGGAAATCCCACTCCTGCAATTTCTAAGAACAAAGCAAATCAGGGGAAAAAACCTACCCATCATCCAGTCTCCAGGCACCACGGTGGCATTTGACCCGAGAAGACATCTCCATCCCTTACCTGCATGTCTGAGCGGGTGACAAACCCTGCCTGGTCCATGTCCCGCTGCCTGAAGAATTCCTGCACCCTCTGTATGATTTCAGATGCCGGCTCCTCACCGGGGCTGGGGGCTGCAGCCGGTGCCTCACCGGAGCCTTCACGCAGCTGCTTGCGCCGGCTGGAGCCCATGCGCCGGCCCTTGGCAGCCGCCCGGCGCTCGGCCATGGCTCCCGGCTCACCCCTGCCAAGGGGGAAACCAGCGGGTGCTGAGCCTTGGCCGGCTCTCTCCTCGCCCGAGACCTTCGCTGTGGGGGACGGCGGAGCAGGACGGAGCTGGAAATTCATTTTGGCTGGCGTAAACAACCCCCGGGTTTGGCAATAGGAAGCGAGGCGCCTATCTCTGATTGCGCGGCGCAAACGGAGCCTCGACCCGCAGCGAGCAGCAGCCGTCCCCACCAGCTGAGAGCCCAGCACCCACCGGCCAAGCAGCTCCTCTGGCCACGTACCCATCCCACATCTCCCCATGCTCTGCCCTGGCTATGGGGGATGCACCAGGGCTCGAGAGCCACCCGGGAAGTGACACAGCCGGGAAGTGACACCGGCAAAAGGACCAGCCAAGGCGATGCTGGAGGTCTGGGCAAAACGTGGTGGTTCCACCTGCTTTCTCAGAGCTCAGCAGCAGCTTTTAAAATTCCTCCCCCGGTTTTCACAGCCATGAGTCACCTCCGGGAAGAGCTGGGGGAGGTTTCCATCACGCCTGCATGCTCAGCCTGGCTTGTGGGGCCTGAGCTCAGGACCCCCCCCGCTCCCCTCTCCCCATCCTGGGTGGGCGGCAGCCACCGTGCCATCCCCGTGAGGGGCTGCTGTCTGCATGGCAAAGCCAAAAAAGTGAGCGGAAGCAACCACAGCCGTGAAGAGCGGCTGATGGAGAGGCAGGGCCACGCTTGAGCCGTCTGATGGCCACAGCCTGGCTTTCCGCTCCTGGCCCAGGGAACCCCCCTGGCTGCTCCAGCCCTCTTTCCTTTTCCAATGTGAACAGCGATTCCACTAAATCCTGGGGTGCACCAGAAATGTGGGAATAAGCCCCAAAAACATCGCTTTCCCTGTAAAGCACAACACCCTCAAGCACCATCCAGCAGCAATAGGTGGGCAGGAGAGGGTCTGGAGGAGTCACCAGAGCCCCACAGGACGCCCAGCAAGCCAGGGACAGAAACCAGGTGCCTGTATGGTGGTCCCAGCCTCTAAGGCAGTGGAAATGAGAGCTCTGGGGGCAGGTGGGGTTGTTTCAGGCATGGGAAGCCCCCAGTTACCTGCCCCAGCCCTGGGGGCTGAGCTGAGCCCACCGCACAACAGAGGCACAGAAGAAGGAGAGGGGCTGGGATGGGAAGCGTGCACCCCCCGGCCGACCAGGGTCCCTCCCACATCATCACCAAGTCCCGGCGACCTGCCTCCCTTCTGAAGCACCCCACGCTACTCCCAGCCACCCAAAAAGGGCCCCCAGCCACGTCCCCCCACAGCAGCAAGAAAAAGCCCCCCCAGCTCACCAACAGAGAGCAAAACCCCTTATTTCCCTTGCTTTTCTATTTTTTAAGGTGATGCACGAGCTGTCCCCGGATCGGCAGAGCTTACCTTTCCCACCTGCCAAGAGGGTCCCTCAGTTTCGGGGTGTGGGGGGCAGCGAGGGTCCCCAGGCCGGGAGGGATGCCAGCCCCGTGTCGAGGGTGCCTGACCTGCCCCGCACCCGAGCTCTCATTTTCTCTCTCTTACTCAAGGCGCCTTTCCGTTTTGGGGTTACACTCAACTGCCGGTGCTCACGCGCTTCCTGTTTGCCGCATCGCAAGTGGGGTGCAGGAGGGGCCTGTCCGGAGGGTCACCATCCCCCCAAGCCCCCCTGATCCCAAAGCAAGGGCACTGCCGCTGCCATCAGGAGCCACAGCACAGGTCCCCATCGTCTCCATGCCTGCAACGGACCGGCCAAGGCTGGAAGGTGTTTGGGGCAGGGGAAAAGCATCAGAGAAACAGCAAATGTTATTTTGAAAGTCCAAATAACCCAAACTACCAGATTATACCCAAACTACCCCAGATTATAACATCCTACCAAGACAGAACAACCCTGCAAACCCCGCTGCAGAGGCTCCTTGGCCCCGGGATTTGGAGATCTCCCCCACCATGCTGCTCACACCGATGCTTTTTCCCAGGCTCCTGCCTGAATTATCGACTCAGCTTTAGAGCCGGCACCAAACCCACCGGCTGCCCATGGCCCGCAAGCACCCTGGTCTGCGAGAGGGCAGGGGAATTGGACAGGTTGCACGCATTTTTGCTTCACTTCAACTGCAAAATGGGAAAAAATCCCAAGCAAGAGCTTAAAATAACAACAAGGGGAAACACCAACGATTACCTTTAGGTCATACCTAGAATTAACACCCCCTGGCTCACAGCGTGGCTCTGAGCCTGGACTCCTGGGGCAGGAGCCATGGCCTGGAGCCCAGTGCCCTGCTCATCTCTCCCCATCCCTCCCCATCCCAGCCAGTTAAATCCCCTGCTGGGAACCAGCTTCGCAGGTGCCCTGCCCCATCACACCCACCCCACCACAGCCCAGCCCTGCTCGTTTGCTGTTTAACCTAACAAAGCAGCAGCACCTGGGCATCCACAGGCCAGGTCAGGGCTCAGCTGTTTCTCCTCCGCTCTCCAAGCGAAGCTGGTGCCGGTCACCCCAGACTGAAGCCACCCCATGGCTGGGCTGGGGTGCTGAGCTTGCAAAAACCACCTTCGAGCTCACCTTTGTCGCTCCGTCTCGCAACCCTGCGGCTGTTTGCCGCTGTACAAAGAAGGCTGAATTTTGGCTTTGCTCTCCTTGAGGATGCTTTTGGGGGGAAAACCCTAAATATCCCTGGAAGAGCTCATTGATTCATGCCCTTGGCCCAGCAAGGCTCCAGCAGCAGAGGGTGAGGATCCAGCCCCACAGCAGCAATGGCCCTTTCCAGCCCCGAGGAGATGCTCGGCAGGTCTCTGCAAAAGAGGATTGAGTATAGTGGGGAAAGGAGGGGGAGAACCCGACCCTCCTCCCAGCCCAGTTTGGGAGTTTGAACCCCAACATCCTCGCTCCGTGCTGGGGCCAGGCTGGCATGGGAGAGCAGCAAACAACCTGGGCTTGAAAGCAGAAGGTTTCCATCCATTCTGCAGCTGCTGGAAGCCCACCGCCGTTTCGTGTCCCCAAAGCTGTGTCCCCCAACCCAGGAGATGCGGTGTGGGCTGGGGTCTCCCAAGGGGTGCAAAACTCAAGCCCCGGTGCCGAGGTCCCTATTGCACAGCAGAGCCAGACCCTGGCTGCCCTCAGAGCCCCGCAAACACGAATGAGGAGGTATTTGCTGATTTATTTCTTGCTTCCTCCATCGCCACCGCTCCTGACCAACGGGAGGTGACAGCAGAGGGGAGCAGCTGGGAGCAGCTGGCAGCGGCCAAGAGGGCTGCAAGGGCTGACGTAAGGGGGAAGATTAAAAGGGCTAAATCCGTAGGGCTTGACTCAGCAGCAGCTGATTGTGCTCCGCAAGCATTTCAAGGGGTATCGGCATGCCCGGGCGTCACCAACGCTACAGGGACAGGCAGACGCTTTCGGGATCCTCGGTTGAACAATGACACAACAAGGTTGCTACCATCAAAACTTTCTTTTCCCTTGGATCCTCTGCAAATGAGGTCATTTATCCCATTAAATGTAGCTCGAGCTCACAGTCCACGTCCAAGCCTTGCCCAGCCCTCGGAGGACGCAGCTGATGGTTGAGGCATCCCTGACTCCCAGGGGATCTCAGCCCTGGCATGCAGCAGCTCCCGTCCTGTCCCCACCTGGGACTTGCTGCTGCATGTTTCCATGAGCAGTGCCACCACGTGCTCTTACACATCCCTGTCCCCCAACACAGGGCACCCAGGACACCTTTAAATGAGAAGGGGGGGATGTGACCAGCTTGCCCATGGCTAACGGCCACCTGCCCCAGTAGACAGTGTCCTGGGGGCTAGGGGTAGAGGACCAGGGTCACAGTGGGGAAGGGGGAATGGGGTGGACAGCAGAGGAGCCAACATTCACACCAGAGTCCCTGCAGTGAGATCCCACACAGGCAGCAGCAGCAGCTGCTCAGGACACGGTGGCAGCACCAATCCTGCACCCAGGTCCACAGTAGGCCACTGTCCCAAGGAACAGGGTTGAGAACAGGCGTCGTGGTGAGCTTCAGTCCCTCTCAGCCCTCACACTCCCTGCTTCACACTGCAGCCATCGCACAGGGCACAGCTGGGTTTGTGCAGCAGCCAGCCCTGCTCCCAGCCAGCCCAACAGCAGCTCCCAGCCCAGGGCTGCACCCCCAGAGGGACCCCCAAGCCCCCAGAGCCAGGCAGGGACCCAGACCAGAGCATCCTCCTCCCCACAGCCAGAACCCACACCCAGCACAGTCATTCCCATTAACCAGAGACACCAGTTCCCTTCCACAAGTGTTTATTCAGAGTTAACATCTAGAGACAAACAGGTATTTCCCCTTCCCACACACATAGATTTAATAGCATTTTTTTTAAATATAAATAAACATTTAGTGCTGGGAGTTTGCCAGCTTCACTGACAGCAAAGTGCATCGTGGTGCAAGGCAGGAGGTCGATCCTGTCCCTTTTCTGCCTGGGACCATCTTGCACCAGTTTCCAGAGTCCAAATCTGGCAGAGCAGGAGATGAACCCCACAAAAGTGCTGAGACCTGACAGTGTTGAGTCCTTCAAGAGCAGAGACTCATCCTTCAGCACTGAAGGACCAAGCAGCCTTTGCTCCAGGACATCCCAGAGGTGGCCAAAGCCACTCGCTCCACAGAGCCAAGAGAGGGTCCTCTCTCCTCCAGCCCCAGAGGAAAAAATGTCCAGGAAAAAAAGCTACAACTTCTTTCGGTGTCATCCTTGCTGGTGAGCAGGACTCCTTCCTAGAGCAGCCCAACATGGCCAGGGCAGGCAGCTCCCCAGCCCGGTGTCAGTGTTGGAGGCAGGAACATGGGGGCACCACTCAGCAAGCCAACATCAAGGTAAGAAAGCGGGGGTTTGGGTCCAGGGGACCCCAAAGCCTCCCAGGCAGCGTTGGTCCCACATGGAGCTCAGCACTGGGGACCTCCAGCGGGTTTGTCACCGTCCGCAGCCTGTCTCCAACGGGTGACAGCACCGGTGAGTCACCCAAGGGAAGGGCTGTCCAGGGAACAGCATTTCCTCTCCCCGGCAGCTGTGGGAAGGAGCAGTCCCCACGTCACTCCGCTTCCACGCATGGATGAGGGTTTGACACCGCTGGGTCCATCCTGCCGGGAAGAGGACCAGCAGCCAGGGTGTCCTCAGGGCCAGGCTGTCCCAGGGCTCTGCAATCCATACTGGTGACCCTTCCTTATGGATACCTGGCATCACCAGGTAGCTGGGACACAAGTGTCCTCCGTGGCCAGCCATCAGGCTGGGGAAGTACCATGGCAGGGCAGTGGGATGGTGCAAGGCCGATGCTTGGCCCCACCACCGCAGGGCAGGACATGCTCTTTCTTCTCTGAAGGCAGGGCAAAGCCTTAGTCCCACCAGTCCGTTTCAGTCCTCCTCCACCCCCTCCGTGGGGCTACAAGCCTCAACGCAGGCTACTCCTACACATTGCACACAGTGAGGGTCCCTCAGGACCCCAGGGCTACTCATAAATAGGGAACTACAGACTCTACATTGCTTCATACAGACAGGGTGGGGAGAAGAGCCACGGACAACCCCAGGGCACGGCAGCATGGGCAGCTGTCCCCAACGGCAGAGGAGCTGAGCACCACCAGGTCACGGCTTGGGCTTGTCTGGGACGATCCTCCGCTTGGAGCTGTAGAAGTCTGGAGGGCAGAAAGAGAGGGTTGGAAAGTGTCTCCAGCCTGGTGGGAGCAGTGGGGCAGGAAGAGGGAGGTGTCTCCAGGGAAGCCCCCCAAAACCCAGCCCAGGTGGGCTCCAGCTTAGGGCCACCCGCCCACCCAAAGTGCCTGGAGAGAAGAACCTCCATCTCCATCTCTTCTGTTTGGTCTCACCTCCATTTCCACTCCAGGCCTTGATCTTAGAGGACAGATTCAGACTGGGAAATGAAGGTGACAAACTATCTGGGGGTATCTTCAGCTATAAGACCCACAAGCCTGAGACAAGCCCCCTGCCTAACCCCTAGCAACCAAAAGGTACCCAGTTTGCAGCCTTTTCCCCTTGGAAGGAGGGCTCTGCTCCTCCAGGAGAGAGATGCATGGGAAGGGGGGGTCCCTCCCATGCTCAGGAGCCAGGCAGGGCTCTTGCACCCAAGTCCCCTCCATCTGTTCCCACCATCTGTCCCCACCAGGAGAGCCATGACACCAACAATGCCAGCAAGCACCCATGGAGTGACACCAAGCCTCCAGCACTCACCCTTGATGGTGGTCTGCCCACGTTTCAAGCTCTGCAGGGAACCAGCCCTGTAAACCTCTGAGCTCTGCTGAGACCCCTTGGGGCAAATCGTGCCAAGACGGTCCGTGGAGGGGACCTTGTGGACCAAGGAGCTCCTGCTCTCACTGCTGGTGGCCTCGGCCAGGCTGTGGACATCCTGGGGTGGCTGCTCAGCAAGCAAGACTCTCTCCCACTTGAACTGTCCTTCCAAAGGAGTCTCCGTCTCAAAGTTGAAATTCCAGCGCTGCTGAGCTTCTTCCAGGTGTTGCCTCAACAGGTCCTCAAAGTCATTCTGGAGCTGGTGGTGGTCCACGGGGCCAAAGAGGTTTCTGCACACCTTGCTGCTGCACGGCATCTGGCCAGCCCTGCTCTGAGACAAGGCCATTGCGGTGGCTGGGAGGAAAGCAGAACGAGTTACTGGGGTGTTGGGCAAGCCATGAGCAAGCGCAAGGGCTGGTGCATTCGCTACCAGGGCAAAGCGGGCAGTCGGCAAGGTGGGACGAGCTGGGTTGGGCTCTGCAATGAGGCAGCCCAGAGGGAACCCCCATCTGCCAGGGCTCATCTTGGACTCGGACACTGGGGATTTTATCAGCGCCTTGGGCAGAGGCCTGAGCACGACTGAGGTCAAACACAGCCCAGCGCGATGCAGAAGGACGGGGAAGGTGCAGATGTTGACGCTCGCCATTCCTCCTCCACCAGGCAAAGCCCCACTGGGGCAGAGCATCCGGCATCCTGATGCCGCCACCAGCTCCATCCACAACCCCGCCACCGTCCCAGTTCCTCCCAGACACAAGGCAAGCTGGCACACGGGCAAGTGAAGCAACCGGATGTTTTTCTGGCCAGTTTCTTCATCTCGAGAACCCAGGCCCGGCGACAAGGGAGGCTTTTCAGCAACTGCCAGAACATGCCACAAGCCTGACCACTCAGTTAACCACTCTCCTTATCTGCAAGGAGCTGTTGAGTAACCAGAGACAGAACCCTCTTTGGTTTTTTCCAAGCTGGTGGCAAAAGACTCGACCTTGACCTCCACCGCAAGTGGCAGAGCCCTTCCTTTGGAGCAGTCCTCCCCCTTGGACATGTGTGGGGCCAACGGATCCCTCATACCTCCCACGGTTCTGAGGAACCTCCTTACCAGAGCAAAGCAAACCACGCTCTGGGATTCACAGAATGTTCAGGGTTGGCAGGGCCCTCTGTGGGTCACCCAGCCCAACCCCCTGCCCAAGCAGGGTCACCCACAGCAGGCTGCACAGCACCACATCCAGCTGGGGCTTGAATATCTCCAGAGAAGGAGACTCCACAACCTCCCTGGGCAGCCTGGGCCAGGGCTCCGTCACCCTCAGAGGGAAGAAGTTCTTCCTCATCTGCAGCTGGAACTTCCTCTGCTTCAGTTTGTGCCTGTTGCCCCTTGTCCTGTCGCTGGGCACCACTGGAAAGAGTCTGGCCCCGTCCTCCTGACACCCACCCTGCAGATATTTAGAGGCATTTCTAAGGTCCCCTCTCAGCCTTCTCTTCTCCAGGCTGAACAAGCCCAGCTCCCTCATAGGAGAGATGCTCCAGTCCCCTCATCATCCTCGTAGCCCTGTGCTGGACTCTCTCTCATCTTTCTTGAACTGGGGAGCCCAGAACTGGACACACTGCAGATGGGGCCTCACTGGGGCAGAGCAGAGGGGGAGGAGCTGAGGCTTGACCCCCATCCCTTGGACAGATGCACTCATTAAATCTGTTGTTTTTTTTAAAAAAAAAGGATTCTCAGAAATAAAATCCTTGCCTGGAAGCCAGCTTTGTCATTGCCCACCCAATCTGGGACCCCCAAAGCTGGCGCCACAGCAGACCCCCAAGCTTGCACCCCTAAACATCCCCAGGGCGGGGTGTTCAGCCTCCTGCAGGGAGGATTTCTGCCCAAATCCAACCCCCCCAGGGGGGCATTCCCAGGTACGCTGCTGGGGGGCTGGAGAGCCCCGGGGCCACCCCGACCCCCCGCCCTGCCCCAGCCCAGCCCTGCTCCCAACCCAGCAGGAACATCCCTGGGTAAAAATAGAAATCCAGCTTCCTATCTCCTGGCAGGCGGAGCACATAAACAGGGTGACCTCACCACAAGGCAAGTCCCAGCATGTCCAGGCAAGCCCTGGCAGGTAGCAGGCTGGGGACGTGTTTCAACACCCTGACCGGACACCCTCCAGCCCTCCCCGCCTCCGTCAGACACCCATCTCCCCATCCTCGGGCCACCACCATGGCCCCACACCTCGAGGTAGCAGCTTTGCCCCAACTCATGGGCACAGATTGCCGGAGCCACCAAAGAGGGAAGGACCGGGACCGGGTCACCGTCCCCTCCCATGGGGCTGGGGTGCTGCCAGCAGCATCTCCAGGGCTTCAGGGCCTCCTGGAGAACCCCAAGGCTTGGCCGAAGCGGCGATGCAGGTGCATGGTGGCTTTGAAACCTCACCCAGCCACGCTGGGAGATGAAGGCACCCCCCCTCTCCAGCCCCACAGGCACCTGCGACGCCCAGGACCAGTTACACCAGTTAGGGGAAGGCTTGGGGGAGCAGGAGGGGCTGGGAGCACCCACTCCCGGGGGGGGATGGAGCCGGGGCAGCCGCTGTCACCCCGCGCCAGGTGCCTCCCCGGGGTGGGGGGGGAGGCAGAGGACGCCCCGCTCACGACACCGATGAGCCGGCTGGGCTCTCCCGGAGCCCTCGGGGGAAGGCGGCCGGATCCCCCCAAACACCCCCCCTCCCCAAGCCCCGCGGGACGGGGGACGCGCGGGGATGCTCCGCGGAGGGGCCGCGCCCCGCACCGCGCCCCGCAGCCGCCGGGGGGCGAGCGCAGCCCGGACCGGGACCCCGCGCCCGAACGAAGGGGGGGGGTCCTCACCCTATCCCCCCCCCCACCGGGCTCGGCCACCCCCAGCCCCGCTCCCCAACAGCCCCCCCCCCCAACGCTGGGGTCGCGGCCGCCGTGCCGGAGCCGCCGCCCGCTCCCGCCCCTTCCCCGCACCCCCAAGCCGGGCTCCGGGCCCCCCCCAAGCAGGGAGGGAGGAAGGGAGGAAGCGGGGCCGTGAAGCGGGACCACCGGCGGCGGCCGCCGCCGCCGCCCCCCCAGAGCCGCCCCGGCCCCCCCGCCCCGCACTCACCGTCGCGTCGCGTCTGCCGGTGCCGGTCCCGCCCGGCCGCGCTTTATACCGGGGGGGGCGGGGCCTCCGCGCGTAGCCCGGGATTTCCCCCCCCGCCCCGCCCCGCCCCGGGACCGGCCCCCGGGGCAGCCGGGGTGTCCCCTGTCCCCCCCCCCCCCCATCCCGCTCCCGGGAGCGCGCGCGGTGCCAGCGGGGTCTGCCGGGACCCTGGTCAGCGGGTGCGGGGACCCCCCCCCTCCGCGGAGGATTCAGGGACCCCCCCATCAAGGGTACAGGGACCCCGTTCCTAGGCGGTGTAGGGGCCCCACTGCTGGGGGATACAAGGACCCCCTCCATCAGGGCACACAGGGACCCCCCGTTAGAGGACACAGGGACCCCCCCTAGCAGGGACCCCCTTCCTAGGGGGATGCAGAGACCCCTCACTGGGGAACACAAGGACCCCCCCTAGCAAGGGCCACAGGGACCCCCTTCCTATGGGGATGCAGGGACCCCCCACTGGGGACACAGGGACCCCCCCGTAGCAGGGACACAGGTACCCCCTTTCTAGGGGGATGCAGGGACCCCTTATCAGGGACACAGGGACCCCCCACTGGGGACACAGGGACCGCAACGACCCGTGCTGTAGCTGGCTGGAGCGGGGGTCTCCCCGTCCCACCCAGCCTTTCCTGCCCGCAGAGGATTCCCGTGGGAAAGGGGGGTGCTGGATTAAGGAAGGGGCAACGCAGCCCCTCGGGGTGCCCCCTCGGAGCCACGCCGCGACGCTGCTGCCCTCGTCCCCGGGCACTGCCCGACCCCGTCCCGGGCAGCACAGGCCACCCTTCACCTCTCCGACCGGGTTTTCTCCCCGGGGTCCGGCTCTGCTCCGCGGCCGGACCCCCGGCACCCGGGGGGGGTTTGGAGTTTCGGGAAGGACCCGCTGGTCTGAGCGTTTCAGGCGGGATCCGCTGGTCCGAGCCCTGTGGGCTGCCGGGCGGGGATGAAGAGGAGGAACAAGCCCGTGCATGTCCTGCAGGAACCCGCGAGGAGGATCGGGAGGAATCCGTGGGCTTCGGATGGAAAATGCATCCATGTCCGCCGACGGGAAAGGTCTGAACCAGCCTCTGCCGGGGTTGACCTGCACGTACCCCTCCCCGTGCTGCAGAAAGTGCTGAGTCAGCGGGGCTGACCCTGCCCCACGCCCCGCGAGCCGATGCCCTCGGAGCTGGGATCTTCTGCGGCACCTCGGACGCCGCGGCCTGGGCAGCGAGGACGCGAACGTGGCGCGTTCCTGTGGGGCACGAGAAGGTGACAGCACGCTGCCGAGCGACACGGGCTGAGTTAAAGCCGTCCCTTGGGGAGGGACAGGCACCCTCGAAGGCTCCCAGGGACGGCGGGTGCTGGGGTGCTGAGCAGGACTCCCGGCGTGCAAAGCACCCGTGTGTTCCCCGGCTGGACCAGCAGCTTCGCACCGGCCCGAGCGGCGGGGGAAGGCGTTTGGACACGTTTGGCGTTCGCTGTCACCGGTCCCCTCCCCGCGGCGTTTGGGCCATGGGCGGCTGCTGGGCCCCTCGCTGCCTGCGGCGGGCACGGAGGGATGGGGAGGAGAGGTGCAAGGAGGGGGGGGAATGTGAAAACATCCTAAAATCACACCACGCGCTGCAGAAAATCCATCCTGGCAAAGCGAGGGTCTGGACCCAAATTAATTAAATGTGTTTTTCCATTCAGAAGGCGCAGGGAGAGGAGGGGGCGAGCTGGAACGGCCGCTCCTCGCAGGGCAGCTGCCGCCGGTGTCTCCACGTGGGAAGGAGATTTTTTTGCTCCCGGTTGCAGGGAGCCGCTTTCGGAGCCGCAGTGCGGAGGGCCGGACGCGTCGCGCTGCGGCAGCAGATCGTCTCCTTGCCAACCGCCCGCCCTGCTCCGGCGGCAGCTCCTCGCTTCGCTCCCTCGGGACGCGGGGAAGACGCGGTCGGCACCGAAGGGAAGCCCAGCGCCGTCCCGGCCGCAGCGCCCTGGGCATCCTCACCTGGTCAGCGCGGGCCGGCACTCTCGCATTCACCAAGTGGACGCTCGCTGCTTAAATGAGCTTTTTAATTTTTTTTCCCATAAAAGCCCCCCAAATACGCCAAAGGGGAATGGGAATGTCCAACCCGGCCGCTTTTTAAATGAGCGCCCGGCGTGGCAGAGGAAGGAGCGGCCGCGCTTGTGCAACCTGCGGCGAACGCCGGCAGCCGCTGATGCAAGAACGAGGGATTAAAAAAGCGAAGTGACGCTGGACGACCGGCCGGCCTGGCCGATGCGAACGGAGTTTCACGGGTATTCTACGTTCGTGGGACAGACAGGCCAGAAAATAAATC
The DNA here is from genome assembly GCF_030867145.1 of Opisthocomus hoazin. Classification (NCBI taxonomy): domain Eukaryota; kingdom Metazoa; phylum Chordata; class Aves; order Opisthocomiformes; family Opisthocomidae; genus Opisthocomus; species Opisthocomus hoazin. Next base: position 6,199,636 of record NC_134438.1, on the reverse strand, counting down.
AGATGTCGATTTTCCCTTAGGAAAGTGACTCCATAATTCTCTCTGTGATTTTTTTTTGGTGGGGTGGGGGTCCCCTCCCCTCGACTCGGCATGGCGGGGAGCGGGGTTCTGGCTGTTGCGGGATCCCCTTCCTCGCGCCCCTGCGCCGGGGGAGCTCCAGCTGCACGGTGTCGGAGGAGACCTCGGCGAAGCGGGTTGCTGGAAATGGGAAGTGGGGAGCAGAATGGCGTCAGGGCCCGGGTCAGAGAGTCCGCGGCCAAGTCTGCGGTGGCATCGTCAGAAAAAAAGGGGGAAATAAAAAAAAAAAAAAAAGGGTGATTAATACAGAAGGCGGCACAGGAACTTTAAAAAAAAAAATCCCGAAGGTGACTCACGACGCTCAGCCCCACCGACACGTAGCGGGAGGAGGTCGGAGGCGCGGGGCTGGGCACCGCGATCGGTGCGGTCCCTGCTCACCGTTTCCAGCCGCCACGCGGGAGCTGTTGCCGCTCCCGCCCCGGGTCCCTCTCCCTGAGGGGGGTCCCAAGCCCCCACCCGCGAGGGGTGCGATCGGGGGGAGAATCCATCCTTGTGATTTGCTTGGAAAACCCCACCCTAACGCCTGGAAGCAAAAGGAATACGTTAAATGACTGCATATTTCATAGCCTTCGGAGTCCCCTTCCTCCCAGTACCGGGGGCACCGAAACCCGAGCGGCGGTCGCTGCCTCGGCCAAGGAGCCCTCGGGGTCGTCTCCTTCCCGGCGGATCTCCCCAGGTGGGTCCCACAGCCGCCGAGGGGAGAGGAACCCACTGCAGACGTGGATGCAAATACATTATTCATGGTGGGCAGAGCCGGTGCGTGATTCAGCCCGTCCTCAGCGCTGGAACGGCCGGGGTTTCGTCAGCGGAACGTGCCCGGGCACATCACCTCCGACACCGAGTTTCGTCCTCTCCAGGGACGTGGGGAGCAGCACCCCCGAAAGCCACGGGGATGGGGGTGGGAGCTTCAGCGCGGGGCAGGGGAATGGTTTGTGCTGGGTGAAGGAATCGGGGTTCGGATGCCCCCAGCCCCCGGTGAGCAGGTGGGGAGGGGGGAAACGCAGCTTCATGGGGCCGTGGAAGGGAGTCCCGACGCCGAAGTGAAGAACCAAACGTCGTGCTGAGGAAGGACCACGGCGCGTTCGGTGGGAATCAGATGCTGAGGTCCAACCCATGCCCAGAACGACTGCTTTGAATGCACACGAACACCTACACGTCAGGGGTTTATAAAGCCAGAATACAAAATGTCGTTAATGCACACAATATACATACGCACGTGGCTGACCTGGAAACGTTTTCCCAGACAAAAACCTGCCAGCGCCGACCACAGAAGCAAAGCAATCGGTGCGGTTCCTCACCCAGCAGCGAGGAAGGTTTGGAAATTCCATGGTCGAAGGTGTACACGGAGTGTTTTTTGGGGGGGAAAATGTAATACTGCTGATCCTTCAACCAATGCAGGGGGAAGGAACAGCACAGCGGTGGGCAGACGGGCATCCCTCAGGCCTGTCGGGCTGGAACTGGCAGTGACAGATGAGGGCACCCTGTGCTGTTTTTCACGGTGGGACAGACGTAAGCTCTGCCAAAACCAGAATTTCTGCCCAGGGAACCAACCTGAGAAGTGGGGAACCAAGGCGGGACCACGGGACCTCCACCCCAGCACGGGGAGCGGGGACGAGCGCGTGGGTTCTGGGGCTGAGTCCTGCAAAGGGCATTACCCTGCGCCCCGAAGGCTGTCACCCGCTGCCCAGGGCTGTCACCCACCTCCCCTGGGTCTGTCACCTACCTCCCCTGGGCGCGGGGGTGTCTCTATCCCCCCTCCAACAGCCCTTGCTGGCCAGAACCCCCCCGAGCAGATGTGAAACCACACAGCCCGGGAGAGCGGCCGGACAGGTGCTGGCTGTAGGTGTGAGCGGCTCTGCTGGGGATGAAGCCCCAAACCAAGCCCCGTGTATTCAGGCAGTAAAAACCCTCTTCAGCAAGATTCACATCTCCAAGTTTGGGGTTGGGGGTTTTTTTTATTATCTCTGCTCACAAGCTTTTTTCTTTTAAGTGGGAAACGTGAAGGCTCTTAATGAAACACTCACGCTCCAGCAAAAGCCTAAATGAGCCCAGTGTTCGGCTGAATGGCGTCTGTATCCCGGCGAAGGCTGTTTTCCCATCAGCTCTTTGAAGTGCCCAATTAAATGATTTTATACTAATAGGATTTTCCCAGGAAAGAAAGACAAGAATGACAAAACGCTGAATGCTTGATTAACTCTGCCCCGAAAAGAACCGGGATCGTGTTAATTGACTGTTTCCCTGCCATCTACAGCCCTCGTTCGCTCCATTTATGAAGGCATTTTGATGAGACGCCGGAGCCAGCAGAGTGGAAATCGAGTCCCACCAGGCACAAATGGGGGATGAGATGGGCCCCGGAACAAGGCCTTTGCTTACTGGAAATATTGCTGGATGCGGGAGCCGGGCTATGAATCCGCCGCTTCATTCGGCCCCTCACTCATTTTCATCCGAGATTGTTTTTAGCCCCGTTCACAGTCATTAACGTAATTGCTTCGCTGACTTTCCATGAGCAGCTTGGAAGCTTTGTGGGGTGGGTTTTGTTTTTTGCTGGCAGCAAAGGGCTTCATTGTTCAGAGCCCGGCAAGGACAGCAGGGAGTACCTGGCTTCGAACCCCCGGCGCGTTTGCCTGTTTATTTACAGAATCCCAGAATCCCAGAATGTTCAGGGTTGGCAGGGCCCTCTGTGGGTCACCCAGCCCAACCCCCTGCCCAAGCAGGGTCACCCACAGCAGGCTGCACAGCACCACGTCCAGGCGGGGCTGGAATATCTCCAGAGAAGGAGACTCCACAGCCTCCCTGGGCAGCCTGGGCCAGGGCTCCGTCACCCTCAGAGGGAAGAAGTTCTTCCTCATCTTCAGCTGGAGCTTCCTCGGCTTCAGTTTGTGCCCGTTGCCCCTTGTCCTGTCACTGGGCACCACTGGAAAGAGTCTGGCCCCATCCTCCTGACACCCACCCTGCAGATGTTTATCAGCATTTCTACGGTCCCCTCTCAGCCTTCTCTTCTCCAGGCTGAACAAGCCCAGCTCCCTCAGCCTCTCCTCGTAGGAGAGATGCTCCAGTCCCCTCCTCATCCTCGCAGCCCTCCGCTGGACTCTCTCCAGTAGCTCCTCATCTTTCTTGAACTGGGGAGCCCAGAACTGGACACAGCACTGCAGATGGGGCCTCACTGGGGCAGAGCAGGGGGGGAGGAGAACCTCCCTGACCTGCTGGCCACACTCCTCCTAAGGCACCCCAGACCATGACCTGAGAGCAGGGCAGGACCGGACGCCTCACTGGGAACCGGGGCGAACGGCTCCAGCCTTTCGCAAAGCTTTTTTTCGCGGGGGAAAAATCTCCATGGAAAACATCCACGGGGTTTTATTTTGCAGCCAGCTCTCCCTCGCGGGCACCTCTGTCAGGGCAGGGGAAGCGTCCCATGGGGTGGCAGTGGGCAGGGGGAGGACAGGGACTTCTCCAGGCCCACCGGCACCGTCCACAGCCGGATTCACCGTGCGGGGGGGGGATCAGCAAGCGGAGCGTGGGGCAGAACTGCTCCCATCCATGAGGCGTACGGGGTCTCCAGCCCTCGGCAGCTCTCGGTGCAGCCAGGCCCATGGGAAGCTGTTGACCAACAGATCTTCTTCCCAAAGGACACCACGTGTCAGCGCTGCTGGCAAGGGATTTGCTGCTCCCAGAGCTGTGGCGATGCTTGAAATCCATCGGGAGCAGTGTCTGGCCCTCCACAGCCGTGCGCGAGGAGGAGGTGACTACGCAGAGCTGTTGACTAACGCTTGCTCACCACGTCTGCTATAAAAACCATCCCCGACTCGGCGGAGAACCCGGAGCAGTCGGACACAGGGATGCGGCATCCCCAAGCCAAGTCCCTCCGCTCCCGCTCGTGGAGGCAGCAACACCGAACCCCAAACCCGTGGCTCTGGGAGACGCGTGCTGGCCCGCTCGCCCATGCCGGGCCCGCTGGCACTGCCAGGCGTTGGCTCACCGTGCATCAGCGTCTCCCGGCATCTCCCCGCTCACGGCACGCGTTCCGGGAGCCCCGTCACCCCGGGTGAGGGTGGGGGTCGTGATTCACCGTGCCCCAGTGCCGGTGGGCGAGGAGCGGGGCTGGGTGTGGGGCGGAGGAGAGGGCAGGGGCAGAGCAGCCCCAGGGCTCCGTGAGTGCCCTGCGATGGCAGCTGTCGGAGCGCAGTCACCAGACCATGCGCCACAGCCAGACGGACGGACAGCTGTCCTGCACCGTGACTCACGGCCCTGTGTGGAGCAGAGGTAATGGGAGGGGAGGGCTGGGCGTGCACAGTTCCCAATAAAGCCATCGGTGATGATACGACAGCCGCCACCTCGACGCCGGGGTAAGGGTCGATTGCACCCTCCTTGCTACGTGTGGGTCACGCTCGGCAGGACTTCCTGGAGCTGGGCCGAAGGAGCAGCTCCGCTGGCCTCGACACCGAGCGCTGGCCTCGACACCGAGTGCCAGACCCACGATGGGGATGGCCACGGCCCACACGCCGTGGTGTGGCTCTGCTCGGCTCCACCAAACGGGGATCTGAGTCGGGGAATTCCAGGTGCCAGTATAAAGCCTTTTTCTTTTGGTTTCAGCTTCCCTCCCCGGTTTGTCTGCCCCGCCTGCGAGCATCCGCATTACACCAGGGAAAAGAAATTCGCTGAATTGTGGAGCTGCTGTCAGCAGCGCGGCAGCAGCTGGAGATGGGTTAAACATGGCCTGTGCTTCCTCAGCAGCCGGAGCCCTTCCCGTCCACCTCCCGTGACAAACTCGGGCTCTGCAGAAGGCCAGAAGATTTATAGATGACCAACTGTAACGTGTCACAAAGAGCAGGAGGGAGACAAAGAAGGAGAGGAAGGTTGCGAAACATGAAAACCTGAAAATGACTACAGATCAAAAAATACCCCACCAGTCCCCCCCAGACCCACCCCGCGCGGGGGAAACCCAACTCCCAATCTGGCGAACACTCAGCCGCGGGGTGCGGAGCGGGACGCTGGAAGAATTGCCACGGGCAGGAGCAGCAGCGTGCCACGCCTGGAGCCTATCTGCCCAGCTGCCGCAACCTCCTCCCAAAAAGCTCATAGCAGCACTGCATGAAAAGCCCATCAATCCACCGCGCGCCCGCAGCAGGAAGCACGGCACCCAGCCCCGCCGGCGGGCGTTCTGCGGTGACGGACTGTGTTTTAATGCAACGGCAAATAACGCCAGTGTTAGTCAGAAACAAGCGACTGCGAACATTTTATAGCGAACCCTGACAGCAAGCCCGCCATCGGCAGCGGCGCGGGAAAGGCTGGGCGAGCAGCGGGGCTTCCTTGCGGAGACGCTGCTGAATTTTGTTGAATATTCACGGGCAAAGCAGCCTCCGCACGCGGCGGAGATAACGCTTCTCTCTCACAGCTGGCGGCAGCGATCTCCCGGCCTGCTCCAGCGTGACACCCAGGGTGACACGGTGCCTCGCCCCGATACGGCTGCTCCACCCTGACGCTGCCGCTCCCGGCCAAGGGCTCCGGCTGGCTCCGGGCCCTGCTCACCGCGGCACGCCACGGCCGGGGCCCTGCACACCACGGGACGTCGCGCCGGGCTGCTGTGCGCGGCGTCTGCGTCTGCGGTGGGTACATCGGAACCGGTCAGCGTGTTCACGTGTTGCCTGGCAAAGTGCCCAAGGACAGGAGCGCGCGACTCCGGCCGTAGCAGGACGAACCCCAGGGTGCCCCAGGGAGGCTGGGGAGTGACACCACTGAAATCGGTGGCCGAATCTAGCGGGGAAGGAGGCACATTTCCCTCCTCCGATTGGGATTACCGCTGCAGAAAACCCCTAAAATTGCTTTGAGGACCGAGCAGAAACACCACTCGAAATCAATGTGAAGATTTGTTCAACCAGAAGTTATGTCAGCTACTAAATTATTAAATAATAGATGAATGAATCACTTGGGAACATAGTGTTCCTCTTGCATAGTCTATTTCATATTTGTCTGAATCTGGCGTTTATTTTAGTCCACAACAGCATTTGTCTGAAGGGCACTAACAGAATGTGACTAATGGTAGTCCCTCGGTGAAATTTCGAAATGAAACAGAAAACCGAGACAGTGACAGTATTTCTAGGAAGTCAGATCGCTTCTTGCGTGGGCTGGCAGGCTGGGATGCTGCTTCAGCTTCAGCAGCTGCTTTGCTAAACGACCGCAATAGCTGCCAAGCGGCAACTTGTCTTTATTTCGCCTGTTTTTGGCAGGTTGAGGTGTGAAGTTGGAGCCGGCTGCACTTCAGCAACAGGGAAGCTGCGACCCGCCTCCTTACGGCAGGTCTCGGTGCCGCGCTGTTGCCGCGCTGCGTGGGATCCAAGGTCGAACCGGAGCTACGGGAACTGCGCTCCTGCCCTTTGGCCTTCTGTTTGCAAAAGGGGTTGATGCCCCAGTTCTCTCGCTTCTTTTCTAGCTCAGTGACGCCGCGCTACATCAGCCCCAGAGCAGGACGTTTCACGACAGCGACCGCAGCTCCGGTTTTGGGACGGTATTCCGAGGGTGTGATTTGAATATGGGCGCGGGGACGGGGATTAAAACCAGCAGAAACAGGAGAGCTGTTCAAATCTTCAGGTGCTTTGTGGATCTTCACGTCAGGAGACACTGTGGCACCTCGTGGTGGTGGGATCATGAGTAGAAGAAAGTAGAACTGGAAACTGAGAGGAGGGCGTGTCAACAGCAAAAGCAAAAAGCCGCAGGAGCGCTGGGCACGCGCCGCTTCCAGCGGTGAGCTCCGCTGCCAGGTCCCCCCAGCAGCCCCGAGAAGTGCAGGGATAAGAGGCACAACCTGTCCTTCCAACGCCGGCTGCTGCGGGAAGGGTCACGGGCACGCTGCGGCTTCTCTCACATCCCCTTTCGCTCTGGACCGGGAGAAATGCGAAGAGCGAGCGCACGAAGCATGGAGGTGATCTTCTGTCAAGAGTATGTTTGAGGGCTTGGTGTGACTGGAGTGCAGAAGAGCACAGCTCCAGCAAGAGGTTCATTTTGGGGGTGAACCGCAGCAGCCCCCCAAACCTGCCTGAAACACGGTTTTGTTAACCAGAACCGCAGCCGGTGCTCGGTAAGATTGCAGTTGCTCATCCAAGCTCGACCCTGGTTAGCTGAACCTCTCTGAGGGTCAGTGGAACACATTCCACTGAAAGGAAGAACATATTTAACCTCTCCATTTTCTGTTTTAAGCGCAAGGCACATTCTTAAAATGATCTTCTCTGCCATAAACAAAGAGCAGCACGTACGTAAAAAGCAAAAAGCAAAAAAAAAAATCCCTTTCTTTGCAAAACCATTTGCACACAATGCTCTCCCTAGGGGGAGTGTGAGAAAAGAACAAACCGCACATAAACAGAGGGTAGTTACGCCGTCCGACGCTTCTGGGACGCGCTGAGATACTGCGCTGCCGGGCGCCTGAGGAGCTCAGATAGCGCTGACCTCAGGAGGCTTCGGCCGGGCAAAGGCAGGGGCAGCTACAGCCCTCCCCAGATCAGAAACGCAGCTCACCACGCTGGCGTGAGCACCATGAAACCCGGCCCTGACACCACTCGGAAAGCGGCAGAGCGAAGAGATTCCCCCGTCAGCCGGGAGCCTGCAGAGCAGGGCTGAGGCCGAGGATGGGGCAGGAGCCACCTCGTTCCGCCAAGCAACCGCGGCACAGCGTCTGTCTGTCCTCCTCCAGCTGGGACAGACTGCTTAGCGGCTCTTCCTGGTGTCAGGGTCTTTGGGGAGAGGTGAGGGATGCTCCTGGCCTTAGAAGGTCCACACAAACATTTCCTCGGAAACGGAATTTCCGAGTAGGCTTTTCAAATGCAAGCCACAATGCTCTACCTGCAGATAGCGCTCGCAGGCTGGTCACCCCGGCGCGGGAGCAAACTGGAAGCCGTGAATCCATGAATGTGCTGCTGCATTAAAAACAGCCCTTGGTAATCACACCCTGGGAGCAGGGCTGTTCACAGCCAGCATTTATACATTTCCCATCTTTCTCTAGAAATTGCTAATTTTGTTCCCCACCAAAACTCCCACCTGATTCCACAAAACCAGCAGCGTGCCGTGGACCAGCAGCTCTGATCCAGCCGAAGCGCCGACTCCTTCAGCCAGCTGAGGAGCGTCGTGATGTCAGAAACCTGAAACTGATAAACATTCCCAGTTCTGCCAACTCCCTCGCGTATGAAAACCACAACCTGCTTCCCCACGGCGCGCCGCCTCTAGCGCTTCAGATTTCTTTCCCTCCTTTCCCCTCAGTGGCTGAAACTGCTGCCGGCTGCTTGTCCCCCCCGCCCCGTAACCGCAAGAGGAACCGACGTGCCAGCAGAGAGCCCGGCTCCCAGGCAGCGAGAGCTGCAGCCCTTCCACAGATCAAACCCCGCGAGCTGCACGTACGCAGAAAGGGAACACAGCTGCGTGCGGCACACGGGATCGTCTCAGCCCTCGGCTGCCTTCCACGCAACGCAGGCATCCCCAGAGGAGCTGGTCTGGCAACATTCTGAGAGCAAACCTGGCTCGGCACCAGGACGGGAGCCGCGGCAGCAACCACCGCAGCGACACCGCAGAGCCCCACGCTCCCTATGCGCCCCAGCCAACGGAGAAACTCCGCTTTGCCGAGAACGCTGCGCAACGCACACACCAGACTAAACCGCTCGGGTCCGTGCCGAGGAGCACTGACCGACAAAGCTCAGCCCTGCACCCATCACAGCAGAGCAGCAGATCCCTCCTCAGGCCAGGCAGGCGAGGAGCAGAGGACGTGTTTCTGGGTGCCTCTCCAGCTCCCCACTGGAGATGACTCCGGGCTGCGCGTGCCTCTAGCACCATCTGCAGCCGTCCTGCTTGGCAGAGGACACGCGGGCGGTGCCACTCGCTCCACAGCACACTCTTTGGGCCTGTGGCTGTCAAATCCTCGGCAGCAGAACCCCTGAGATTGGAAAACGCCTTTAAGATCGAGTCCAACCACAAGTGGGTTTCAGTAGTTCGCTATTTCTAGGCAGCGCGGGGACCAGCCGTTTCTTTCTTTCCACTACAGCTCTGCCATAATCTCGTCCCCGTCTGGACACAAGTGAAGGAAACCGACCCACCAGCTGTTCAGCAGGATGGATTTAATCTAAACACAATCAAAACCCATGCAGCCCATCTTCTCTTGCATACAGGGAAAAACAGAGCTCTGACAGAGCCTGGGAGCTCTAACTGCATTCAGCTTCACACTCCTAAGCGAAATATTCATGCAAAGCTTCTGTTACAGAACACCAGTTTCAAAACTGAGATGTGAAGAATACCTTAGAAGCTGCTACCAGCCCCCATCCAGGATGCAAAAAGTGCCAGGAACCTTTGGGTCTCCAGCCAGCTTTCTGAGTAAGCATGACGGAGCTCACCACTGGGCAAGCAGTCAAGCCAGCACCAGGTAGGCAGCTCCCCTAGGCAGCCACCCTCAGCTCCTAGCAGCAGCTGAACAGTTCACCAACATGCTACAGGGAGACATGGCGAGTGCCACCCCACCCCCGACTACAGAGCACCTTTAGTTTGAACCGAGCTGCACCACAAGACCCATGTGCACATTCTCCAAAGCCAATGTGCTCAGCAGGTGCTCCAGTTAAATACTAAACCACAAGTTGTAACCAAAACTTTAATTCCAAGGATCTCACAAAAGACATTTTACAAGTGACATGAAAATTCTTGTACAGTAAAGAAATGTTTAATTCGTAACTTTTACAATGTACCATTACACACCCCACACATCCACTCCAGTTGTCAGTTCTGCTGTGTATTTGGTCTGTTCAGAGGTTCTGGAATAGATGGTCAATCAATCATCTATTTGAGAAGTACTACAGTCACACGAAGTACAAAATTAACTGACCCTACGGCTAAAAATTTATATTTCACATGATATGAAGTAGCTCAGTTCCAGGTAATGGAAGTCAGAACTGGAGCTCTGGATGGAACTGCAGCTCAGCCACTCCCTCCCCAGGCCACTGGTTCCATGTTCCCGACTGCTTCGGGAGCTGTACAATGAAGCACCTACGTCTTGTTCTTCCGCACAAACACCGTCCGTGGCCACGCTTCCACAATGAACACATCTTCATCGCACGCTTCCTTCCAAAAGCTGAATCCCATCAAAACATACCCCAGCACACCAAGACCAGAAACATTCCTCTATCTATGCAAGACAAACTGATTACCGTTCAACACAAACAAAAATTTATGTATAATGGTACATTGTAAAGCGATTAATATTACAAATCATATGATCTGCTCAGAACCATATACAGATTCACATCTTTACATTTGCCACCTGTTACAAGATACAAGGAACAAAGCAAGTTCAACAGCTAAAACATTTTAAAAATGCACCAAGCTTTATGAAGCTTCAAAACAAAACAATGTTCTGTACATACTCCTCCTGTCCTCAGATCTAATGACTTCCTGTACACAGCTCCTTCTCATCGTCCTATTTCCTCTCATTTGACCTGGAGCGACTGAAGAAGAAAAGACGTTAGTACCCAGGTGCCAAGAGCAGCAAAGTTTGCTTTAAACCCCCCAGCCCAAATCAGCAGATGGCATTCAAGCATTTTAATAACACTGTTCATTTAGTAAACCTGAGTATTTAATTCAAGGTAAAGAACCTCACTAGACACTAGAGACAATTCTCCACCACAACCTCTCTCAGTATCACCAAGACACAGGAACAATTAACTTCACAGATTACTCAAAACACTTAATGACTGTAAGACTCATCCTACCTGCGAGACCTGGAAAAGGAACGAGAAGGCTTGTGATTCCTCTCCCGTGAGAGTGACCTCTCTCTTCTTCTGTCTCTGGAGAGAGACCTGTTAAAGATCACAAAGCAAGATGATTACAGCATCAAAGCAAAGCTGAACTGATTACATTAACCAGGCTATCTGAAGAGCCTCCCTTCAGGAAGTTAAGGTTTTTAACTATTCAACCAGGGGAAACCTGTTTGTTTATTTATATTTTATTATGGTATTAGCCTCTCCTTCGGGTAAGAATAATCAGCTTGCACCACACAACACAGCTTAAATTGCATTGTAAACAGGCATCTATTCCTTTGCAGCAGTTCCAATCTGTTCAGAGTTGGACTGCAGGTGACTGTGCCTCTGCTAACACAGCGTGTCCACATATCCTTATGCGTCCCCTACAGCAATGCTGCACTCTATGCTACAAGAATGGAAGAACTGTGTACAAACTCTGGAAACTTGAAAAATCCCAACACAAAGCTGTGTTACACTGTCGGGTCACTACCACCTAACACTCTGCAGCACACAACAGCAGAACACACTATTTCCTTACAATCTGTGCTTGTGGCTCACAGAACCTGCAGCAGAGCAGCACACTAGCACAGAAATTTCTGTCAAAAACTGGCAGGAACCTTGGATAGCTGCACAACACAAACACTCCTTACTTCCATTCTTAGTATCCTCCCACTGATAACCCTGCAACCTCAAGTAGCTGTGGAAGTACTACCTCCAGGCAAGCAGTAAATATGGCAGAAGCAAACCCATTTCTCCCTTTTAGCAAATCACACCTACCCCAGAGTCTATTTAAACGCGTACCGCCCCAACGTTCAGTCGTTTCGGTTTGTTTCTTTTTAAACCTCCTGGACAAAGTAGTCCAGGCTATCATTAACTGGTGCATACCTGCTGCGGCTACGAGAAAAGCTTCTCCTTCGCGGTGATCTAGAACCAGAAAGATAAATGTGAGGCTTTTTATCAATTCTGTTAGCATCAATGGGGTGAGGCATTTCCCAACTTGTCAAACTCACTGTTGGGCCCAGGGAATGTGCCAAGAATAACTGGCATCCATCATCCAGCAAAAGGCATGGAAAGATTAGGCAGTAAAACAAAGCTCAGTGTGAACAGCACGTTTCCAACCACGAATTCACTTTAACTAAGAATGCTTCACAGCAGAGTTGTCCAATGCAACACTTTCCATTTCCACTAAATACACTGCCCAGAACATCACACCAAAGTCCCACAAGTGGTTCCAAAAAAATAGCACAGACCAAATGTTTTGGAACCCATGCAAGCCAAAAAGGTCCATGACAAGGCATAAGAGATACCAAGTGGAAAAAAGTGAAAATGCGCTCAGTGTCAATATTGATAATGCCATTAAGTGCTACATTAGAACTGCATATCTGTGATTGTCATTTTTAATGCCATAGTGTGTTTAGACTATTTTCTTTTAAAAAAATAAAAAATAAAAATAACCTTAGCTCGGCCCAGTTCATCCCAAAAAGTAATTGTTTTAAGTTTTGAAAACTGTTAGTAAAACCATTTAAAGGTGATAGGATTTTTCTCGCAAGGAAAAGCTAAGTTTGTTAGAGCTTTATTAAAAATTTAGTTTGGCATCTCACATGCAAATATACCGGTTTTTTACGTTATTCACAGTGTAAGAGCTTCCATATCACCCTTAAAAGTTTTCTCAAGCAACATATGTACGTTACCACTCAATTATGCACAGCCAGCCTTTGATTGAGAAAAGTAATTACTTATAAGCCGCTTACTCCTTATTTTAACCAGCAGTAAACTGTATAAGCAGGAAAAACTTACTAGTTTTTGGTTTCAACAAGCTAGAAATGGTGAGGTGAGGCTGCCGGACTGACTGCCAAGAAGAATTTGCTGAAAAGGTTTTGCCAGATGTTGCGTTGTATTTAGTTGGTTGGCGAAGGGGGTGTTGTGGATTTTTCCTGCTTTTTTGTTAGCCGAAGGCTGCTGCTGTAGTTGTTGTGAAGACATTTGGTAAATAAACAGCTGAGCTGATTGGCCGGGAATGTGTGGGCGGTCGAGGTGGCTGCTGCCGATTTGGTTAAGGTTGGAGAGAAGGCTGAGAGAAAACAGCATGCTCGGGAACCAAAGGGCGGTGCAACCTGACGACTGGCCATGCCTGGGTCATGTGAAACGACACCAGCCAAGCTGCATGGGGCGCGCTGGTCACATGACGCTGAAAGGGCTAGTTGGCTGGCTAATGCAGACTCAGAGGGTGGTGAGAAGAGACATGATGGTGACTCTGTAACGGGTTCATTTTTATTAATAGATGGACCAAAAAGCATAAAAAAAATGAAAAACAAGCCATCAGTACAACCGTCTATTAGCTAACAAATACTCCTAATGTGTTATTTTTCAACAGCAAAAGGGTAAGCTTGAAACCCTGACTTGTGAGGACTTCACTCACCTGCAACAGGTAAATTCAGTCCTGCAAAAACCATGCTGCAGACTTAAACTGCCAGACCAGCTAGTCTGGGTCCAAGAACAGGTCAGTTACCAAAAATCCTGCTACATTTTAGAGCTGGGTTTGCAAACCTCAAGCAACAGGTGCTTTAATTCCAAACTAACACTGAAGTGTAAAGATTCTACATCTTTAGAGCAACTGTTACTCAATCTATTATTAAACAGCTGCCTACTTGGATAGTATTTAAATTGTGCAAATAAAACGGAGAAACACATCTGTATGGAAATGCTAAGCTGCTGTATGTCATGTTTTGCCATTATGGAATAACAGAAAGGAACAGCCTAAGTTGGAGTATGGGGAAGAACGGGAAAGCGTGACTAGAAGATGAGCAGATTTTAGGAGGAACGAGGGTAAGTCCAGGACAGAGGGCACTGACTACCAACTTGCACAGTGACCTAAAGACAAACGCCAACATTCAACACAACTTAAGTTCACCTCGATTTTGTGGGGGTTTTGGGGTTGGGTTTTTTTTTTTAACATTTGACATCTCCAAATTGTGATCAGATAGATGACTCTCATCCATCAACATGCTTTTATAAAGCCTGCTTCTAGGACGCTAAGTGGTAACAGTTCCAACAGCTCTATGAGTGTACTTTGACCTAGGGTACCTGCGACGGGGAGGAGGACTTCTTCTGCGATAGTCATCTCGAGGACGCCTGCCCCACGATGGAGGTGGACCACGGTTCCGACTCCGTTTCTCACCATTGGAAAGTTCCACTCTGACTCGACACCCACAGAGGGTTCTGGGAAAAGATATTGACATCGGTTAGCATTTCCCTGGACAGAAGAAAACCTACAGAATCAAGAGAGGGGAAAAAGACACAGTCAACAAGGGGAAAAACACTCTTATGTATACACAATAATCAAAGCATGCACTATTGAGAGTCTAAAAAGTAAACTCCAGCATGACATACAAACAGTTTGACCACTTCTGAAAGCTTGCCACGCTATGAAAGCGGGCAGAGAGGGAACTGAGGAGTCTCCCTGATGAGTTCTGCCCCTTTATAGTAACACCATCCTGAATTTAACTACTGCACACCAAGAGGTTCAATTCACGTCTCACCTAGGAATTAAATTCTAAAATGCAAAACTAACTGTCCCAATGCTATCCCTGCACTATTAAGAGACTACCCTTGTATCACCGTACAAATAAATATTGCACAACAAATACATCAAGTTCTTGGTTTTGCCAGTTGAAGCTTCCCAATTTAAACTGTATCACTACCCACAATTTCTTTAGTTTTTCAGCCAGCAAGCCAAACACGCAAGGAGCACATTTTACCTTCCATCTAGTTCTCTTACGGCATCAGCTGCATCTCGTGGATCTTCAAACTCCACAAAGGCAAAACCAGGAGGATTTCTTGCCACCCATACACTGCGCAGTGGTCCATAGTAGCCAAAAGCTCGCTCTAATTCAGTTTTGTTGCCATTGTTTCCAAGGTTACCCACATAAACCTTGCAGTCCAGAGGACAAGAGTCACGATGCATTGCTAGAGAAAAAAAAAAGAGCTCATGTATACATAACACACAGCAAGTGTTCATCCACTTACAACAGAAGTAATTCTGTTCGTTGCTTTTCCAAGGTACTTCAACAGCAACATGATCTGACAGGACAGAAACGTTAACCTGCGTAGAAGGGGGGTGGGGGTGCAGAAAGAGAGTGTTCAAAACCAAACACAAATGCTAGCTGCTATATCGTAATCGTGATTAAAATTCAGTATTTCAGGGAATTTCGTTTACTTTTGAAAAAGGGGTGTTTCTCTGCGCCCCTCTCCCCCGCCCCCGGATTCCATCGGGGGCCGGGCCTGCAGAGGGAGCGCTGCGCGGGAGAAGGGCTCCATTGTTCTCGGACCGGGATTCGGGGGAAGCTGCACATGCCGGGGGGAGAAGCAGCGCCATCTCCGGCAGAAGCCACGCCGTGAGCTCTCGGGGACTCCCTCCAGAGCGTCTCCTCAGCGCTGCGTGAGGAACCAGCGCTCTCCCGGAGCGGGCGGGAAAGGCGCCACACCACCCCCACGGCACCTCCCGCCCAGCCGCACCTCGCCTCACTGGCCACAGCCGCGGAGAAACGGCGGCGAGCGGGCTCTTCAAGGCAACCCGTGGCCTACTCGCTTTCTCCCCGCCCGGCTTTCCTCAGCGTAGTAGCAGCCACCGCCCGCGGCCCAGCTTTACAAAATGGCGGCTGCTCTTTGTCTGCCGCCACCGGGCCCCGCCGCTTCCATCCGCCCTGCCGGGGACCGAGACCGCGGGTGCCGCCTCCCCCCCGCCCTCCGAGGTGAAGATCCTCACCGATGCTAAGAGGGAGGGCGCGCGAAGGGAGCCCGCGCTAAATTCGTAGCCGACTCGACCCTCAACGACACTCCCGCTCCGCTTTTCCTCACTGGACAAAATGGCGACGGCCGCCTACCCCGCCCGCCTTTATATACGGTCAGCCCACTCCCACGTGACTCCACCAGGCAGCAAATCAGAGGGCGCCGTCCCGCTGATTGACAGCTCGCCTCACCCCGCCGCCTGCGCGCGGCCACAAGCGGCGGCGCGCGCGGTTCTCCTCAGCGGCGGGAGGCCGGGGCCGCCCCGCCCCGCTCGACCGGAATTCGGCTTGAGAAACCGGTTGTCGAGGGGAGACCGGAGGGCTGGGAGATCAGGGAGCGGCAGCGCGCCCAGGGAGGCTGCTTTGATGGCCGAAAGGAAAAAGGTGGCTTTGTTTTCCTGTTTTGTCCCTGACCCGGCGGGATACGTTCAGACCATGTTTTTTAAGCATCATCCCCTCATCGTTAGCGTTTTACACACATGAAAGCTTGAATTCACTAATAGCCATGGGCAGGGGCTTTAAATAAATGTGTTGAGCAAACCCGTAGCGTTAACCCATAGGTTTTGGTAAATTTTATGTCTGGGCTTCCGCCTACCGAGGCACAAGAAGAGGGAAGTGATTTTTTTTCAGCACTCAAATCGAAAACGAGAGGATTTGAACTGAGGAATTCTAGTTACAGATGGCATTGTTAGCGGTGGTGACGTGCTTTACTAAACTCTCATTCATTTAGCTAGGACGTGTAAAGTGAGTTTTAACATGAGTTAAATAAAATAACTTGCTCTGGAGGGGCTGCCTCCTGTTTCGGGTTGTCAGGTAACGTGAGAAACCCAGCCAGGGCTGCTGCTCTCCAGGCTGTGTGTAATCCAGACTTTATCTTTCTGATTTGGGCCAGCCAAGACAAATTTATCTGGTACCAGTATAATTAATAATACTTTGAGTAATATTATAAGGCATTTTGAGTACAATTTAACGCACATGCACTGTGTTTTCCAAGCAGAAATTGTGCAGAGGATGGGGCGTCCTCAGTCTGCTAGAATTGTACCAGCATGTAAAGAAAATTACTGGAATTAAAGACAAGCAGCGGGTAAAATGCATTAGAATTTTCCAAAATCTTTTGCAGCATCCTTCATTGTTTTCAAGGGCCCCTTCTCAGTAAAATCCTCCCAAGGGTCAAAATTGGCCAAGAGACAGAAAAACAAGGATTTTGAGGTAACTGACTGAAGTCTCTTTATCATGTGTACAGTTACCTGACAGTTACCTGCTTTTAATTAAAGAAATCTAATGCACTGTAATCAAAATTAGCTGATGGTTAATTTCCTGAGGCAACACAAACAAAGGAAACAATCCGAAGCTTACTTGGGGCTGTTCAGCCATTTCACGGCTTCTTTGAGATGATGATTTCCCATCCTCGCCTCCCTTCTTGACTGCTGTTTGCAACATTAACTAGACCCTGCCTCATATTGTTGTCCCATATTACATAATGTACATTTGAAACATGATTTAAGTTTCGCAATAATGATTATTTAAAAAAAAGAAACCAAACCACACCAAACATTAGTTAGAGAGCAACTCTGACAACCTTGTAATCTTAACAGATCTTTTACCTTCATACCAAAGTTACCCACGACACATGAAAATAATAACAGATGACAGACTTGGCAACAAAGGATTTATTCTGAAGTAAATTCACCTCCTGCAAAGTAAACACGGCATTCAGCACTCATCTAGGACATTCTACCTGTTTTATTCAAGGCACTTCTTACATGGACTTAGGCCCATCACCATGTTTTATAAATCACATACCGTAAAAAGCACATCATCCAAACATAATCCATTTTGAGTTTGCTTTTGGCATTGTAAAGAAACTAAATGTGGCACACAACTGTGACAAAAGGCAGAGGTCAGAACAGAGGCAACTGGATTCAGCCAAACACACAACCTATTTCCACCATCAGTTTTAGGACGTCCCAACACGGCCACACAGCATTCAGTATTTCCAAAGTCAGCATTTTGATTGTCCTCCGAAAGACGACACCCTGAATCAACTCTGAGCAGCGCTAAATATGTGTACATATACACACATATGAAAGCTGCATTGTGTTACATGACTTTCTTCCTTATTCCAAGCTCTTAAGATAGTGTTTGAAAAATCCTGCTGCACTGCAACTCTCTTGCCTTTGTAGTAAGAAAATACCATTCGTGTCCAGTACTTATGAGAGGTACAGAACTTTTACATTAGTCAGATCTTCCACAGAAGGAAGGAGAGAACACGGACCTTACAAACAAGACCAGATCTACTTTAAACAGGTGGGCCAAGCCTTGGCTGAGAAGGCACCCAACGCCTGCACATTACAGTGGGGCACAGTTATCTGTTTCAGAGCATGGCCGGACCAGAATCGATGACCAGACTGACATGACGTGTTACATTCAAGCTGCCATCCTTTGAGATTTAAATCTCACATAAGAAAATGAATATATTCTAGCCATTATGACTTGTAAGAAACCTCAGCCATGTGAACCACATTTAAGGGCTACTTCGGGAGACAGAACAATATTTACTGAAGAATACTATCAGCAATAGAACCTCTCAGTTGCCCCTCAAGCAAAACTAGACATTACCAAAAATACTTATTTACTGGCATGATACTATTTACAGAAAGGTCTTTTGCTAGGAAATGTCATCACACGATCACAACAGGAACTAGTCTGAGGGGACAGGCCAGAAAACTGACTGCACATGGTCATACCTCGGCTAGCTGCTCATCAAGTTCTTGTGGATTCAACCCATTTTCACATCCTGCCAACAGGCTAATCTTGATGCAGGCTATTTTCTAAAGAAACAGAGACTTAACAATTGTCTGATCTTTCGATATATTACAACCAGCTTGTGTAACTGTATTCCCACCACGACTGCTCTTCTGTTTACAGGGTACAGGTCCTTGTCCCTTATTCCCTCACTTTTACAATGTATATATTTTTACACTGTGAAAGCTTTTAACTGTGTCTCAGACTTCAAGTGAAGGGAGAGTGAAACAACAGACTCTAATTCATACATCATGGACCTAAACTACGGCACAGCACCCAGTGCAGGGGCACAGCATGTCCAGGGCTGAAGCACTCAGGGATGAGTTAGCAAGAAGTCCACTTACTTGAATGACGTGTCACTTGGAGGCTCTTAGTTCCTCAACCTTCATCGCCATCTTTCCAGGTGCGAGCCTTCTGACATTGCTGGGATCCCACCTCCTTCTGCATCTTCTACATTGGAGGGCCGGGTGTTGATTACAACCCCAGCCCCTTGCTGGGAGCCCCGTGACCCATGGTGGCAGACAGGCACACCGCTTTCCCTCAGGGCCCGTACTCCATTTGCTGTCACTATGAAGAAATAAGAAATGCAGACCAGCTCTTGGCTAATTTGGCCCTTTAAGAAACACCTTCTTGGTCCTACAGACATTAGCAATGGGGCACCCCCTCTAGCGTAAAGCCGTCCAGTCTGGGGACGAGATCGCTGATTCCCAGGTCACCTCAGGGCTCCCCAGCTTCGCAGCAGGACTCAGGGCTACCCCAGAACCACAGCCCTTGACTCAGCACTGTCCTGCCCACCTCCTCCCCGGCTCAGCCAAACCAAGGTCCGGGCACCCAACAGCAGTGTTCTCCCCTTGCCGGGGCACATCCCAGAGGGCTCCTGTCCAGGGGTGGCAGGCCCCACAGCACTGGGAGATACCTCGCCTTTTATTTTGTTTTTGCTTAGTTGAGGTTCTCCGCAGAATTCCCCAGGCGTATTGCCACGCTGTCGAACCAGGGATAAGCTCAGAGAGCCCAGTGGGTGTTACAGAAGCAGCGCAAGGGACTGGAGGCTTTGTCTCAGCTTCATGTGAATTTGTTTTGCACACAGAAAATATTCCATCTGGAGACTATTTGGGGGAGGACTAAGAAAAAGTCAGCCCCAGGCTTGGCTGCAGGGCAGGTTTTGCAGGACGATACACTTAGCGTTGCTACTGTGTTCAGACAGAGCTGTGACTCTCAGGCACTTCTGTAAATCTGGCTTAAAATGGAAAATTAAAACAGTGAGCCTGACTCACTGCTGTTCAACTTCAGTTTTAATCCCCTGGAAGATGGGAGTTCTCTCTGGTATGATGCAGTACATAGTGGATTAGGGGCCAGGATTTACACTGCGCACACAGTCCAGACGCTGGCCCTGGAGCCTAACCCACAAACGTGACTGCTTACGCCTCTCTGGATTGCTCAAGGCTCTGCCCCCAGCAATAAGAAGGGGACACAGAAGAGCTGTAAGCACCCAAACCGAGGGGAAAACCTGGAGCCTGCTCTCCCCAGGAGGCGAATTTCATCTCCTTTAAATGGTGACCGAGGCGATGCTGCTGCTGGCTCCTTCCTCCCAGGGGCAGAGGGCTGGTGAAGCCCCCGTAGTGCCCAGAGATGATGCGGGTGTGGTGGTGCAAAACTCTCGGTGGCCTCCGGCTTTGCTGCGAGGTGTCATTTCCTCCGGGTCTCTCAATTAGGGAGGCCAGGAAGGGAGAGCAGCCATTCATTAGCAGCTGCTTCACCAGCAGCGCAGGGGAACTATATTTACCATCCAAATGTGGTCAAACAGTTTCCTCTCAACAGGGCGGTGTCTTTCTTTCCACGCACCGCGCTGAACAGCTCATATGAATTTTAGCCTGTTAGGCTAAGAGCAGTTAGGGGAGGGGAAAAAAAAACAAATCCAAAAAGCCACAGTAGATTTTTACATCAGAGAAGCACGAAGCCTTCTGAAGCCCACACTCCTGCTACTGGTGAACAACAGAGAAGAGCACATGGAAAAAAATTCATCAGGTCTCCCCATGTCCCTACAGAAAGAGGATCCCTTTGATGCAGCACAGCCTTTGTCTAATTAAGTTTCCGAATCCCAGGCAAGAGGATCCCCCTTGCCCTAACGAGGCTATTTCCACATTTGCTTTGCTTGCTGTTCCCTCCCCCCATTCCTTCTTCCCCCCCCAGCTGGGCCCCCAGGCTTTCTCTTCCGTGCTCTGCAGCAAGCCATATTCCCTTCCTCCCCCACCTGGCTCCCTGGGGAGAGGACTGGCAAGCAAAACAAAAGAATCACTCACTGGGAAACCGTAATTTGCACAGCCCTCCTCGCTCAAAGGCTCCCACTGAAAAAGGTGATTGCACAGCAAAGGCACCCTCCAATGCGAAGTCAAGCCTTACACCCAGGAGAAGCCGGAGGGTGGGAGCAAAGCTCTGAAGCCAAGGCTGAAACCTTTGATGGCTCCAAGTGTGCTTGGAGGGAGGCCCCCGAGGTAACTAAATTCCAGTCAGGTGGGTTTGCAGGTTACTCCCCTGGCAAAATGGGCTCTTAGTCTGCTCTACACTGTTCAGGGCTCTTGCAGAGATCAATCTATACCAGCTAAACCCACCATCTAGTAGTGCTGCTCCTACAATTTCTCCTTGTCAAATTAGCAACGTTCCCATCACAGTCAGAAATATTAACTACTATGTGTGTGGCTGTGGTATAAGCTGTGCAATCAACCCATTTGTATTTCCTTTAGAAATATTGCAAACCATGGAAATCAGTCACTGCAAGCATCTCTTCCCTACTGTGCTGTTAGTGCCAGTAAGTCTTTGTGCTGGATGCTTCCCCAAGACATATCATAACTTCAGTGCAGCCCGTCCTCACATACACCTCTCAGGGAGATGTCACAAAGTCACGTCCAGGGTTGTTTTGACTTCTTCTAAGTCCTTGGGTGGAAAGCAGTATCCAGCGGAAGCGCGTAGCCATGGCGCTGCAGTCTGGCCATTACAGAATGCTTCAAGTGCCCATTGACTGACCCCATGCCGGTGTCTCTGGCCTGCTGGCAGTCACTCAAATTAATGTGGTGTTGGGTCTTCGGTGGAGATGCCGGTAACCGCACTCAATGCAAACCCATTATATAACGAAGACTCGAAAAGTTCAAGCATGAATTAGACCAGATGTTTTGGACACGTCTTTGGCCAATGCTTATTAGTCCTCGAAGACGTAACTAAGAAACCTTGTTTTCACAGGTAGACAGTTCAGTGTAACTGCAGCGTAAGTGCTACCCTGGAAACTAAGATGCGACGCAGACCCCTGTTTCACCACCATTTAACAAATGTCATCTTTAATTGGTGATACACTTTGTTGTCTTTAATGAGTGACACTCTCCTTAACAATTGGGACTCGCGTAATGAAAGCAGGAACGCTTATTTGATAGCTCTGACATAGCAGGGCTCAAAATACGCTGTCATGAGGGATATAATAAAAAGCAATTTGATGTCCATAGAAGCTGGGCGAATAGATGAGGTCGTGCGCGCACTGCTCACAGGGCCTGTCTCCGTTCGGACAATTGGTTTGCATTCACCTGATTCTGGGTTTAATGGGAACGTATGGCTGTGCCTATGTGAAAGGAATCAGTAGCTTCTGACAGATCTTTTCAATCTTTCCAGGAAATTGTTCCTCAGAGCTGACAAACACGTTCACTTCCTTTCACTTTAAGAAATAGGAATTGGTCCTCTTCAATAGACTGGTGTTTCAGTCTAATGGTCCAGCCACATCCTGAGTATCCAAATTCTATTGAAATTACCTGGTTAGAGATCATAAAATGAGTCTCAAACCTGGAACGGCATCAACTTGTAGGGTTTCAAAGCATATCAGAATTTGGCTTTTTGCCTGAGCTACTACCTGGATTTTTTATTGTTTAGTCAGTTGGTAAGTCTTCTCCGTATCTCCCCAGTTTCCAAGATTTAAAACAAATATGTTTACTGTACAAACAATGTATTTAAATGAAATTTGTACTGAACATTAAATTCCAGTGGGATCTTATTTACCAGTTCCTCAGATTCTTTGCAAGTAACTGTCCCATTTTGCTAATTGTCTGACTATTGGCATTACAGAGTTCATCAGTATTGTTGATTTCGATTCCTCCTACGCAACATTAGTGTCCGATACGTGGATCCACGAGGAGAGCAAAGGAGGGAGATCTCTTTTGCATACCAGAGACATTTTTCCTGATCAGTCCTGGAACAACAGGTTTGAATATCGCTTTTGCATCATCTTGGGGCACAGGAACGCTGTGTTAGAATAAAAAGTTCTCGCAAAACAGGAGAGACAGCAATTAAGTAAGAAACTGTCCACAAATTTGTGATCTTTTCCTTAGTCATAGCTGAAGAGAACATTTTAGAATCCAAGATTTGTTATCACTGGAAATGGGGAGCTGTCTCATTTCACTGACACGAGAGGAAAGGTCTTAGTCACAAAGTGCTGTAGAGATCATTTCTATTATTTCTGTGGCTTCTGGGCAGGTATAAAAGAAGGTGACAGGCACTCGTTGTCATTGCAACTGGAACGTCACGCCACGCCTGGCAAGGAGACACATCTGTGCAGATCAGAACTGCACCGTGATCTCTGCAAGACCATCAGTAAGTAGAGAATGTTACTTTTGTAACTGGAAGATGCTTTTTAATTAATACATAGTTTACTGTTGATCACAATAGGAAAGTATAGCTTAGCCATTATATATGAGCGGAGTTCTACATTAGCATAACCTAAAAGATCATACACCATGTTAATACACATATATCTATATATATATTTATGTCTATATGTCTGTATTTAATACAGACATTTTAATTTCTGTATAAATACAGAAATATACCTATTTGTTCTTTCATGTCTAGTTTAATTGGAACATATTGTCCAAGGAAATTACTCACAAATTAGTGGATTAAGAACAAGCTTAATTTTTACAATGATATGATATAATTTGATATGATATATGACATATGATATATCAAATGATATCATATGATATAATTTGCTTTTCTATCCAGTCATTGACAATTTAATATTCAAATTAGCATAAAGAAGTCATTTGAGGAGGTGCTGCTTCTGCACAAAAATAAATTAATTCTGAAAAAAATTAGTGGCCTCATTATATAGGAGCATACCTTTACTAGTCTCATCTAACAATTTAAATGCTACAACTGTTGTTTTGTTGTCCATCTAGGTTTTAATGTAACAATTAATACAGGATTTGCTAGTAAATAACCAAAGGGACAGGCTGGAGCCAATTCTAAAAGCAGGGTACAGCCATTAGTGTAAAAAATGCAGAAATTTTAAAGATAGATCTGGTGATAAAGGAGCGGCAGGGTTGAAAGGATGGGTAGATAGAGGTGTACAAACGCCAGGAGCAGATACAGAGCTGAATGCAGTAGTAACTCAGATGAAAATAATCACTGCACACTTGTATTTTCTAGTTTTCAATTCCTTAAGCCAGAAATCCATTTTTTTACAGAAAGGAAATCCAGTATCAGTCTAATATAATCCTGGTGCAGTGGCAGATTTGGATGTCAGCACTTGTATGGCTCGTGGGAAAGGCTGTAGTATTAAAGGTCCAAATCCCACGGCTGTGTACACCTTTGAACTTGATCTGCATGCTCCAGTCTTAAACCCTTTTTGAGTTTTGTGACAGATTTCTCAGGCAGCGATCCTGATCTTTTTGTTACATTTCTTCTAAGTTTTTTATCAGGAAGGTCTCTCACCAGTTCTAAAAGAAATAATCTCCTGTGCTTGCAAATGCACAAGAGTGGGAAGCAGTATATTGAAAGGAAATAGTGGAAAAGGAGATTTAGGACTCTTAGCAAGGAAATGTAGAAACATACGATGAAATCTATTAATCTTCTACTGGTGTAAGGTACAAATCCACATGTCTGATGTTCTGGGAGGTCCTGGGATTGATGCACCACAGTACAATGCGTCACTGCTACCAGTGCTTAACGGCTGAAATTCATTTTGTCAGGTGAAAGAAAGAACAGAGAAAAAAAAGATTTTTGATCGTAGTCAGCTTCTTGTCCCGTGGAGCAGATTCAAAGAAGAGAGAACATGTTCCTGCCCCCGAGATCTCTGCAGATGGTTACGTTTCTGGCAATTCTTTTTTTTTCCCGTTTTGCTACGTGTCAAGACACTGAAAAGTAAGCAATATCATCCTTTTACTTAGTATCATTAGAAGACTGATGGCTTTGATTTAATGGACTGTATTCTCCACGCTGTCATTTACTCCAGGGCATGGTGGAAAGAAAATTCTACACATTTGATACGACAACATTTTACATCGCCCTCTATGCAGTATAAAATTAGACCAATTGCATTTTTAGATGCGTAATGTATACCCCATTTCAGCTGATGCTTTTAACCACTGAGCAGCAAACCATGCCAGGATGTTCCACGCAAGCCATGGAAATGGCACATACTGCAATTCCATATTTAGGTTCCCCTGCAGCGGGAGCCCGTAGCTGTAGTTACCTGTTATCTAAACAGCCTGAAATCCAGAAATGCTTGCATCCCAGAGTTAGCCAGCTCTCCCCAGTCATATTTGGCTCAACATTTTTGGTATATCTGAAGAAAATAAGGTTTTGTTTTCATTTCACGGACACCACTGACTTCAGTTTACTTGCTCCTGACTTACAGCTCTGCAAGGAAAGAAACAAACCCAATAATCCTAAAACACGAAGGTCATGAAAAGGGAATTTTATTCCGGTATGTAAACCTCTGAAAAGAACCCAAATTTGGGAAAGACCAAATATCTCTAAGAGCCCTTTAATCCTGTTAAGGTCATTTTGTCACCGTCTCCCCAGCTGTCTCCCCAACTGGAGAAACAGTGACAAACTTTTTTTTTTTGAAAAGGTGGTTCAAGGTGTACCTCCGGGGAATGGCACGGTGTTTCAGCTTCCCACCGTCAGGAACTGGCTGCATCACCGGCTGCCCAAGCCAGCTTGCGTGGGAGCGCTCCCGCTGTGGGCTTCGCGAGGCTCAGGCTGGCTGGGGCACCAGCACTACTGGCCTCGGCTACATGGTGTGGGGACATCACCAGTGCTCCTTCCTCAGCTTAGAGAAGCATCCCAGATTGATGGCGGCAGATCAAACACGTCTGAAACAGGAGCTCAGATCCGGCTGTGCTGTCTCCTAACTACCTCTTTCTTCCCGTTGCAGCAGAAGAGCAGTGACGGAGCATCAGCTCATGCATGACAAAGCGAGGGCGTTTCAAGGGCTGAAGCGCCTGATGTGGCTCCACAATGCCCTCGGTAGCGTGCACACAGCCAGCAGCAGGGATATTTCGCTTTCGAACGCCATGTGGGATTCGCAGAAGAGCCAAGATTCCTCAGATCTCTACGACAGCATCAGCAGAGACGAGACTTCAGGCCTGATGAAGCAGCTGATGGAACTGATGGAAAAAAACAGGGCTTCCCCCCGTTAAAGCAGCTGGATTTGCTGCAGTATGTGAAGACCCCAAAGGGTAACTGGAACCCACAAGACCTTTTCGACCTTCTTCAAATCAAAGAGCTGGGCAGCAAGAGGAATCCCAGCACCCAGCCACAGAACTTTCCCCGCTAGCCTCAGTCCAGCTCAGTCCGTCCGTTGCTTTAGACGTGTGATGTCGCAAGGAAAAGCTCTAGCGCAAAGGTGAACAGCAAAAGAAAAACAGTGTCCATTTGTTCCATTAACTACTCCTAGATGTTGAAGAGAGACCCTTGTAAGGACGCAGGTTCTCTCCCCAGCAGGCAGGCTGAGTACTGTGGGTGTCAGATGGGGTCATTTGTCACAGGCCAGAATCTCTCTTTCCAGGCAGGGCCCTCCCTGCCTGTTCCTGATGTCTTAGGGCTGTGGCAACCCTTTGTAGCTCTTGTTGCCCACACATAGCAGGAAGTTTGGTTCTTTAATCTGCATATTCACAGGCTCCCTTGCATTCTAATATTTTGACTCCTGAAGAAGCAGTTACCTCCTCATACTGATTGTATTTCACACCTGCCTGCAGTTCTGCCCTGCTCTGCAGCAGTAACGACTTCTGTCACACTTAAGGTCCATAGGTTTGTTTTTTCCTGCTTCTTCAGCACGTAGAGTAGTTTAAGCCTCTCAGGTTTTCTTTCAGCGTGGCAGACTTTTGCCAGGCCACAGAGGCAGAATCTGGCAGTGATCTGTAGACATTCATCACGCATAGATGATGTGAAATCATCTCCAAGAGCTCCCACAGTGCATAAAGTTTTCTCGGCAGAAAACTCAACGTCATGAAAGGATCTGTGTTTCCCGAGAGAGGCAGCAGATGATTTTGCTGTTCACCTTTAATAGCAACCTGACTGGCTCTGTCTAAGAAAACAAGGGCCAGTTTCATTGCAACATCACTCTTTCAGAAACCTGTCGTGTGTTATGAATACATCAGCATTTCTGTCGTGTAGGGACTAGATGTGCTGTCTGAGATCCTGACATTCCTCTGTTGCTGAGACATCAGCTGCATGTGCACAAGGTGTTTTTCAGTGAGATGAAGCCCAAGAACTCCTTGATGTTGTCAATAATAAAAACCTTTCCACCCTCTGAAATCCCCTCGCTTTTTTGTAGAAATGTAAATAAAATGAAGCAAAATCTTCTTTTGCTCGTATCTCCGCACCTTCGGGATGAGTACGGAGTGGTGTTTCTTTAACCACGCCACCCCTCTGGGCTCCCCACTGGATTCCCAAGGCCAATCACTCAACCAGGCCGTTTCAGCAGCTCCTGAAGAGCCAGGATGGCTGAGATGCCCACGGGTTGCGCTGCCGAGACGAGGAGTTTGCTGAGCCGGGAGGTGGGAGCCCTTCCTGCCCGCACCACCGCTGGGCTCTGCCAGAACCGGGGGACCTGGCTGCGGAGAGCTCGAACCCCTCGGGAGTGGCTGTGGCCAGTCCGTCTGCCCTTGCAGGCGCGGCTTCCCCTGGGGCCGGACTCTGGGAGGTGGAAGGCACCACTGGTGGCACCTGTCCCTAGGTCCACCCCACCCCTCTGCTCACCACCGGGTGACCCAACGCGTGTCACCCCTGAGAGGACGGGGACAAACCAGCCCCCGGGGCTGCGAGGCTGCAGGCCACGGCGCCATTGTGGGGAGGGAGGAAGGCAGGAGGACAGGGCTCCCGGGCCTCCGGGAAGGCCGCAGGCAGGCTGAAGGGCCGCTACCTCCGTCTGGGCCCACCGGAGGAAAGGCCTGACGGGAAACAACAGCGCGGCCGGCACCGCCGGGCCCCCGCCAGCACCCCCGGGGATGCCCTCTCTCCCCGCGCCCGGCGCACACCGCGCATGCGCGCTGGCGCACACCGCCCCTCCCGGGCCCCTCGGGCGGGCGCGGAGCCTCCACGCGCGTGCGCCGCTGGCGGGAGAGGGCGGGGCGCGGCGGCCCGGCCCCGCGGGCAGAGGGCGGGCCCGGGAGGATGGTGGCGCATGCGCGCTGCCGTAGCGGTCCCTGGGGTGCCCGTCCCGTCCGGGTCGCGGTCGGTGCGGGGGGCGGCGGTAGCGGCGCGGGGGCTCCGGTCGCCCCGGTCCCGTCCCCCCCGCCAGCTCCGCCCCGCCTCTCCGCAGTCGCTTCGCCTGGTTCGGCGGCGCCGGGACCCCGCCGTCGCCTTCAGCTCCTCGCCGTTCCCCTCCCGGGGGGCTCCGGTAAGCCGCCGCCGCCCCGTTGCCATGGCGACCCCCGTGTCCCCGCCGCCCCGTGCTCCGGATCCCTTCACCGCCCCTCCCATCCCCGCCTTTGCCGCTCCCAGCCGCGGCCCCCCTCCCCTCCCGAAGCCCCCACGTCCGGTGGCACCGGGAGCAGGGGCGGCGCGGGCCAGGGTCCCTCCGCCGGCGAGGTCCCCCCTGCCCCGGGATGGCCGCGCTGCGGGCCCGGGGGCGGCGAGGGCCCTCCCGCTCTCCCTCGGGAGGCTTTGGGCCCCTTTTGTCCGCTCCCGCTGATGCTGCCGGGCCCCTCCGGCCGCAGGAAGGGCCGCCGCCCCCGGGGCTGCCTCCCCCCGCCCGGCTGTGGCCGAGCCCCGGTGCCGGGAGCATCCCCGGTGGCCGTGGCGGGGGTGGGGGCTGGCTCTGCGCGGCGGTCCCGCAGCCGGGGCACCGGCAGGTGGGTGGGCGCTGCCGCCTCCCAGCCCGCTGCTCGCTCGTTCCTCCCCCTGCCCTTCGTTTTTCTCCCCCCCCCCCCCCCCCCCAATGTCATAATTTCAGGTCCTGTTCTCCAGGAGGTGGAAACCACCGGCGTGGCTTCCGCACCGACCCGCTGCCCGCGCGCGGGGCCGTACCGGTGCCATCTCCTCGGGGATGCGCGGAGAACGTCGCCCCGCCGCTGGCGCGGTGTCCCGCAGAGCGTCTGCTCCTCCGCACGGGCACCGCTCCGTCCCCAGGACCCGGGGCTGGGGGCTGCTGCCCGCTCCCACGCCGGGCTCCGGTCTGGCGCCCGAGCCTGCGAACGCAGCAGACGGAACCGCTGGCGTCTGCAAAGGACGCGGCTCGCCAAGGCGCAGTAGCGATGCCTTGTAAAGATCGGCCAGAAGTAAACAGAAAAGAATAACTCGTAAAACGTTGCCAGCGCCCAGGCGTTGTAAAAACGGGAAGTGTGCCTGACCTGTGTCTGCCTGCAATTTCTAGCAGTAGTTGCAGAACTCGGTTACCTTCCTGCAAGTTACGCTGCGGCCGGGGGAACTAGACCGAGAGGTAGTTTAACGCTTGAAATCTTTGCATTTTAATGCGTTTTGGAAAGGAGAGCTGGGTTGTCAAATAATGCCCTGAAGCTGTGCTACCGGTTGGAAGTGGCGTACTCCCGATACGCAATCCTGTACGTAAATGTAGGACGCTTACAATGGGTGGTTTTCTTTTAAAACTACAGTTTGTTCAGAGGCAGCTGCCCTCTGCATTTTGCCAGATTTCTGCCTGAAAGCATCTAGTAAAAGCGAGAGTGCTTAAAAGCAGCTGAATGCCCTTTCTTCTCCTTCCTCAGTCGTGTTGTTGGGACAGCGTTCAGGAGCTTGATAAATTTCCCAGCAGAGGAGAGAGCAGGCGAGTGATGGAGTTACTTCTGCACGGGTCAAAGGAAGGGGAACTTCTGGATCAGATGTTTCAGTGTGATATTTCTGAATTTTTAACATTTATTTAAGATAAAATATATATCGGGAGAAAGAAACACTTGCAGTGCTGCCTGAAATTGTGGTTTTTGAGGCACCGTGTTTCTTAAGTTTCCTTCCCTCTTATTTTCAGATCAAAAATGTTCAAAACAGGAAGTTTAACTTGCACCTTTTATTTTGTAAGACTTTTCCCTGCTTAGTCTTGGTTTAGGCAACTGGGCTGTTAGCGCTTGTCGTTAAAATCTTCACTCTGTGATTCAGCGTCGCTTAATTGATTGCAGCTCAGTTTGAAGGTTATGTTTTGTTTATCATGTCCAATGTTTCCTCCCTTTTTCTTTCCTAATAGCCATGGCAATGACAGGCCCCACGCCATGCTCGTCCATGAGTAATCACACCAAGGAGCGAGTGACGATGACAAAGGTGACGTTAGAAAACTTCTACAGCAATCTCATCGCACAGCACGAAGAACGAGAGATGAGGTAAAAACCTTTCTTGCTTCCTTTCCAAACTGGGTAAGAGCCAAAAATATGTATTAATCTGTATAAACTGCATTTAGTTTTCTGGTCCCAAAGTGAAAATTGAGCATTTTGCTGAGCGTGTAGCGAAGCTCCTGGGATGGGCACCTGGCCGGGGCTCAGCATGAGCACCCAGAGGCAGCTGTGGGGGTTCCGAGTCCCGCTGGAGTTTAGGCTGGAGCTTCTTGAGTTTCTTCTGCAACTACCTGAAACGTGCCTGGAAATGCAAAAGTGAGATGACTGTTACCGAGTTTTTCTTAAAAAATATATTTGATTACGCCACTGAGTAGAAATGAACTTCGGGATGTGCTTGGGATTGTTCAGGCAGTTCTGAAGCAGAAAGCCAGCATTTCCAAATGTTTGTCCTGCCCACGTCTGTTCTGTTGCCTCTTCCCGTTTTATGTCCCCAGCTGTAATATTTAAAACTCGTTCTAGAGCATCAGTTTCAGTCTGGATTATAATGTGTGACCGAGTCAGCTGATAAAGGAAGATAATCTTCTCAGAGACAACGAGGGATTGCTGCAAGGACTGTCCCTTAATGCTAACTTATTGTCTGTGATGTCGCTGAACCTACGGCATCTCTTCAAATGTTTTGGTCAAAATATAACAAGCGATTTAACTGAGAAGTGTTACTTCTATTTTCCTTGGCTGGAAGCCTCTAATTTGCCGAGTACCCTCAAGCTGTAGCACTGGGTCTTCTGATGTTCTCCCAACTTGCCATGTAGTCTATAATCAGAATTTTCAAAAAGGTTCAGTGTTTGCAGACTTGCTTCCAAAACGCTAGCTAGATCCAAGAGGAATGCCTGCTAACTGCAATAACTGCAGAAATGAGGAAGCAATTTAGAAATAAATACTAACTTGCATACGGATTTTCTTCAAAGCTTCCAATTAGTAATGAGAGATTGAGGTCTAATCCAAACAGAAAATGTCACTGGTTTAATTCCTTTCTTTCTCTTTGCACAGCTCTTGCTTTTTATTATGAGCTATTGTCTACTCCCAAAACCTCAACGGCAGGTTTTTTTCTGTTTAGGACCAAGACTTTGTCTGAACAAACATACCGGACTTTACAAGGTGCATGTTTTTTTAATGAGAGATGTGTCTGTGGATGTGCAATTTGGAGTTTAAATGGTGTTGACAAAATGGACACTGAAGCGCAGACAGGACCTGCTAAGGATATTTGGGGGAATTTCAGCATTGCTTGGTCATGCTGAGCTATTTAATTCTGTATATTGCAGCAGTTGTCTTTTGCTACTGGAGTCACTGCTTCGAGCGTGAAAGGAGATGACTGGACAGTGCTGACCGGGTACTTAAATAAGGGCAAAGCGATTTAAATGTGCCCGATTGTCCAAGTGATAACCCAAAATATTATCGTGTTGCAGCAGCTGCGTAGTGGCACAGGAGACCGGAAGAGGATCTTGCGAAGAATGACTTGCATAAAGAGAAGGAATGTTTTAGTACGTTTGTAATGTTATACCAAAAAACCACACATGGAGAGGACAAAAACCCAAAACGCCAATCCCAGTTCAATCAGCTATTACTATGATCAGTGCTGGGGAGAAGTTCCCGGGGGTAATCGTTACAAATGTCCCCTGAAGCCATCTCCCCTCTGAAGTCTTGCTTCCTTTCTTTGCTCCCAAATAATCATTTTGTATTAAGGCTGTAAATACTTCTGATCCTTTAAGGGGGGAGAATGTGTACAGACATGTTTCCTCTTCCCAAACTTTTTAAGCATCTCAGATATTTGGAAGCAGAGTAACTCCTCTCATCTTGCATGTGATGCATCTGAGATGCAGAGAAATTGCAGTACAGATCCACAAAGATGTTCAGATAGCCAGTTCTCCCTGGAATAAGTGAGACTTCGGTGCTAAAATATTTATTATGGCTCTGGCCTTAAGTGACTTGCCCAGCTGTCAAAGAGAGAGACAAGAACTGAACCCAGATCTCCTCAATCTACATTTGCATACAATGAAAACGTACCGTTGGATAAGATGTGAAACTCAAGGCAGGTTTAGATTGTCGAAACTGCAGAGAACAAGGCTAGAATGGTAAAGCTCTAATATTAGATTCTTCAAAATTAATCTCACGTCTGATTCTCCCTTATATATAATCTACACTTGTCATTTGCTGGCATTACCTCCTCCTTTCACAGCAAGCCCAGACCAGAGGTGTTGCATATGTGCCTGTGATTAAGAAACAATGTTAATGATTCAATCTTTGTTTTTCTCATTTGTCTCTGCTATAGGCAAAAGAAGCTAGAACAAATGATGGAAGAAGAAGGCTTAAAAGATGAAGAGGTAATGAATATGGGAAAATTACCTTAATAGTTAAAGTAATACAAGTGATTTTGTTTTATAAATGGAGACCTGGCATCTTGACTTGGAATTGCTGTGATCTCCATGGAGCTCCCCTGCAGAATTCTCACTGTGGGTTTTTTTTCCCCTCTAAACCCTAGAAAAGAATCAGGAGGTCGGCACATGCACAAAAGGAAACGGAGTTTCTCCGCCTAAAGAGAACAAGGCTTGGTTTGGAAGACTTTGAGTCTTTGAAAGTAATAGGCAGAGGAGCGTTTGGGGAGGTGAGTCCAGGAAGGATGACTGAGTGTTCTTCTGGATGGCACTGGTATTTGTGAAGGACTTGCATAGTTTACACAAGTGAAGGATAAATGTTGTAACAACTGCAGATTGATTTTTAGCTTAACAGTCACCTGCATCTGTCTTTATGACTGATAAATGCTGGTTTAAAACATTAAGCGCTTTAAAGGAACATGAATGCTGTTGAAAAGGACTTGATGGGCCCGTTAAACACAAGCTGGGCAGTGTGCTTCAGTTCTGACCTGCTCGGGCTGAGCTTACGGAAGCGGGAGAGGGCTGCTCTCGGGGCTCTCGTCTGGTGGCCGCCTTCACAGAGAGCGGCTTTGGAGCTGCTGCTGTAGGCGTGTCACTGCTCAACGTGTCATCTCTGTTAAAACGATTTCATCTCTTGGAATGAAAAAAGCTTGTTTGCCGTTACTCTGCACTATGTCATGCTTTTTGTTTTTATAACCGGATATGATTTCATTAAATGCAAGGGCTTGGTACCCAAATTTGTCAAGAGTTGTAGTGATAATGCTGTATTTGACTCAAATTTTTGCATCTTTCCTAGGTGCGACTTGTCCAGAAGAAAGATACAGGGCATGTTTATGCAATGAAAATACTGCGTAAAGCTGATATGCTGGAAAAAGAGCAGGTGAATAGCCACCTTGAGTAGCAGTGCTGCCATCCGTGTTTTAGATGACTGGGAGGGAATTGTGATGTGTAGAGAGGAGGAATAGGCATCTGTGGTCTGGGTTCCCTAACTAAAAAATTATGTGGGTTTTTTTCCCCTCATTTTTTAGAGGAAATAGGTCACAAAAATCTCGCATGAATTCATAAGGATCCATGTTCTAGTGGGCTCTTTCATATGAGTCTTGTATTTCTTTCTTTTTTTGTTTTTAAGCATCCCTTGTAACAATGCAAAAGTTTGAGGAATATCTATAGGGTTACAGGCTACTGTATGTGACTGGATGCTCAGCACAGCATTTCAAACCTCCTCTAACACCTTGCTTAGTCTTAATGGAAGCTGCAATTATAACGCTTTTTTCTAAGAGGCTCTTCAGTCTGAAGCAAGGTAGGGCTGAACTTGCTTTCTCCTTGAAAATGTGGGGAAGCAGAGCGTTTTTCTAAGGACTAGGTTTGCCTTTCTCCAAAGAAAGAGAAGGACGGTTCTAGGTATCTGATTTATGTTCCTCCTCCTCGTTTTATGGTGACGTATGTTACATGTACATATGTGCAAATGATTCAGTATAGATGTCCAGACTGGTGTTTTACTGCATTTCTGATTTATGGAATCGGATATAAATATCCAAGTGATGTGACTGCTGGAATTCTGACCCAGAGAGACACAAAGTAGCAGCATTTAAAGTTTTTCAGGCTTTCCTCTGCTAGTACTTCTGGGAATATAATGGTCTGCGAAAAGAATTCCCTGTTCAGCAGGGGGATGAATCTAGGAAGCACTCTGTGTGTGTTCACAAAATCAGCAGCCGGTTTCCACTTCTGAAGATACTTGTTTAAAAAACAAGCAGCAGTGTGTTCACACAGGAGCTTTATGCAGCGCTGCCAAATTGTGCTGAGGTCTGAATCTGTGGGCATAGGCTGAAGCCGTATCTGAAGGGCATGCCAGCTGTTTCGAGGAGAGCTAGATTTTGAGAGATCTAATTATTAGAAGATATTTCTGTAAAAAAGTGATACATTTTAATGTATAGGATTAACCTGTTTTTACAGTCAACCATATGTTTCTCCTCGTGAATCTTCCCACGGTAATAAATTGTGTTTTGGAGTGGTCTGTTATCCAAGTGGTTTTTAAGATAAGTGTTTTCATAGTGTCCCATATCACTTGGGCAGTTCTGATTTGAAGAGGACCCAAATGCCAGAAGAATTGTATAAAACCATAAACGTGGGTTATCTTTCTGTATGGAACCTTGTTGTTCAGGAGGGCGGTTTAAATTTATCTAGCTTGAGTTTTTGCTTACAAGAAGGAGGTTGGTGCCTCTTGCCTTCCTACCTGTGACTTGGTGTATGGCAGGAAAAGTCACACAATAAGTGTAAATGTTACTCAAGTGTAAATGTCCAAGGCAAAAGTCCCCATAAACTTCCCAGTGGAGACTTTGGAATGTAAAAGGGCCTTTCAGACCTTCACAATGAGGAGTAAAATGGAGTTGGTGTTCAATGGGATTTATCAGATTGGAGAAAAAAAAATTCTGGAAAAATACAGCAGTTTAAATGAAAGCTTCTCGCCTTTTTGCAGTCAGAAACATCACTTTTGGGTTTGATTTTGAACATGTTACGCTATTTTATTACCTGAAAGTATTGAGGGTGAAACTATTGATGTTTTGGTGGTGTTTCTGCTCTCATGCAGAAGTTTGATTGCTGTCTATTCAATATTTGATGCTTTTCAATATAATACTTGAATTGTCTGTGAAATAAATGCATGTAATAAAACACAGACTTGTAATTAATCAAATGTGTATGTGTATCTCCAGGTTGGCCATATTCGTGCGGAGCGGGACATTCTAGTGGAGGCAGACAGTTTGTGGGTTGTGAAAATGTTCTACAGTTTTCAGGACAAGCTAAACCTCTACCTTATCATGGAGTTCCTGCCTGGAGGTAACTACCTGGAATCCAAAGGCTTGTGGGTTTCTAATTTCTTAATGACAGCTGTAGTCTGGGGCGAGCGTGTATGGGGTGAGGATCCAGTGGTGTTTGTCCTGGACACTGCTTTGTGAGGAAACAAGTCATTGTAAAGCTTTCTGCTTGTAGGAGTGTGGACGCTGAGGTCTTTGGGTCAGGCTCAGGTTATCTGCTTGGGTCTCCTAGCTACAGAGCTTTGAAACTTGACCTTAATGTTCTGCTAGTTCTTCTTACTGTGCGCTGGCTATCTATAGATCCATAACATAACCAGCTTTTGATTTTCTAACTTTCTGCTTTTAGCTGGCTTGCAGGAAGAGTAACTTTCAAGGTCCTCTTTTCAGAGGATGATGACGCTTGCCCTTGAGTGATAATGCTACTGTAATTCACTTAAGAAGAAAGTTATACTGAAAGCCTGTGATATATGTGACTAATGAAACCACAAGAAGGCTTTCTGAGATGACATTGCACAAATACAATCTGTTTTTTGTAACAGCTCTGTAGCTGAAAGGATCTATTTTAATCTGATTCAGCTGTGTAGTGAAGAGTGGCAGTCCATAGCTGACTCTCAGGGGATGTTCGTCTACTGCTATTCCATCCTGATGCTTTTAGCTGTCTCTAATGGAACTGCAGTACACGTCTTTCCCCACACAGTGATACAAGGGGAAATACAAGAGTTTGTCACAGAGGTGCTGGGGAACTCTGTTACTTTAGATGAAATCAGTTTTGATTTCTGGAGGTTTTAAATAGCTTAATTCTTTTCTTTGTGAACTTCTAAATCAGCCAGAGTGGAGTTTGTGTGTTTGCTTGTATTTACCTTTGCTGTTTGTGGGGTGACTTCTAGGAGATATGATGACACTGTTGATGAAAAAAGACACTTTAACAGAAGAAGAGACACAGTTCTACATAGCTGAAACCGTGCTAGCCATCGATTCTATTCATCAGCTGGGTTTTATCCATCGAGACATAAAACCAGACAACCTTCTTCTGGATAGCAAGGTATGTCCCAGCCACTGGCTGGGTAGTAGCAAATAGGTCTTGTAATTTTTAATATTGACCTGAACTAGTGGTGACAGTTGGGAAGGAAGATGGTGCTTCTTTCTTAGCCCTGTTCCTGTGAGCTTCTGAGAGCATATCTGCCATGTTGCTGGGGGCAAAAAAAAAGCCAAGCCAAGAAAGACCTCTCCTGCACCTCCAGCTGTATTTGTATCTCGCTTATGAGCTCTCTTCTGACAGTTGTTTCAGCTATTTTTGGTTATTTCAGCTGCAATTTAACTCACAGTTTCAGTTCTCCCCTCTGAAGTCAAAGATGTTTCCTTTTGGTCTGACATCTGTTACGCTCATGCTTGCCAGCTATTGGGTAGATGATCATATCAAATGCGAAGGATGTAGCTGTTCCATTAGCGAGACTGAAAACGGAGATATTATCTCCCTCAGAATCAGGACGTATTTCTGAAGGCTGGCCAGGCTACCGGATTGCTTCTAGATGGTTCTTGGAGGCGGTTTGCACAAAGCTTGATCGTTTCACTGTCCTCCTGTTGCTCACTACAAGTTTGCTTAAAATTTAGCTTCTTTGGAAAAAGTGTGCTAACAGTAAGTAGTTACACTTCACCTGTAGCCAGCTAATAATGCACTGGTGGAATTACTGATGTTATTCCGTATGCCTACATCTAGGTGTAGATAAATTGAGGGCTTTGAAAAGTATGTATATTTTAGATGTAAAAATTGCATCTAAAAATTGCACAGTTGGGTGTGGTCACATGTTATGCACTAGGACAGATCCAATCTGTGAACTGAAGGCGTTTCTCCTTATCTGTTGGGGTCAGTGTGCAATGCAGGGACCACAGCTCCCTCTGGAGACGTTGGCTGTCGCTCTGAAGCGGCCAGGAGCCTGCAGGAGCAGAGGCTCCTTGACGTAAATAGCTGCTGGGTCTTCTCTGTGTAGTAGTGATGAAAGTATTAATAGCTTGGTTCTATGTACACATCCAGTCTTAGGCTAAAACAAGGAATGCAAAAAGAATGCATCTATTTGTTATACAAAATAAAGAGAGGGGAAGAAGTAGAAAAGTTGATTTGCTATGATAATGTCTCACTGTTTTGTATTTTGTTTTTTTTTTTTTTTTTCTGTTGTTTCTAGGGCCACGTAAAACTCTCAGATTTTGGTCTCTGTACTGGACTAAAGAAAGCCCACAGAACAGAATTTTACAGAAACTTGAACCATAGTCTTCCTAGTGACTTCAGTAAGTTATTTGGCTTCAGAAGGGTATCTGCGTGCTTGCTGTCGGTGCCTGCCGTAACTCATTTCACTGTGAGGCCAGAAGGCTGCAGAGGGGCATCTAATAATCAACATTGTCTTATGAGGTGTAATTCTGATTTTTTGTAGATTTTTATTTATAAAAGTAGTTTTAGTTACTTTAGTGTTTATAAACATCTTCGTTTCTAGACATTTGTCTTTGAAATAGACTCTGCTGTAGCCTTTCTTTGCATGTGTAACAAACCTCGAATGAAAAATCAGTTTGACTTGGTAGATGCTAGCTGTATCTATCTCATGTGTTATTTAAAGTAGTAAGTGAGCATGCAGCCTCTGAATATTCAGTAATTTTCTCAAGGGGAACAAGTTTGATCATGGAGTTAAAAAAACACTGAAAGCCTGGATCGCTAATGAAAAGCTTTATAAAATTTATGAGTGTGACATGGAAGTTGCTGATAGGTTTAGGGTGTTGACAGATGTGCTCTTTGCAACCCTCCGTGCCAGTGGAAGAGGTCGCATCCCTTGCTTTGCTCTTGGCTGCCACTGCCTGCAGAGGCTGCTGAGTGCTCTCATCGGCCCTTGCCGGCACCCCTTAGGCTGCGGCAGGTAAGCTGCGCAAGGCAAGGCTGAGGCAGGTTAACTAGTTCATCTCTGCTGGCGGGGCTTATCTTCAGCGAGAGGTGAATTAAGGTGTGCCTCTGCAAAGAGCTCCGGCTTCACTGTGGTGGTAAACCTTGGCTGTAGGGGCCAGCGGTGGGCACCTGGGGAGTGTGGCCTCTTACCAGCACAGCTGAATGCAAAGTGGGCTGGCTGTCCGGGCCCTGGCTGCCTTTTCTGATGTCGTAAAGGAGATTTTTAGTGCAAAAGTTTGGGGGTAAAAGCGTGTGTTGGGTGACGAGTAGGATTCAGTCCCATATATTCCAATCTCCTTTAGCTTTCCAGAACATGAATTCCAAAAGGAAAGCAGAGACGTGGAAGAGAAACAGACGGCAGTTGGTAAGTACGTTTCACCTGCTTGGAAGTGTTCCCTTCTGAGCTGTTGCATTCAAATGGCACACGTATTTAAATGACAGGTGTTAATCCATTTCAGAGCTCTGAACAATGCCAAAATAAAATTATGCTTTTTCTTTTAAAAAGAGGAATGACTCTAGTTTGTCCTTCATCCATCTGCTGAACAGCTGGGGGCATATGTGCCTGAGATAGCCCTGCTATAATTATTTACATTGATACTTGCTGCCTCCTAGCTAAAACTAACGGTTCTTGCCACTTGCAGTATCACAAGGGGCTAATGACCCATTCCAAGGTTTATCTAGACAGTGGTACCTTTCCCTATTTCCTTGACGGTATTTTAAGACTCCTTCACATGAACTTGTTGATTTTGTCTCTACATATCTTGAAATAAGGGCTTTAAACAACTTTGCTAAAGGGTCTTAAGACAATCTGTTGTGCTCCTCAAAATAACTGTTGTTGCATAAGTTCCCACTTCTGTATCAGGCAGTTTTCTCTGAAGATACCTAACTGATGGTATTCGTTTCAGGCTTTTTCTACCGTGGGTACGCCGGATTACATTGCCCCTGAAGTTTTCATGCAGACTGGATACAACAAACTCTGTGACTGGTGGTCGCTTGGGGTCATCATGTACGAGATGTTGATCGGTAAGAAACCGGCAGTGCATGAGTTTTAACAGGCATTGCTGTGTAGGACGTCAGCTGTATTTATGTGCTTGGGGTCAGGTTCTCAAAGCATCCACTTCTTGCATGGTTTGTGAGGTTTGTTCTAGTGCATTGTAGACTTCAGGAACTATTTTTGCTTTATACAAGATTGTATTTTTCTTTCTTTTCAGGTTATCCACCGTTCTGTTCTGAGACTCCTCAAGAAACATATAAGAAAGTAATGAATTGGAAAGAGACTCTGACATTTCCGCCTGAAGTTCCAATATCTGATAAAGCAAAAGATCTTATTTTAAGGTGCCAGCTGTATGGTTTGCCAGTTAATATAGTACTAATTTTCTTGTCTTGCAAACTGTAGTGTACGCCTGTCATGGCTTGCTTCACGTGAAAAAAAACTGGTGCTACATGCCGTTACACACATGCATCAAATGCTGAACTCTCTCATCAAATACCTTTGTCTGTCGGAGGTCATTTAGTGGTTCCCTGACTAAACTATGCTAAAAAGGAGCTCCCATGTAAGTGCTCCCAGTCTGGCAAAATGTGAATGTTTCTGCTCTTTATTTTGTCTGCGAGCTTCTTGTGGAAGCAACTTAAATCTTTTTGCCAGAGCTAGCTTCTTACAATAGCAATGGTTTTGACATTGTATGCACTGGAGCATACAAACGTATCCCAGTGCATGCTGATTCTTGTTCTTTCATTTATATTTTCAATCACTTATCTATTCTCAGGACAGAAATATAAATGTCTAGCTTTTTAGGCTTTATATGTTCTCGTGCTCTACACTGGTCCTGAAATACAAAGGGCACATTATCCTGTTGTGAAAGAATACCACATCTTAATTATAGCATTTGATATGACATTCGTTGTGTGTTGGTCTTGCAGTGGGAGTTCTTGACCTACTCCATTTAGATGTTAAGAAACCGTAGTAGTATCAGTTCAGAAAGCTGTTCCATTTCTGGATGGAATGCTTTCATTTTCATTCTTTCTTCGTTTTCATTCTTCCTTCCATCCCAGATTTTGCTGTGAATGGGAGCACAGAATTGGTGCATCTGGTGTGGAGGAAATAAAGAGTAACCCATTCTTTGAAGGGGTTGATTGGGAGCATATCAGGTAAGATGCTTTGCAGAAAAGCAAGCTGCTCTTCTCTATGGACTGTTTAAAGCTAGTCCTGTTAGCAGAAGTGAGCACCTTGACTGGCATTTATTATATCTAGGTGTGGGTGACAGCATTTTGTTCCTTATCTGAAGCTTGCTAAGGTTTAGGTGCCTTCAGTCTTTGATTCTGTTAAGAAATGGAAAGTGCCTGAATCCTACTTTCGTCTGCCTTTGAAATGTTAATGCTGGAACTGCTCTTCTTGGCAGAGAGAGACCTGCTGCAATTTCAATAGAAATTAAAAGCATTGACGATACCTCAAACTTTGATGAATTTCCAGAATCTGATATCCTTAAACCAACAGGTAAATGCTTTGATTCTGCATGTGAACAATCCTTCCTCTTCTTCAACAAAATAATGTAACTTTCCTGTTGATCAGAGAAAGGCTCTTACTAGCTGCTACGTTTTTTTTATCATGATCAAATTGTTAGCAGGGGTGCGCAAGGTATCATTTGGGTTTCAGGAGATGGGATGCAGGCTTGTGCACGATGCGGAAGCCGTCTGAGGAGGTCCCAGCAAGCTCCAACCTCAGCGGGACCTGTGAGCCCAACGTGGCGAGAACCTCTTGGGGCTGGCTAATTCTTGCTACCGTGCCTAACACTTAGTATAGGGGGTAGGGATAGGGTGGGACAGGAGGGGACGGTATGTATTAGTGTAAATATGTAAAGGATCCGTGTATTGACATGTCAAAGCATATTCACGCGTTTGCTTCGTGGGGTTGAAGAATGAAACAATGCCTAGACTGCTCCACATCCAGTGTTTTGTATGAAAACAAACTTTGTGGTCTTCAAAGGATAATTTTATTTTTCTATGTCTTACCAGTGGCAACAAGCAACCATCCAGAGACTGACTACAAGAACAAAGACTGGGTTTTTATCAATTATACCTACAAGCGCTTTGAAGGTCTGACAGCCCGAGGAGCAATACCATCCTATATGAAAGCAGGAAAGTAATGAATCTTTACCTGGGACAACTTCTGAGCCATGGAATTCTGTTCCTGTACTTTGGGTTTATACTCATAAAAGAACTTTTTTTTTTTAAGAAAACTTGAGGGCTATCAGCTCTTGGAGAAGACTTCAAGACCCTGTTTTGTTACACACCCTGGTTGTTACTAAGGATTTCTTCTTTCTGCGGCATTGAAAAATTCCACGAAATGTTTGTCTCATCTCTGCTGCAAGCACGTTTTGCTGCTTCAGGAGCAACAGTTTGTTTTCTTTTTAAATTCTTTGCCAGATTGTACAGTCCATTGGGAGATGAGAGCAAGCCTTCACTTTGACGTTGCAACGCACGGGATGTTTATGTGGACTGTTTTGCTAGTCCTGCATTAAGTGACAAACTCAATCTGCCAATTCTGCCAGCACTGTTTTCCCAGTGGCTAAGGACTTCAGTACAGAGGAAACAAAGCAATAATTAAAGCTTGAGATAGACAACTCTGCATTAAGCTATCTAGTAGGAGAACACAACGTGTATTGCCTTAACCTTAGTTTGTAGTGCTGTTTTTTACAATGCTACTTGG
Organism: Opisthocomus hoazin; assembly: GCF_030867145.1. NCBI lineage: Eukaryota > Metazoa > Chordata > Aves > Opisthocomiformes > Opisthocomidae > Opisthocomus > Opisthocomus hoazin. The sequence goes on along the minus strand of NC_134438.1, from coordinate 6,157,792 downwards.
AAGCCTCTTTACTAGCATTTCTCAGCTCTGTCACAGTGGCCTCCAGTTGCGGTGCACTTTACTTTTGGTACTAAGACAGTGATCCTCAAGCCATTTAATATTTTTCTAAATTAAAACATTGTGCAACACTCTCTCTTTTTCTAGACAGTGACAGAGAAACAGGGCCACTTCCTCCACCAAGCCCCAACAGTTTTCAGTTACTGCAGGAAAGGATGGCTCTACAAACAATGCAGATAATAAAAACTACAGCTGAATCTGGAATTAGAGCAGAGAGGGAGGGAGATTCCCTTCACCTGATCATGGGTTTGCACCTTGGGTCAGTGGGGTCAGCTGCGAGGCTGCCCGGCCCTGCTGCTGCCACCTCTTGGCCACTTTAAAGATCTGCTGCATCTTCATCGGGTTAAAGACGAAACCACCTCTGGGGCCTTTTTGCTCTTGGTTTTGAGCAGAGCAGTGTTGGATTCTTCTCAGTCTTGATGATGGAGGCCACCCTGGTTTCTCCATGTAGAGCTCCTCTTGCTGTGGTGGCTGAACCTTCTGTCCCCATGGCCCTCCAAAGAGATGGCGCCTGGTGGGGGCACTTTCGGGGCAGAGGAACCCACCATGTCCGCTCTTTGAGTACTGCCTGGTGTAATTCAGTAAAGTGCACTCAGTTACGATCAGGATGCTCTCCAGGAGAGCCCCAAAGTGCCTTTGCTTGCCTAAGCATCTCTCAGAACATGGCTGCGGTTTGGGAAGGAGGATTCTGCCTTAGCTGAGCTTCTGGTAATTTCTTTTTATAATGAGCTCCACTTTGCCACCTGTTTTGTAGTTAAAAACAGGGGCAGGTGGCATTAATCTTTGGGTCTGCCTGGTTCCAGTCTTGAATTTGCAATTAGATTTTTCATTTTAAACATAAATTTAATGAGGTTTCTAAAAGTATGTATCAATTTGAACTGTCTTGGATTCTCACAAAATTTTACTGGTGCTGAACACTAACTACATAGCACAGACAAACAAAAAAAGCTGGTTAGAAACAAAACAATGTTAGAGCAGTGTTTCAAAGTAAAAGGAAGGCTCTCAGTTGTATTTAGTCCTAACTTTCTTGATTAGGAAGCAAAAGAAAATCGGTTTGTAGTGAAACTTTTTTTAAATAGGTGCTTTTAGGGAATTTTTACTTAGATGTCTTTTGAACTGAGTGCCATCTTGAAGGACTAAATAGCTAAAACTGGGTGATAACTCGTTAGCATCTTCTCTCTCACCCCCCCCCCCCTTGTGCTATGTTGTATGTGTCCTTGGAGTTTAATGAATTGCCATAAGCAGTTTAGATACCAGTTAGATCCTACAGAGCTGAAACACAAAAATAGCCTTAATTAAGACATACCAGGATCACTGTAGTCAGCAGGGCGTACTCAGATGAATAAGGGCTAACTGAAGTAAAGATTTATAGGATCAGGCTTTTATAAACTAGTCAGTAATATCACCTTCTGCTCCCTTTGTATTTTTTATGAAGGACTGATACCAACTTCTCAAATTGCTCCATCTCCTTATCCTGCAGTTTCTTCTAGCCATTTGAAATTGTTGCCTTATAAACCATTGGAAAACTAAGAGGTACTAACATAAAAACATAAAAATTCTTAACAGCTCAGTTACTGCCTTAAAAAAATATCAAAATTCTTTAAAGCTACTGCAGATTAGGAATAAATGATTTTGAGTAGGTGCATTATTAGCCCTTTACTAAAAGGGACTGGCATTTTTATTTATAAATACCAAAGATGAAGAAGCTACACAATTTTAAGTTGTGATAACTTGCTCTGAAAAAAACCCTGTATAGTAATGTGTGTTGTGCATTTCTAGTGCGTGTGGTTTAAGGTCTTCTGAAACCTCAGCTTGCTCACTTTTTGAGTTGAAGTTTTTCAAAGGCACAAGGAGCAGCTGGGTACCTCACCCCTGTTATCTTTCAGTAGAAGTTGGATTTCTTTGAATATAGTCCTCTTGCGTTGTAAGCCTGCTTCCTAAGACAGCTGTTGCCCAACACCAGGGAAAAAGTACAGCGTCATCCTTCCATGATCCATACTTCACTGCTAACAGATTTAAGATTTTTGTATGCTGATTCCATCTCCCACATTAGCCAGACATTTTTCTTAGCTACGGGCTTGTGTACTGCTGTTGCTTGTGTCTTTCAGCCCCTTTTTTAAGCTGCAAGCACTTGCTGAACTTCTCGGAGCAATTCCAGTCTGAATTTCCAGTGGCTCTGAAGCAGAGTTATGCTGCCAGTTCATCTCTGTATCATGCCTAGCACAAAACTGCACTAAGTGTTTCTTGTCACTGTGCCCTGACTCTGCCTTAACCTGTAAGTCAAAAAAGTGTTCTGTAAATATTTACAAGCTGTTACTAAATTGCACTGTAAAATTTGGCAAGTGTATTTGTGTTGTGGGGGGAGCCAACTTTTTATGGAACTATCTTTGCATTGTGTTGTGTAAATAAAATCCTCTTAGTAAACACCATGTTGCTAGCATGTTTTGTTTTTACAAACTGGAATCTCTCAGGGTTGTGTTTTTCAGACTTGAAACTGATTTTATAATCAAGGGCTTAGCTAAGAGAATGCAATTGTAACTCACAGGCTGAAGACGGCATTTCCAAAAAATGCCCAGCAGACATGAAGAAATGAGCACCCTATTCACCCTGAGAGACTGCTGATCTTCAGAAGAATTAAGCTTTTTCTGGGCAGAATGTGGCTGGCCTCCTGGCAAGGGGGGATGACCCTGGCCTTACTCCTGCCTTGATGTCTGCAGTGTGTAAATGGTGCTTCACTTTACCACCTTCAGGGCAAGTTGTTTTTAATCTTTTCGTCTTGCTATTTTTAAAAGCTTGCACTGGAAGCAAAGCCATGACTCTTCATTTTTTCCTACCAGTTTGTAACACACCAAAATCAGCCTGCAGTTTTTATTTCATTGCTTCACATTTGCGCCAGCTCCACTTGTGAGTACAAGCTCCTGTTATCACCTCAGTAATTCCACCTTGTTCACAAACTCTTCACGCCTTCCTCAAGCTTCATCAAGAAAACCCTTGAAATACTTCCAACACTCAAGAGGGAAATAAAAGCCAGACCTGCTCCAAAGCTGTTTTCTTCCAAAGACAGAAGTAGGTAGAAGTGGAGAGTATCTTTCACAGCATGCTAACCAAAAATAGCACTAGGGCTTGTTACAGATGCTGCATAGCTTGTGGGTTAAGTAGTGTTGTGTCATACCTGTGCTATGTGCTGTGTTTGGAACATCACTGTCGTGAGTTGGTAAATGTCGAGGTCCTCTCAGCACAAGTTGTAGTAACACTTCTGTGCAGCCACTGCACAAGGTCCCTGCCAAATCAAAGAGGCTCTGTCTGATGTGAAATTACTCCTGGCTTTGGGGTCACTTACTTTCTGAAGCAAGGAAACAAAACCTGGCAACCTGTCCCCTGCCCACTCATCTACTCCACATTTAAAACAGTTTTAAAAAGAGCCAAACAAGCCATATATAATTTATACTTTAATACAGAAAAGAAACCGTACATCTGTAGCTCATACACACGACAGGTAACAACACTTCAGTATATCTAGAGTAAGACAAAACTTGACCTTGTACCTGAATAGTAGGTGACCAAGAGAGGAGGAAAAGCAAATGCACACTCTTTCTGTTTCATTTAGTGTTCCAATGGGACTCTACTAAAAAAAAATTAAATCCAAAATTCATCTTTAATTACTTGGGAAAGCCAATCAAGTACAGTGGCTTTTTAGAGTGACAAAAACTGCATGGAAGTCACAAAAGCTGGATACCTCCATCCCAAGCAGAAGGTCCAAATTGATCACCCAGATACCAACAAGTCCCTGCAAGGCATTGACACTCTAACCCTCAGGCAACGGCCTGCTGCAGTTGGATGCCTAGGGCCACTATTTCTAATAAACTGGCTGAATCCTTCAGGCGGCCTAGCTGACACTTGGCTCATGGACAGACACCGGCAGGATGTGTTTAGGCTGAATATGGTACTTAGCTCTCAGATCCCATAAGGTGCTGTCGATGTCAGATGCTCGGCATCTGATGTCTTGACACAGTCCTGTAGGGTAGCGCTCAAGAACATGCACGGTTCAAGTCCTTAGAACAGAACCTGTGTAAACTCCAATTCCAAGTCAGCCGGTCAATACCAATACCTATTTATGTAAAACTTGCACTGCTGTAAAAATAAATACACACAAAAAAGCCCCACAGAGCCTGGGGGAAGCTCCATCATTGCTGGGCATGTAGTCTCACCAGTGCCTTTACCTGACTTGTGGGAACAGCTTGTTACCAAGGCAGGTAATGGGTTTGGTCTGGCCCTTAACTGTAACGTTAATGGTCCATATGTCTTCCTTTCTCTACTACAAAAATAGAAATTCATCTAGAGCGATAATGGAAAGGGACTGCACACCACCTCTGTGCAGATACTGAAGGACACTTCTCTGTACTGATCCGGTGACACACAGGGAAGAATTTTGAAAAGCAGTCAGGTGGACCTGGGCATCTGAACCCCTGGGACTCCCAGGAGGTCCTGAAGTGCTTTTGGAAATCTTCCCATAGGCACTTATAAAAAGAAGAAATCTCTTTGCTACACTTAGGAAAGAAGCTAAGAACAGAAACACTGCAAAGCATGGAACCTGTATCCATACAAATTGGGAATAAATATATCAGCAAGTATATGCCTTGGCAGAGATTTTGTTACTTGTAACTAAAATGACACGCACAAGCCTTCAGGAAAATCTGTACTTGGTATCGTCATGTTACTCAAAAAACCAGACATCCTTAGCAGCAAACAGTAACAGCAATCTTCAGTGCTAAGTCTACCATTCACTTTGCAGATAGAGAAAAATAAAAAAATTGCTTGACAACCCTGACAACAGAAGATTAAACCTTGTAAGGGCAGACCGATACCTACCTCTATTTTGCCCAGTGTGACAAGGTAACTCAATGCGTAGGCGGTACTGGTTTCAACAGCAGTCGATTGCAAGAACAGACCTGAACTTAACTTTGCAAGAGAGCTCTCTCCCTCTCTCTCTTTCTTTTTGAATGGTTTCGTATTTTCTTTGCACCAGCACCATGTTTAAGTACTCCGCTTTGGGTACGTAAAACCTCTCCACAGCCATCAGAAATGATGGTTTTGTAAGGCAGGCCTGCTCTGGTTGATGTGCAGCTCAGTTGTGGCAGTACTGAACTCACTGTGTGCTAATCGGGGGGTTAACGAGCCTACAGGAAAATCCACGCTGCAGGAACAGGACCAGCTAGGCTCTAATACAACTAACTGAGCTAAACCAGCCCGCAGTGCGTCTATACTTACAGTCACAGCTTTATTTGCCCTGAATCCAAAAGGAACAGAGCCTTAACCACAGACTGGGATAATATATTCAGAGCAGCAAAGGAGAGGTGTTCCTAGGTACGTGTATTTTTCTCTGCGGAAGGCTGGTTTACTATTGGTATTTCTTACCTGCCTGACAGCAAAATGGTCGTCAGCTCCAAACCAGGAAGAAAGCAGCTGGCCTTTTAAAGGTGCAACAGCACAGTGCTCCTTGGAGAGTCCACAGCAATTCTGACTGCCTAAGGTTGATGAGACCAAGGATTTTACTCAGGTAGTAAATGGTCTGTAGTGGGAGCTCCTCTACTGTGGTTTTTTTTTTTTGTCTTAGCAAAGGGATGGAGGAGACAAATGAAAGTCTTTAGCATGCACAGTCACCTCTAGAAAGCTTCTTACATCTATTAGGCTACTAAACAGATTTACTTTCTTGGTAAAATATCAACTACAGTCTTTTCTTTCTGGCTTCTTCCTTCAGCATGATCCACTTGTTTTACTGAACTTAACAGACAACATCCCTAAAACAGTGATTCCATCTTACGGAGAAGTATATATGGGAAATTCCCATGAACAGGCATCTGCTTCCTAAGCAGCTAGTTCATCCTTCCCTAGAACAGCAGTACAACACGCTGGATGCAAAGCCAGGTGGCAGTGTAAACAGGTTCCTCCACACTCAGGATTCTGCTGTCACAACTGTGCTACATTTCTGCTGGCTGATGAAAGAGTATCATCTGTCCTGCTTTGATGTTCGGTCCTTTATAACTGATTATCACAAAAGCAAAGCTAAGTGCCCAATGGTAAAGGAAAGCTTTGTCTTGACAGGCCCAGAATTTCCTCTCTCAAGTCAAACAAGACGTTTCTAAATACTTCTGCTCCTCTTTTAGAAGTTTAGGTAAAATATTCAGCACCCACCAATCTGGAAGCCTTTGTAGTAGAAACAAACAGCATAATTTCTTTTTGTCTGAGGAGATGTTGCTTTTGATTGCACAATTAGACAATGGATTGTGCCTCTTTATTAACATGCTTGAAATATGACAATGTAGTAAGAGCATGAAGGAGGATAAAGCACCTTGTAGGAGTCTGTGTTCCATCACCTTTGGCAAAACTATGCCGAGACTTTCCCACGTCAAGCAGGACTATCCACGCCCTGAGCCACGACTAATCTGGTAGATCGTTAACCGCCATTTGGGAGAATGGTGCGTTTAGCCTGTCGAGTTCATCTACTTGTGGGGGGTGATGCATTATAACCTCATGGTCCTCTAAAACATCATCACCCACAGTGACTAGGTTTGTTAGAGATTTGCTCCGAACACACTGGAAATCAACATGACGGCTTTTGCCTTCTTCCTTTTCCCATGACATCTGGATGAACGGCCGTTGAACGTAGTTGTAGATCACTTCTGACCGGCCACCAGGCCTCCTCTTCACCTTCTCCTTACAGGTGGGATATCCTGAAAACACAGACAGCCCGTCAGTTGCACTATGCACCTTTGCCTTGCACAGAGGGACAACGGGATCCCAGAAGCAGAGCCAGGCAGGAGCGGTTATGGGGGCAAGAGGGACTTAGCAGACAAATGATCACATTCCACATTATTGGCTTGCTTGCTTTTCCCCTGAAAAGACAATGCGGTATTGTGTGTAGTCATACGATCAATGGCTGCACAGTGGTGAACAACCACAGCTACTATAAATAGAAGACAGTCTCCCAGGACAGAGCACAGCGTTCTCTAAGCTCCCTATGGGAATGCCTGGATCAGCACGTGGAAGTGTCTGACTCCTGTTTCCTGTTTACTCGGTCCTGAAGAGACAAGGCTTGCTGGTACATGCTATGTATATCTCATTTTTCCCTTAACTTTTAAGCCTCCTGGCCAATTTCAGTGTAACATGATAGAGGTGAAGGAAGATTCATGAAAATAAATGCTTGGTAAAACACAGAGCAAAACAGTAGATGCCTGGAGTCCAGAGGAAACCAGGCTTTACTGACTCTGGAGTCACCTGTTTTAGAATTTCTTTTGTTGAAGAACTATTTTACCTTCAATGCCAATCCGAATGTTTTTCAGTCCCCGTTCCTTTAATACAGCTTTTGCAACATCGCGGTTCTCAATGTACTTGAAGAATCTGTACAGCTTGGAACTGTAAAGGACTTGAGAAACAAAAAGAGTGATTAGAATCTACAAGGAGGGACCTTCTCCCTGTTTTTGACATGCTCAGCTGTGGGGGTGCCAAAAACCAGGTCTGGTTTCCAAGAACTACTTCAGGTGCCTGTTCTCATCACCGGGATTAGCTGCACTTCGTTGGTGAGAGGGTAGTGACAGACATTGCAGTCTGAATAGAACAGGTGGTGATGGGTGTGTAAAGCAGAATATTCACTCACTAGAGAGCCAGGAAAAGGCTGAGGGGGAGGTGGCAAACAAAAGGAAAAGATGCACTGAGTGCTGTCATTACCAATACAGGCAGTCAGACCAAAGCTCTGCCTCTAGCAGCAGCCAGTTCAGAAGGAACGTACAAAACAGGACTCCATGTGCCAGCATCTCTGCTGGGAGGAAGACTGCTGTTTGGGCAACAGGTCCTTTCCTTATGGCCAGATGTCTGGGCGCGCGCTGAACACAGAGCCAGGACACCCAGTGCAAAGCCCTTACTTTGTGAGTACTCCTCTCCCATTGGAGGTGGATGATCTTCATCCCAGTCCACAGTGTCTTCATCTGTCAGCACGACAATGTGGCATTCACGTTCCCCTTTCCTGGCGCTATCCACCATTATGGGCAGAATTAGCTCCTCCAGGTAGCTGTCAAACTGCTTGTGAGCACCATCGTTGGAGAGCTCGTGTAACAGAGCACCTAACGAGACATGCATCATATGATGAGCTTTTTTACACAGTATGAAAATATGTTTCAGCTCTACACTTTCCAGACACATTCAAGAGCACAGCCTGCATTCTTCTTTAGGCAAACTCCTTAACATATGTTCAGACGCATCAACAGTCTCCAGCTCCAGAACTGGCAAAATCAGATATATGAGACTGTATTTCGAATGGGAGCAAATTACACTGTAGAACCATTACATTACCATTAAAAAACCACCAAGGTCCAATCAATATAACAAAACAGTTATAGACTGAATAATTAATCCATTATGATACTTAACTTGAACTTGCACCAACAACCTTTGCCCTTGAAAGCACATTTTGTGACAACAGGGTAGCAAACTCCACTGAAGCCCTGTGCTATGATACCATATGGCCCATTTCAGTATAGTACCTTTCACAGATTTGCCTACGTTAAAAGTACTTGTTTTTGCCAGCATACCCACCAAAAAGCTGCTCCCAGTCAGATCCCTTCATGACTGGCAACTCTCTACTACTTCCCAACTTTGGTGTCTTCGGTTCCTGCTCTGCCCATCATCTGCCAGCTTAAATTATTCACAATTCTCTGGTACATTTTAGACAGGAGCTCTAACTCTGCTTTTAGCCTTCATTTTGTTTGACTGCAACAGCAAGCTCTTCTTTTCAGCCTCTGTTACAAGAGAAGACTACCATATTTACAATTTCAATCTGCTTTTTTCGAGCAACGTGTCTGCATTCTGCAGGGTTCAATCACTTCACTTTGGACTGATGCAGCAAAAAAGGAAGCTGTTTAAATGCAACGCACACGAGTCCTAGAGGAGGTGATACCTTCATGCTTCAGCTAAAGCACATGGTTAAGAACTGCACCGAATCAGGATCAGAGTGCTCAACACCACGCAGATGATCTCCTAAGAGCTGATTTCTCTCCATACTTACTTAAATCTTGACATTTGATTGTGTTGAAATCAAAGTTTATACAGAGGTAATCACATGTGTCTCGAAGGTCTGGGATGGAAATTCCATCAGGGCAGTTAATGATTCCAGTTTTGTAATAATCCTGTAAATAAAAGGAGAGTTTTTGGAGAGAAAAATTAATTACAGCTTGGACTCTGATAATTTTTAATGAGTTCTTTGTTTTGTTCACCAACATTTGACAGTTACAGAGGCTATATATAGTTCTGTGGATAGCAGAAACAGCCCTGCTTGTCCAAGAATCTACGGCTCTCTGCAGATCCTCTTGGGTCTGATAAACTGTGAGCTCCAGTTAAAATGTTTCCCATGGCACAGGGTTTCATAACATCTCATAGGCAACATGCATTTATATGCAACCACGAGGTCAGGACACAGCTCAGGAACTACAATGGCATGACACAAGCAAGGTAAAAGGCAACACGAGCAAACATCTGAAATGATGACTCATACCAAAGTCTATTCTATATAATTTTTTTTTTAAAATCACAATGCAAAAGGGTAATAAAAGAATATGTCCCAGGGGGTGTGCAGCTGCCTGGGAGATGGCTCAGTCTTGCACATGTGACAAACAGATTGGGTTTTTTCAATCTGCAAACATCTCCTTACCAGCACAGTCCGGAACACAGCTGAGCTAATTCCTTCTGCGATTTCATATTCTCCCTTTTCATTTGGCCTGGTGAAATTATATTCTCTTCCTGGTCCAAACATCCTGAACAGATAAAAATCTATGTAAGTGCACAAGAATATTTATATGTATTAATCCTAGAGACCAACAGGTGCACTGAGGTTAAACAAAACCAGCAGTGACAAGTATATACAGTAACTTGAAACCTAAACTCAAGTCTTTTACATAGTAAACACAGCGCAAGAGCTGTCTCCGCTAAGTCCTCCTATAGCTGGACTCTGTCGCTGTAACTACACTGCATTGTATGGAACAAGTCACAGCTCAGAGGAAGAGACCATTCAACCCTGGGCCGGACAATACCCTGGCAATAAAGCGCTTTCACTGAGGCTATGCAAGATAACCGTCGCATGCCTCGATCCCTTGTTTTACACAATGACCTGTGCAAGGGTCAGTAACCCAACAGAACCTGGCTCCCTTTGGTCAGAGGTGGGTGTAAGCGCTGGCAATACAGAAAATGAGTGCTTCTTGTTACATCAGTAGGCTCCAACCTTTAAGCCATGCTACAAAGGGCTGAGTAACTTCTCTTTTGGGAGAGTATCAAAAGATAACAGCAGGAGAGGAATGGAGCATTATCATTTTCCCCACTCTGGAAAGGAAGTTATCAGCTGTGAACAGATGTACAACTTATAAACAAGGCAAACACTTGGGGAGAAGCGAAAAGCAGACCACGTCTAGCTGAAAGTGCACACTTTGAAGAAAGTGGACTGATAGAAGAATGGTATCTAGAGAACCACCAACTCTCTCTATGCATGGTCATGTCTTCAAGGCTTCACTCACAGCCAAGTTCTGAATGAGGTCAACCTCGCTTTGCTTGTGTGTACTGATGAGATCACAAAGTAAACATTAGGGGTTTGTTCCATTTTAGCAAACATTTGACCCTCTTCAGGTACTCTGAAAATGGTGGAAATCACCCACCTTCCCAGCATAGTATCAGGGTGAGCAGTGAAAATCTGTGGATTTACTGCAAAGCGAGTGCCATCCACCACAAGCGTCACTTTCTCTGGAGCCACTGTTTGTGAATTGATGCTTGAAGACAAAGCACAGCATCCATGGCGTTCCTGGGTATTAAAATATTCTGACTGTCTCTTACTTCCGTCTTGGAAATGACAGTTGTGTGTGTCTTCAGAAGCAGACAGCATGCTGTTGATCTGGGGACTTACTGGACAAGCAGTGTGTCGGCATTCAGAATCTAATCCCGAGAGAGACAAATGAATACTGCAAGGGTAAGGTATCATTTACTGAAAAACATCATCTCATAGTAACATTTCCTACTGTGATAAGAAAACTGAGTCATACAGTAACAAAGGATGTCAATATACATAACTATCAGAGTAATGCTATATGACATAAAACTAGGCTGCATTTTCAAATTGAGCCAGCAGTTGGATTTTGGATAAAAAAATTTCCCAGTGAACCATGATGCTTAAATACTCCTTGTTAAAGCAAGATGGATTCAGTGAGTAAAGAGCAGGAAGCATAGGAATTAAACAAGGCCAGAAATACAGAGACACAGACACCGAGTGCTGCTACTCTCACAGGAACGCTGGAGCAGAAGCACACAGCACACTATCGGCGGTTTAAGCCAGCAGTGTTTGATGCCTGGTCCACGGTGGGCACGCAGCTCATCAGGACTGCCCGCCACTTTCAGTTCATCTGTTCAGGGACAACCTCAGAAAGAGCTGCAAGTTGGCCAGCATGTGATGATCTTACCAAGACAGCAAGATCCTAAACACTGCTGTGGATCTTTGTCCTTAGACCAGCCTGGCAAAGGCAGGGTACGCACATTCTGCACTCCCCAGTGCAAACTGCCTTGGGATACTGGAATTTTTCCAGAACATAACACCCCTCCAAAAAAACAACAAAAAAAATCTCCCTTAAAGACTACTATAAGGTAAAGACATTATCCTTACCCTCAGTCCTGGGAACTGCAGCAGGGTTGTGACCTCCTAGCACCACGTTACTTTCTTCTGACTCATGGACCGCTACAGTTGTGTTTTCCACAGAGCAACTGGAGTCCGGACTTCTTGACCAGCCTGTCCCACCAGCACAGTTAACATTCATGCTGGGTCTCCGTGATGTGAGGAGTTGGCTGCGTTTCCTAAGAGAAGAGCTAGGAGAGAAAATACAAGGCGGTTAGTTTTGGAAGAAACTCCCAAGCAATGGAGCTCAAATCCCTGTATCTGGTACCACAAGCAAAGTCCATCAGGCTCACAAGGCATTTCTTCAGATACTTAATTGTGTTTGAGAGGCTTATGATGCTAGTTTATGCTCCTACACTTACCTAGAAAGAGGGGGAAAAAAAAGGTATTAAAATAACCAGGGGTGTATTTCATCTATAAAACTTTGCTTTTTTTAAAAGTCAGTCAGTCTAAAGTCACTGATGTCTTTAGATCACATGTGTGTTCCTGCAAACACCTTCGTAGCAATTGCCTGACCTCCAGTCCACCAGCGCCCTTTGAAAATGCCTACATACCTCTTGATCCCCAGCACTGGCTCTGTAACATGGCCATAGCCCGAAATGCAACGTTTTCCCAGTTAACAGCTCGGGCATTGCCTCTTAACCACTCTGAGGTTTGACTAGCAGGTTCCCTGCTCCCAGTCATTGCTTTTTTTTGGTCTTCCTTCTTCTTGATTAATCACCCTCCCGTCATGTAGTGCTCACTCCAGTATTTAACCCAATGCAGTCCTACAACAAACACTCGTATCGCATAGAACAGCCATGACTGCAGCAGCCTTACATCCCTCGTATCCTAGCTCAGCCCGACACACACGATGCTTTAACCAACGCTATTCAAATCTTTAATGTCCTTCCAGCATATGCAGAGAGGCATCTTCCATTTTTGCTGTTTGGCCACTTTACTCTTAAGTGCAATTATTCTTCTTCCCTGTTCCTATCTTTAAGGCCAGTTTCGCCCCTTTGTATCTCCTAACAGATCTCTTTTGCTGTCTCTTTCCCTCATTCTCTCTTCAGCATTTATTTTGTCCTGCTATTGCCTTGGACAAGAAACAGATCTCTTTTCTTGGCTTGAAGTGTTTTCCTTTCACTCTCTCCAACATAAAACACCAATTTCCTCATTAATGAATTTTCCCAGTTTCTCCCCTGCAGAACAATTGTCCTCTGTCTTTTTCTTGGCTGAATTAAGACTCCAGGGCCTGCGGGTGGCATCTATAAAGCACGGCAGAACACTGACATGGCTAGATACAAACCAAATAAAACACAGCGCTAATAAAACAACAAAATGCCAAATAAGAGTTGGCAAGTTTTCTGGTGAGGACCTGCTGAGGGTGAAGGTCTTAATGAGCAGTTCAGTGGTGGGTTTCAAGCCCATCGTTACTGGCAGCCAGTGTAAGCATTTCATTCTTAATTAGAAATTTAAAAAAGGAATAACAATTCCTTCCTCTTGTTCTGTAAAATCAATACTAAATTGCCAGCATTATTATATCTGCATATTTTTAGAAAATCTGTTGCTTACGCATCATGTGATATTCATCAGAAGAAAGATTTTTGGCAACAGCAAAACCATGTGAAAAGCTACTGTATTCTTTCTTTTTTTAAAGGCACTGGCTGGTAGGAACAGCAATGCCAGCAGCCCACGAGGGTCACTTCCAGTTCCAGCACAGGTAACTGCACAGCGCATCACTACGCACCTCTCCTCTCCCCAGCCCCCAACGCTGGCTGGGGCCATCGTCACAGCCCCACAAAACCGCCTCTCCCGATGCTTCCCAGGCTCTTCCCCTCAGACCCAGTGCACCATGCCCTGGAGAGACCCCTCACCAGTCCCACCAGAAACCCAGCAGCCCCTGCAAATGCTGCCTTGCATTTGGTCACACACGAACACCCCAGTTCAAGAAAGATGAAGAGTTACTGGAGAGAGTCCATCAGAGGGCTACGAGGATGAGGAGGAGACTGGAGCATCTCTCCTACGAGGAGAGGCTGAGGGAGCTGGGCTTGTTCAGCCTGGAGAAGAGAAGGCTGAGAGGGGACCTTAGAAATGCCTCTAAAATCTGCAGGGTGGGTGTCAGGAGGATGGGGCCAAGCTCTTTCCAGTGGTGCCCAGCGACAGGACAAGGGGCAACGGGCACAAACTGAAGCAGAGGAAGCTCCAGCTGAAGATGAGGAAGAACTTCTTCCCTCTGAAGGTGACGGGGCCCTGGCCCAGGCTGCCCAGCGAGGCTGTGGAGTCTCCTTCTCTGGAGATATTCCAGCCCCGCCTGGCCGCGGTGCTGTGCAGCCTGCTCTGGGTGACCCTGATTGGGCAGGGGGTTGGGCTGGGTGACCCACAGAGGGCCATGCCAACCCCTGCCATGCCGGGATTCTGTGAACAAATCCACCCCCTTTTGCCTGAGCAAAGGGCAACACAAACTCCCCGTAAGCAAACCCGGGCCATCTTCTGCCCTCTTCTCTGGCGTGTCAGACCAGCAAAGAGGGAGTGGGCAAGGCCATCGGTCTGCTGGGCAGTGGGACGGGGGTGGGTGGCGTCCCCAGCACCCAAACGCAAGGTACCAACACACCAACAGCATGTGTGCTGCACTAACTGCCCCATGCAGGGCAAACTTACTGTCCCAGAAAGAGCTATATAAATGAGCAAACATAAAGAATATGCAGAAAAATGCCGTTTAAAGTAAACCCAAATATGCAAACCCACATACTGTACAACACCTTGGACAACAACAACAACAACCACAAAAGCCTTTATATCAATTCCAGAACTGACAATTTCAAACATAACAACAAAAATTCAACTGTCCCCCTATTTCATACAGTCTATTGTAATTATTGTGAGAAAATGGAGTTTTCCAGGCTGCAAACATTAAACTATTTATACAACTAATATTGTGGCTTCAAACACATTCACTGAATTCCAAACATTAGAATCATGCTATACTTTTTGACCAAAATGCTTTAAAATTTGGTAACTGCACAGAAAACCAAAACATATTTTTTAAAACTGCAGTTTGATTTACTTAGGCAAAAGTGTTTTGAGATGGGGAAAAAGATATCTTTGTCGAGGGGATACGGAATCATCTCAGGAAAGCCCTTAAGAGGAGTTGCTCCTGAGACACGCTGGGTGTCAGGGGGATCACAAACAACCTACCGGGCTGCGTCTCAGGAACTCTGCCCCCCCCCGCCCTCAACTTTTCTATATTGAAGCAAGCTCCCTAAAACCGAGACACTAACACACTCACCTGGGAACAGAATTTGCTCTGTGAGCTGACAGAACTCTACCAAGAAAACCCCATAAACATAAAGTTTACTTCCTAGGCCTCTTCCTTTCAAAAGTGCTCCATCGCTGCAGTTGTGCCAACAAGCTCCCTTGTGCTGCCTGAACAATCTCTTGATTATTTAATACATTACTTAACAGAGAGGAGAATTTAAGTACAGTCAGATCAATAAGCAGCTTACATTCAGACAAACAGCAGCTTTATCAAGGGACACTTACATTCCATAGCTTCACAAGAGGCCTGCCTTATAAGCCGTACTGATGTCAAATAGCACGGAATGCCTACAGATCGAATCTTCACAACAATCAGATGGGGTCTGATGAATGTTGCAGTTTCTGTTCTTCATCTTAAGCTCTGAATTAAATGCACGCACAGTTCAAGAGACCCTGCACACCATTCTGAAGAGTCCTCTACTACACATCTTGGAAACTGTCTATAGGACTATCATCAGAAGCACGGGAATTACAATACATGAATTTTCCCTCATCATTTCCCCCCCCTTTCTAAGCAGGATTTTTAGGAAAAAAAAGCCCAGCTGTTTAACACCTTTCCCCTCATTATTTTCTGTTACACTAAGTTTAGCACCAGTGAAAGGTGCTAAAAACTGCAGCGATGGGAAGATTCAGAAACAGATACTCTTCGCAAGCGTGGCGGCTCTTACAAGCATCAGCTCTGACTTTCCTCATGGAATCTACGGGAAGCCGAACGTTCAGCCTCGCTGATAATCCCACTCGGGCCAGGCTAATGGCATTTTCCTGCCTTCCGTCCCCTCTTGGCATGCCCAAATCCTGCACACTATGTGTCAGCAGGATTGAGGTAAATGAGTAAGGATTCTTTTAGCACACCTGGCTGGCACCATAAATATCCAAACTAGTCATTTAATGTGACAAATATATTACAATCACGCATACAGCCCAGTAGGGAAACGAGTACATAAAGACTTCAGACGGCCATACTCACACCCGACCAGCTTACAAATGTCGTGGCTTCCTTTCATGCCTAGGATCAAGGCGAAATACCCGTGGTGAGAATGAATACCTATAAATAATAATTAGCACTATTCATCTTCAAAGCTTTTTACAAATATTAACTGCTCATTGCTCCTAACAGCCCTGGGAAGCACTGCAGGGAAGTCTTTTATGAGAGAAAACAGGGACACAGAAAGAGACCTAATCTTCACGACCAGCCAGAGTACCAGGTCCACTAAGTGTTACGCTGACTTTCAGCACGTTCACTACTCCAGCTCCCTGGCTGTGCACCGGCCATTAACCCTGCGGTTCACAGGACAATACTAGCAGGTTACCATCTTCTTTTGAGGTCTGTTTCCATGCACGTTTCTACCCTCTGGTAAGCATAAATTGGCTGGTACCACAGAATTGATCTCGAGCAGCAAACAAGCACCCTGACTTCATAGCTCACTTCCCAGTAACTTGTTTGTGCGCTTGTGTACCAGGTGGGGCCCAGTCTGCAGAGGAGATGAGGATTCATAGCTCACGGACAGCTGGATTTTGGGAGCTGGCAACTCAGGAACATCAAAATCCCACAGCCATGTTCAGCACTGAAGATCAAAGAGAGATCTCCTAAATAGGTTGTGGATTTTTTTTTTTTTTTTAACAGGAAATCAGTCTCAGTCAAAAATCAAAATTCACCTCTGATTCCAGCCGTTGGTTTTGCCCAACTTGGGGCACACAAGGCCCTCCTCCCTCCAGAACACGACAGTGCTGAGAATGAGCTGTGCAACTGAATAAGCATCTCTGCTCTCCAAACCACGTGCTGATGGTCACAGTGAAGTCATCTGTATTTGAACTTGTTTAGAGCCAACACTTGTCAAGAGAAAAATATGGAAGTGACATTTTTTTTCTCCAAACACAAACTGAAAACAGAGTTTTATTTAGCAATGCATCTTTGGCACAAACAATTCATGCTACAAACCTTTTGCAGAGACAAAAAGGCTGATCCTTGTTCTATGTAATTCTTAAGAAAGAAGGAAGTTTACTGCAATGTAAAAAGTTTGGGATGATCTTCAGCACATTATTCTTCCCCACCCTAACGAATCTGAGGCACATCCATACCCACTTCCCAAGGTATACAGTTCTCACCCAGCTACTGGAAGGAGCTGAAAGGCTGAACCTGTACAGACCAACATAAACGGTGCACAGGTGAGGCGGGCAAAGAGAAACCCAAATTCAGTAACATGTCCAGCAGAGAAAGCCCATTTAGATGCAGGGCATTTTCTTAAGCAGTAGAAAAGCATCTCTACAGATCTGCTGGTTTCTAACTTTTTATTATATTAATTGTTCCCGATCCTTACTCTTGGGATATTTTTTTTTAAAGAGCCATTATAAAATAGCTTAGGTATCAAATCTGCAGGACTTCACAGAAACTTCAAAGAAAAATCATGAAAAGCTGAGCTGTCAAAATCCATTGAAGAGTAAAGCCCTTTACTGTAAAATCTGACATCTTATGCACTGCTTCATTGTCCTCTGCCATGTCAAGAAGGAAGTCATAAGAGTAAAAATAGTAGAAGTGAGTAACGTTACTTCACCACTCGGTTTGCGAATGGCAAAGAACAACCAGCACACCGAGTGAATCAGTTCGCAATCTTCCACTCTTCCTAAACCACAGCGTAACCACGATGACTTAAATAAAACTCCAAACAGCTCATTTTTAAGGTGACAACACTCCTCTAGATCTACCAAAACATTCCCATGTACAATTATTCTCAGAAATATGAGCAAGCAGGAAACATGCATATGCAGGGTGTGCCCGACCTACTTCTACAGTCTACTACTTTAGAACAAGATGTATTTCTAATACAATTGCACACCTTTCAAAAAACTTTAGCCTTGCTTTCATTTCTTAAAACACATCCTTGGAACATGCCAAAAGTTTCTCTAAACAGAAAAGTAGAAAAACAAATTAGTAATGATTGCATTCCTCCTCTGGAGAGAAACAGGGAAATTTCATGGGTTTAAGATAAACGACGAGAAGCATTTCCTGTACCTAAGGATTAGGGAATCAGTACAGGGTACGTCTAAACCACAGCTGGGAGTGCAGCCCAGAGACACCCAAGCCAGGAGAGATCCGCTGGCCAAGGCTTCGCTGTGCCGTACACAAGGTGTGGATTTGTCCCTTGGAGGCCCGCTGCAGCCTGGCTATATCCGTCCTGTACCATGCCGAGTCCATAAACCTGGCCTCTCTCGTGTAGTGCTCACCGTCACGCTCATCTTCGCTCGTCTGGGCTGCTCTTCTGCCCCCTACACATTTCTAAAATTTGGTTAAGTTAAAAAGCAGCAATCAAACTTGCTAGGAAAAAAACACTACATTGGCAAGTAGGCAGCCATCTAACTTTGTAATTTTCAGAAAAACTATTTCCTTTTGATCATCAGACACATACTTTCCCAGACAGAGGGAGGAAGAGGAAAAAAAACAACACACTGCTTGTCAGTTCAGCGGCAATAAAAGTGTTCCAGTCGCAGGGAAGCGTTCCAGAGGGCTGTGCAGAATGAGAGTAATCCAACCATTAGAAAGAAAGGCAAAAAGTAAAACTTTGTGCTCTATCAAAGACTGAGAACATATCTGGGGTCTCATTCTGTAAATATGAAGGAAATCCACTGAAAACAGCAGGTTTGGGTTTGCATGAATGAGACTGGAGTCAAACCCTAGGAATTCTGGTCCCACCTTCTGTTCATTCCCACACCTGTAACTTGGGAGTTAAAAACTTTCATTTTAAAAAAATGGAATGGAGAAAGTCTGGAAAGGAAACAAAACAGAAGGGCACTGGAAAAAAACCTGCCAGGCTGTGCCTGTTCTAGTCTCGACAGAGCTTCCCATCTTACGCTCTGCTTCGTTCCCTTCTGCGTTCCCAGTAAGAGGAAAACACAGCCCCATTAGGAAATTGGAATAGACAAACTAAGTATAAAACCAGACTATTCAAACACGTGTTAATTGTATAAAACTCATCTAGGGTCTATAATGCAAGAAGCTGTCTGTCCTTTTACAAGCTGCCTGGAGTAAACACAAGCCTATCCATTCTTTACCTACTCAAAAATAAAGGCGAGTGACGGACCCACATTGCCCAGTTTTTACAGTAGAAGAAAGGCACTTCTAAAGCAATGACACATCTTGCTTTTAAATCCTACTCCCTGCTTTCAGCCAAATTCTGCAGCCTTTAAGCATCTTCATATTCAGAGGGTCTCTCAGTCATGGTGGTTTGTTGGTTTTTAAATAATTTTTTCAGTTTTCAAGTACAAATGTGGTTCATCACTATCTCTCTTCTAAGTGTAAGACTCATCTAGGAGACCAGTTTTTATCCTCTTGTAGAAGGTGAAGAGCCAAGTGTGAAGTCTCACGTAAGCAGGGAAGCAGCGTCGCCAGGCTGCCCTGGGCAAGTGCACCTTCTCGGCCGAGGGTCTGAGCCCCAGGCTCTGCCCTGTGTGGCTGAACCAGACCGAAGCGATGCTCAAGGCAACAGGAGACCTGGCAGGCCGGAGGCTGGCCACTCGCTGGCACCCATAGATATCTGCCTGTACCACAGGAGCACAGCATGGAAGTGCATTCACCTAAACTGCATCAGATAGCATGTTAAAGGCTCCAGGTGGATTTTCTTTCTCATACCTACTAATGATCCTCGCTTCGTTTTCTGCTATAGACACAAACATCTCCACACAATAAAAGGGTGATTTATAGGCTGAACTAGCACAGGCACATTACAAAAGGTTTTTCCCTTGTTATGAAATAACTATCAATATACACAGGATTCATTTTCCATCTGGCTTTGAAATATAGATGGAAAATAATGTCCAGCAGGATTGATGCAATGCAGGACAGCCTGCAAATTCTGGCAAGAGACAGCAAGAGGCTGATGAAATGCTTGATTGTTTTCTCCTATTCTGTGCATAGTGCTCCACTGTTAGCAAAGTTTACAGACTTACTCGTCTACTTGAGTCTTCACAAAAATCCACTGTTTCTACAAACGCAATTCAAAACGACAGTCTGCAATATGGTTTTAATGGTTTAACACTGCACATCCACACCTTGATTTAGGGCCCATGGTTCACCCGGCTCTTCCGTAACGGCCAGCGCCCGATTTCTGCACTAAAAGCTCGCATCGTTGCTGATGGTACTGACCCACATCAGTGCCCCACACTGACAGCATCATTTCTTTTGCCAGCCTATAATCACGAAGGCTACCACATGCAGAAAGCTCACTGAGATTTATTAACTTCAAGTAACCTATTACAGGCTTTTCCAAAATAGGAAAGTTATACTGTGGCAGCCTCATCAACTGGAATAGATGAACTCCATCCAATAATGTCCTACCACTGGGTGTCTCAGAAGGGAACAAAATTTCTGAATAAGGCAACAGGTTAATGCTTTGCGAACGCTATTTCCCTTCCTGTGAGGCACAAGGTACTAGTGTTTAAAGAGCCTTTATAGGCTGCTTGGTTGTGCTATTTCCACTATCACACCACTGGGCTTAAGACAGTCATGAAAAATTACAGTTCTTACATTTGATCCTTGTAAAGAGCTTAACACTACAGTAATGACAGCTTTGCTAGTGCTATCTGATTAAATTCAGTCAGCAATTTAAATAAAGCTGGCCACACCAATACAGAATATATACCTCCTTTCTAGGCAGAAGGATGGAGTATACAGATCTGACCAGGGTAAAGGGAAAAACCCTGATGAAAGATGAGCTCTTGCAAATACAAGCAGGATCATCTTCTCTACAGACAGAAGAAACAAATGTTCCCCTACTAAAATACAGAGCTAAATAGAGTTTTAAGCCAGGTGACACCTATGACTTACACTGTCTTCAACTGTGTTAGATTAAACTCCAGATACTTACGTAAAAATCTTCAACAAAAGCAATAGCAGCAGACAAAGAGTTTTGCCCTGTACTCTCCGTTCCATCACTTTCTACAAAACTACTTACAAAGCTTTCAGAAAAAAGCCCATGTTTTAACAAAGCATAAGAGCAAGACCTACCTTGAGATTTTAAAATGTTATTTTCTTTCTCAATTTTTCTTCCTAGGCAGTTAAATCTAACTTAGTTTCCAATTCACACCAATTCCTACACCTACACTACAAGTCAAGCTTCTCTATTATAAGCAACACAATAAAGTGTAAGGACAACAGTAATTCTGAGAAGGCTCTGACACCAAATCCGAAGTACCTGCAGCGATCTGAACTTCCAAATAATCCCCCACGCTTCCTACTGTAACTCTGGAGCAAACCCTCTGCCAAGCACCCCCTCTCAAACAACACAGCTCCTTACTTACTGGCGGCTCATATGTTCTCAGCGCTACCAGCACCAATATCCTGAAATCCTTCTTTAACAGAGGGAAGCACTAAGTCACGGCAAAGCTTCAGAGTTTAAACTGTTTGTGCAGCTATGGTCACTCCCCCAAACCCCAGATGTCTGATTCATGTAAATATTTCAGTTTAAAAGTCCCACCCCCCCACGTTGATTCATGAAAAGTCTGAATATAAAAATCTGTATGACAACAGACAGCTTTATTTTCAGCCTCCTAATTTCAGGAAAATCTTTCCCTGGATTCCTGGTTCAGCTTGTTTTTGCAGTAATTGCGTGGCAGAAAATGCACAGTTTCATTGAACCCTTGATGCCTTATGCTTACATACACTCCTGCTGCTCACCTGCCACACACCCCTTACACAGAAAGGAATTAACTACCAGAATTTCTGAATACATACATAATTATGTGCACACAGATTCCCAAGTCGAGAAGACCTCGGACTTGGGCCCAAACAAATTTACAGTAACTGAGGATAAAGTGAGTTATTTTGCTATGTCAACGCCCACAAGATGCATTGCTAATGAGCCCCAATAAAAAGCACCACCTTCTCTTGGCGCTCACGTGCCCACGGACAGCACTGCAGAGGCATTACACATTCCTGTCACCTGCAAATGTGACCCTCGATCAGTTCCAGTATCAGTCTACTCTGTTGTTCTTAATGCTTTCCCCTAAGATATATCTGGCTTGCTCAGAGACGGCTACAAACACATTTTCACAGAAGTAAATATATCGCATATCATCAATAATACATAATTTTTAATGCAAATGGAACCCGAGGTAGGAAACTGTTTTTATCCTGACTCATGCCAACGATAAAGCATGTGTGTGTACTGACAAGTTTTAAAGTCTGATCATTGCATAGCACCTGATTCATGAAAGATGCCTTAAGAGATACCTTACTTAAAAACAAACTAATCAATCCAACACAATAAAAACATGTTGTCACTAATTGACTAACTCACTCATGTTTGTACTGTACATACGCACAACATATTGCAAGTACTGTTATTACATTGGTTTGGGGGCAAGCTTTTAATTCTTTGGTGCCCAATTATTACCTAGTCTGTCCAGATACAGGTGCAAGAAAGCACCTGTAGCCTGTTAAGCAGGTTGGGGGGATGAAAAGCAAGAGCAACAGCCTCTGATCACTAATATCGTCCCACACAGGGTGAGGCAGGCTACCATCATTCAGGCCCATAAAAATCCACACAGAGCACACGATGCTCGAGAGCAGGGCAGCTTGTTGCACTTTCAAAACATGCAGTACAGCGTTCACCCCAAAAATCAGCAAGAAGAGAGCAGGGTACAAATTAACAGTTCAGCTCACAACGGAGGGGCTGAACACGCCATAACCCCCTCCTGCCTCCTCCACCACAGCAGCCTCAGGAGAGCCAGCAGCCGCAGACAGTGTCAGGAGCCCAGTGCTTGGAGCTGCTGCCACCACCACCTGCAATTTTCACCTGCAAAGCAGGGTCCCAGCACCACCACCCAGCCTGCAGCACCATAAAGGATACGCTACCCAATTTGCTTTTGGCATAGCAGCTATCCAGTGCAGATCCTCTTACGAGGATCGGTGTGTTAAGAATCCATGTATACTGAAATACACAACAGTTTCAATACGAGTGGATTATTTTACAGCAGCATATCAGTAGAGAGGATATTCAGACTAAACCAAAAATCCTCACTTACTGAGCTTTTAGTTTCCTACAAAAAGTTAGTTGATGTTTTACCCATAGCAAAAAGCACCTACTTGCTTTGACTCTTATTTTAGAAAGGCCGTGGGCTGCTTAGAACTCCACCTTCCTTCTCTGGAAGGGATCCCAACAAGTAACTGCTAAGTCATTCCCAGCTCATCTGCTACAACTCCAACTGCCATTCATTTTTAACCAACTACATGGCAGCAGCTTGAAAAACTAACAATAGATGGCAGATTTTTGAAAGTTGAATGCAGTTACAGTGCTATTCACCAAAGAGATTTCAGAATAACAGAGCATACAGAACAAAAAAAAACTGAGGGAAGCTCTCTACTGTTTAATGAAATGCAATTAAATTTGAAAGCAAATATTCCCATCTTGAAGAAGCAGTTCATCTGTACTACAGCCAGGAGGAGCTCAGTGCTTACTGCTACACCTGAATAAGCTCTGATCTACCTATCTACCTCCACCGTGGCTCCAGGTCCTGAAGCGGGGCTGTACAAGGGGGACTGGAAGGGTAGAGGGCAGAGCACAGCAAGCCAGCCCCCTGACCTGCAGCGCAGAGCCCTGGTGCTCTGGGCCAGGCGCTGCCATCTCCGATTAAAGGTCCAGCAGCAGCTTATGTCCGGTGTGGAAGAGCAGGACCAGGGCTGGCAAAACTCAAGCGTCATAACCCAGCTCCGGAGATCTCTGCCTAGCTTTGGTATGAGACAGGCTGGCATGGGATCCCTGCCAGGGTGACTATCTGGCATCCCCACCAGGCATCGCCGTATCTCACCAGGACAGTCAGCAGGGTGAGTTGCTGGAAGCCAGTTCAGATAGAGCCACCGAAGCTACAGCCGTCCTGTCCAGCCGCAGGGCTGAGATACTCCCCAGGAGCGGCCGCACAAGCCAAGTGAAGACTGTCAGCATGGTCTGTAGAAACCACAAGTTCTCCAAAATCAAGAAAGTTGTCTAATTCACATGAAGATGCAGATAATAACACAAAGCAGAACAAACATAAGGCCTACCTTTTAGAGTGCAGGCACATTAGTAAACTCTGCAAGTCATACTAAAGTAATTTGAAACCAAAATAAACATGAGTTTTACTGAGCACAATTGCAGCTCTTCAGGAAAGCACTTCTTGATTTATTTTTAGGGAGGTGAGAGCAGGAGCTAACATTTCAGCTAGGTAAAGCCAGCCATTAGCACTATGTCAATTTAAGCCAGCGAAGAACTCGATACCTTATTTTCAAGAACGGAAAAACATCTTGCTCAAGATTTCAAAATAACTAATGTTTACAATGGTACATTGGCAGGACACCTCTTGCTTTGTTTACATGTCTAGATAAATATTTTACATGCCAAGCACAGTTATAACACTTTCTAAGAATATTCCATTACGTTTGTTCTTATGTGTCTAATAATTCCTTCAAAAAAATATTTGGCTAGTGTCCTGTTTCAGCAAAATCAGCCAGGAACTGTAGCCATATTTTGTGGAAGCTAAAAAAGGGAAAATAGCACTAAAAAAATACAAAATTGAAAAAGCAGAGACAATGCCTATTTCAACACACATAATGAGGTGTTCATGCAGAGGAAAGGTGCCCATTTGGGCACTGAATAAGGTCGCTCTTGGAAGTGGAAAGTTCTAAAATTGAAATGTATTCCGGAACAGTCCACACCAGCTCATTTTTAATTTGACAAGCAAGGAACCCATCAATATTCTGGCCAAAATTGCAGCTGGCTTTGTGAGTGTTTATCTCAAAGACAACAAGCAAAAGAAAGGCTAGGATTATTAAAAATGTATTTATTTCAAGGAAACAGTCTTCAAAGTCTGTCCTTGTGCGGAATATTCAACTCCTCTGCTGAATAGTCCAAGAGATTCACAAATAAATTAGCATATTCCAGTAGTAGAGCTTATGCATGATTTTAATAAATCCTTAACAAGAAGATAGGTCTTACTGCGAAGCCTGCTAATTAAAGGGTCTATTAACGTACAAAGAAGCTCTCTCTAACCCTGGGATTTCAACTCAATCCCAATCAGATGTGACCAAAACCGTGACATTCTAGAGTTCTTAATGCAGGCTGCATGAAATGACTTTGCTGTTTTTGGTATGGCAGTCAACCAGAGTAGAAACCACCATCACCCAGTGAACCTCTTGGTGGTAAACCTGGACCAA
This sequence comes from Opisthocomus hoazin, assembly GCF_030867145.1. Classification (NCBI taxonomy): domain Eukaryota; kingdom Metazoa; phylum Chordata; class Aves; order Opisthocomiformes; family Opisthocomidae; genus Opisthocomus; species Opisthocomus hoazin. The sequence continues at coordinate 6,132,560 of NC_134438.1, read as the reverse complement.
ACCTCCCGTGGGCAGAGGGCTCGGCACACTCAGCACCCGCAGGTGAATGCTTCTTCCAGCCCTGTCTGCGGGACCCGGCCGGGGCAGCACAAGGGTGCTGGGGTGCTCACGGCCAGGGCTCCAGCTGCTCTGCGGGAAGTAAAGCCTTTAAGTCTCACGACTGTCAATCTGGCTGGCCCGAGTTCACAGAAGGTTTTGTTTTGAATTGCTATTTTTAATTCAGCTGTGACAGTCTCCTAATTAAAGATAGCACTAAGTGTCTGCAACACACAGGGTGAGAGACTGGAGAAGAGTCTATTTTCTGCATTAATTATAGTTTCATCTTTCAGAAATGCAGTAATTCCACTCTACAAGTGGTGAAATGGCACTTCCCATAACTAAGTCGTCCACAACATCTTTAAAATGGTCTTCGAATGACTTAGCACCACAAGCTGAGGACAGATACAGATGCCACGGCCATGGCATATTAACCAATTTTCTGAAAACAACCAAGAGTTTCAAAAACAGCTTTTGAAAGAGAGGCTCACCGCATGATCTCGGCAAAGAACATTTTGTAATCGGGACATTTGACAGACAGGGTACCATTTAAATATAGCACAGCCCTAACGCGCTAAGCTCTCCACAGCTTTACAATTACCAGTAAACAGAAACCCAGTTTCCCCCTTGCTCATCCAGCACTAGGTAACAGACATAATTAGACTGGTTTCACTTCAGTATCTTGCACAGCACATTCAAAGCTAACCAGCTCAAACCCAGCTGTTTATCACTGCTCCTAAAGTCTGACGGCCAAACTGCACATAAACGCATTTCCCTGCTATCAAATACGTTCATTTGGGTCTTTCTGAGAGAGCCCCATCGTACAGCCCTGCGAGGGGACTACCATCTCAGCAGGCTGGGAGCAGCGACGCAGAGCTGAGTCACGGCAAGCTCCCACGGCGCTCAGCAGCAGTCAGAACCGCGTGTCCGACCACAGCTTCAGCCGTACGCTTGCAACCGGACAGGGTGCTGCCCGGACAGGGCAGGCACACGCTCGGGCCCCATTACAGGGTCTGAAATATGGGACTATTCTGGGAGGGGATAATGAGAAAGCCTCCCCTCGCATCTGTAGCTCACACACACCCAAGAAATGTGTGTGATCAATATTCTTCTCCATTAGTGCAGCATCCAAATCAACGGCTTTCGATCGTACTCAAAAAGGTTTTAAATTGCTGTGCAGTACAGCTTACTCCAGAGATAAGCAGCATTAAGGGCAAAACCTGAAACCTGTCCAGTCCAAAATGACTCAAACATTACCTAGTTTACACACCATAAGAATGGATCTCACAAACTGTGGAGATTCGCAAAAACTTGAGGCTTTGAGGTGCTTTACATTGAAACGAAACCATTTCACAAATATATCTGAATAATCTGATCCGAAGATCGCTGAGTAATCGTATGATTTTTCATATTTGCAACTTGGTCTGTCTGAAAGGAAAAAGAACAAAATAGATCCTATAGAAAACAGGCCACAAAAGAAAAAAAGATTGTGCTCATATGTATTAGAGAAACTCCATAGATTTAACAAATCAAATTGTAACAGCAAATCACCACTTCCTGAAATTTAAATAATCTATATTTCTTCTCTATTCCTTAATTGGCCTCCTGAACAAAGTTAGAAGAAATAAGGAAAAATTTTTGAAATTCTCCAAAGACTCCTTCCCAACACATGCAGTAATCTTTTTCTGAAAACCGTATCTGTTGAAAATGCCTTTGCTATGGGATGTAAACTCCCACCTCCTGAGTCTGTACCAGTCATGAACACCTGACGAATAGCAGTCTTCTCAGAAAGCATCAGACTACAAGGAAGTCTGCAAGTGCCTGCCAGAACATTTATGTCACTGGATTAGGGAACTCATTCATAGCTACCAACTGCTGCAGCAGATAACATTCCAGGCAGACGTAACCTTTTCCTTGGCTAGAGATTATGCAACACCATGATTTTCAATCCACCCACCCAGAGGAAGAAGAAATTAGCCATCTTTCACATGGGTTAAAACTTCCTTATTCTGTTTTTTACCGTTATTTGTTCCAGTTACCATGAACTAGCAGATGATATTAATGACACATGAGCAAGGATACTTGTAAAATCCACTCAGCTAATTTCCTAGGAACTCTGCTGCTGCAGCAATGCAGTGGTTGAGAACAGTTTCTCTCTTTCTGCCTTTTCCCTAGTCACCTCCTTTGTGGACCTTTCACTCCGGTTTCTCCACGCTATCAAAACACCCCAAGCCAGAACTGCAGTCATTCACGTTACAAAACAGATACCACTTTGAGAAAAATAATGTCAATATTTATTAAACTGAGAAAATCACTGAAGTTTGGGCATCTGTTTAATCAAGACTGTCAACAGGACATCCTACGGCAGATTATTCAGAAAACTTCACCAGCTGTTGTACTAGCAGAGTGAGCCACGCGGCTGGGCTCCAAGAGACCCGGCCACATTTTCTAGACCCAGAATTATGTTTCTTCAGGAAACCATTCTTTTATTAAATATGGCCTCATTATTTTTGCCTGCCTAACCTGTCTTTCAAAGCTACATTGCCAAACTGTCCATACACGCAGCACTATCTGGCAGCAGCAATCAGCAATTCTCATATGCCGTTCCATATTGCTGTCACAAGAGCAGGCAGCTGCTGGGCTTGCACGTTCTCACACCGCTCGGCTGCGACGAACGTTAGGCACAAGGTTCAGTTCTGCTACTTTTATGGCTGCCAAGCTCTACTTCCTTCTGAAAACTCTCCGATTCACTGATGGACTGAACTACTGCATCCCAACACACAGGTCAGGGACCTAGCGCTATTTTGAGAGCTAGCTGGTATTCGCATTCATTTCCGTGTTCTTGTAATACACGCTTTTGCCACTGAAAGTATGGCTAATAAATTTTAATCCATATTATTTGTCCACAAATTGCAAAGACAGACCTGACACACACAAAGAGCTGTGCTCTCGTTTCTCTATCTTTATCCAATTTCCCTTGCTCCTCTTTTTGCTTCTTTTAGCTATTTCAGTATTGGATCCCGAGTAGTTTTTTATTCTCAGAGTAAATTGCTGACCAGTTCTATACTCACTCTGACAGTGGGATACATACGACCTGTTCCAATTTACAGTTCACAAGGGTATTACTATATTTGCACGTTCAGTAGCAAAACCGATGAAATGACTGAACATTCCCACACTCAGCAGCAATCAGGGGATTAACATCATTTTTAACAGCTGCACATAACACATTTGAGGTTGTTCTGAGAGCAAAAGCCAGGCAACAACCAAATGAATTCACTGCTGACAAAATTACTGAATGCTGAACTTCAGTAACTACAGCCCACGGTCAATGTCTCTTCTGAGACTAACAGCCACTGATTTTACTTCTCAGTTTCAGGCCTGTGCTCATGAAACAGTTGCCCTTCAGAAGTCCTAGCCCTTTTTTGTGCAAGTGGAGTCAAAAAGCACACAGGCCAGCATTTGGTCTGAGGACACATCACGACCGCAAATTAGAACTTGAACAAGACAGGAGGAGAAACGGCCATGAAAGCTGGCAAAATAAGATGTAGTGAAGGCAAGTCCCAGGACTTCAGTTAGTTACAGCATCTGTAATTATTTCCCTGTAATAGACTCCTGCCATACACTCATGTGAAAGCCCACTTCACTCTGCCTTTGTGGTTCTGCTACGCTACAACCCAGCCTAGTTCAGTCACTGCTCTGCTGCAAAGGAATTCCAGTCACCAGCTCTGCGGCTATGGGCTAACAAGGTCTCAATAAAAATAATCTCCCCCCTCTTTATAGACCTGAGACCACAGGACACATTCCTCATCTCTGCCCTCCTGTTATAACCCCTTCTCTGGGAAGCTGGATATCCCTCAACCCTCAAAACTTTCGTTCTTTGACCATCCCTCCCACCACGCAGACACATCCCAGGGCTCCATCTTTGCTGTGAGCTACCTGAACATCTCTGGGGAACATGTCGTAGCAGAATCAGGGTGCTGGGCTCCACAGCAGAGCTCCGTCACTAGCCATTCTCATCTCAGAAAACTGCAGTTTTGATATTCATGCTGCTAATCTGCCTTCCTCCATGCTGCAGGCTAGATGAAGTCACTCCTTCAGGTCCTCCTCACGCAGCAGTGGCTGCCTTCCTTTTCCCCAGGATAAAGCATGTGGGATGCTCAAGCACTGCCTGCTCACCCTGGAGCACACGGGGTTGGATACCTCTCACTTGTGCTGCCTAGATTACCAGTCCCAGCTTCTCTACACAGACACTGGTAAGAAACAAGTACCGGAAGGCAATTCAGCTCCTCAGAATGCAGATGGGATCAGTCTGGGTTATGGGACAGAAGATGAAATTTGGGAATTTTTCAGAACTGGGAGGCTGTTCAGTAGACAACAATTCACACAGCAAGGCTGTCCAAAAGTCAGGGACCCAAAATTGTACTAACCTTGGCAAAAGACGGTCCACAAACTCTAGCTGACTGTCATGCTGGAATCAGAAACCTGAACTCAGAGTGGCTTACATCAGCAGTCTGCCCAAGTCCCCCTAAAAAACAGATATTGCAGTCACGTCGCTTCTACAGAAAATGTTAATTTCACCAAATTGTTAATTTCTGAACTCACCATTATCTCTAGTTATGCTATTTCTGAATAAAGTGGAAATAAAAATGGTAGCGGCTCCTCATCGCTTTACATTTCCCCACAGAAAAGTATTTATTATGCTGCTTGTCTGGATATGGGTTGAATTAGCCAGTAGTGAACCGATCCTCTAGCTAAATTTACTTTCTATTAAGCAATTCATTTAAAAATCAGGAGATCCTTTAGACAGCTGAAATGGCCTTTATCAGCAGGCACCACCTCAGCATTTTTCCTGTAAAGAAAGAGCTCATTATCCACACACTCCTCCGGGACCTCTAAGCAGAATGCAGCAGTCCCAGAATCTGTTCCCAAGCTGAAGTTTTAGGGAGGCTCACTTTGAACTTACTGAACAGGAATTTACTTTCTAGCAGGAGGAAAAGTTTCCGACACCGGCTTTGGCAAGAAGACATAACCAAGAGAGACTGCACAGGTACGTGCTATTTTGGGTAGCTCTGCAAGTCTCCTTTCACAGGTTACTTGGCTGCTGAGTCGGCCCGTCATCATGCAGTGACTTTCATAACAGGACTGTGACTCTGTGATGAAATTATTAATACAGTACTACTACTACCTACTGCTTGGCCAATATTCCTTTATGATCACAGCTTTTGGCAAAAGGGGACAAAGGTGGTGTGAATTGCTATACAGCAAATTCATTACAAAGGGTGAAGTATTATTTACCATTCTCTACACCCAAATTTTCTACTTATGGGTTTTCAGGTATTTCAAGTGGAGGTAATAGCATTACTTCTAAACAATATTATACTCTGCTTCCTTTGACTATGCTGCTAAACTGTGAACTGAACACTTGGCTGCCTGTAATGGGCACATGGAATGAGTTCAAGATGAGGTCGAGTGACTAACACATCCTAGCATGCCCCAAACTTTGTGCTGAAAGTATCAACTAATAAAACCAGATGTGATTCTTACTTCTCATGATCTGTAAAGTCAGACTAAATTGTCACAAAAAAAAAAAAGTTACAGTATCCTGAACAGAAAGCCCAAACTGAGTGGTTATGAAACCTCTTGATTCTGAGAAGGCAAGACTGAACATGCCAAGATAAGAAGGCACCTCAAAAAGACTGAGCTAACTTCATACTTTTGATCAAATTAGCTAAAGCAAGAGGGTTTCTCAATTCTGACGGTTAAAAATACTTTGGGGAAGGAAACAAACATTACTGGTGTGTATAGCGCAGGTAAGGCTACCTCTGGAGCACAGGAAAACCAAAGTATAACACTGACTTATTTTATACTGGACACATCCAACAGACATGGCCACATTCACACGGACCTTACCTGATACATTTCTGTCAGCATAATTATGACCAGTGATGAGGCTTCCTACTTCTGAGGCTCTGGAATTACTATCTTCCCTTCCACTCAAACAACTGTCCCAAAACCGTTCCAGAAAAAAACCCATAAACCCAGCAAACCCCCCTCCCAAACCTCAGTCACTTTTCCTGCCTGGAGGCACATGCACTCTACATCAAACAGCTCAGATGTCTTTGCTATAACTTGTTTCTCATCACTGTTGACAAGTATATAAATAACCTGTCTGGTCCTTTTGACTACAACTTCTTCCAGGTAGATATCTGTGGCTTGACTGGGCCCACTGAAATCCACTCCACTTTATGCAGCAAAACTACTAAATAGAAAGCTCCGGCCCCCCCCCAAAAAACAGTGTGATGAATTCCTACCAGAAAGATCACTCTTTTTTAAGCCCAGATCAAACAGAAAACTCATCCCCTTCAACCCTAGCAGCAAGACAGTACTGAAAGAGATCAAAAACCACTTCACGTGCTGCAAATAAGCCTATCTTGAAACAAACACCAATTTAGCTAACTCAGCACAACACCTATTTCCATGAAAGCATAACTCTAACCTGTTCTTAACTGCTTTAAGATAAGCTAAAGTAAGTCTGGACACAGCCTTCTGGACAGGCTTCATTTAGGATTAATCTACATAAACCACTCCATTTCAACCATGAGACCATACAAGCCCCTCTAACGTGGATGTTATTATAGAAAATGAATACAATTCTGCCAGTATACGTAACTGTTGTACAGGCTGATTTGCAAAAGCGCTTTTTTTTTTTTTGTAAACAGTATCACTCTATTTATTTTAGTAAAAGGTGACCATTTCCCTAAATAAAATTGTTCCACTGTAATAAAGGCATGTGTAAATTGAGTCTGAAGAATAATAACTACCAACCCTTTACAAGAAGCTTTGCCTACAGACTAACCCACAACATCTGAGCCTGATAATTCACTGTTTTGATGCTTACATCACTGAAAATGCTTCTACAAACTGAGGGCTGAAGTATTTATAACTCTTAAATCCAGGTGGCTGTCAGCAGTGTAGTATCAGTCTGGGCAATGGGGTTAACAAAGACACACCTCACAAGGGAGAGCTGAGCCCTTCTGTTGATTCCCCAGACACAGCTCCTTCCAATTAACAGTCCATGATTGCTGCTAACACCAGCAGGAAGGATTGCGACTTTGTGGTGAGGATAAGGCAGGCACAGGGAGCACAGGTGAATTTTCTGCCTTAAAGCCATAACCTACTGCTACAACAGGATTTCGGTTCACAGCAACCCTGGAAAAGTAATTCAAAACACTCTTCCTACAGAGGTGTGTTCTCAGCCTCCCACGTTTTTCCCTAAATTGTTAGCATTACTATTACCCCTTCCCTGAAAAGCCTAAGGTCACCAAGAAGACAATACAGAGAGAGCAGGATCAGAGACAGGGAAAGTCACCACACAAGAAGGCGCCTACAAGCAGAGGCAGGCTGAGGTCTCACCTGCTGCACCCGTTTAGGGGAAAACCTAGAAAATCCTGCTCCCTTCCAAAGCACAGCGGGGCCAGAAAGGACACAGGAAAGGGAACACAGATTCAAGCCTAAAAACACGCTTAAGCACCAGCCCACAGACCCAAAACACGTGTGGGAGGTCAGCGCAGCCAACCCGCACCCAGCAGCAGGGTGGTTCCTGCTCCGGGGTTGCTGGTCACAAGCAGCAGCATCACCCCAGGGCACCAGGCACAGCCCAGGCCCTGAGGCCTCCCACATGGCACAGGGGAATGGGGTAAGTGTAAAAGATGCAGCGATGCAGCACTAGCTCAAGGGACAACAGTCTCAGCCCCTGGCCAAGCACACACAGGGGGTAGAGAAGGCCCCAAGGGCCCCCTCTCCAAGCAAACACAGGGCAGGGGGAGGCATCCCCAGCCCCACAGATGGTCCGCCCTCAGTGCACTCAAAGGCGGCCCCAGATGCACCTCCCCAAACGCCCAGAGAAGGGCAGCCCCTCGGCCCCTCCAAAGCCCCCACAGATCAAGGGGAGCCCACCGTGACCCCACAGACATCCTCCTCAACGCCCGGGGGCGGCAGCGAAGGCCGGCCCCGAAACCCCAGGCCCACGAGCCGCCCTCAAAGCACAGACAGGGCCGGGAAGGCCCCAAAAGCCCGCCTGCCCCTCCCCAAGTCTCACAGAGGGTCGGAACGGGTCCCCACCGCCCCCTCAAGCGCCACGGGAAGGCCCCACAGCCCATGCCGGGCCCTGGCCGCCCCCCCCCCACTTTAGGCCTCACTCACCGCGTCCCCGCCGAGGCCGCTCCCTCAGGCGGGCGGAGGGCGGGGTCCAACCGCTAAGCCCCGCCCGGTCCCTTCCGCTACCCGATTGGCCCAGCGCTCAGAGCCCGCTGGCCAATGGGGACCGAGAAGGGCGGGGCGGGCTGGCGTGTAGTGGTGCCCTCGCGCTCCTGCGCGCGTGGGTGCACTGTAGCGCCCCCCGGCGGTGCGCGGGGACCGGAGCGCGGCCCCCTCCGTGCGCATCCGAGCCCCCCCCGGGCCCCACCCCGGCCGCGCTCTCCCGTTCCGCCCGTGCGGAACAGGACCCCCGGGGACACCGGCGCTGCCCCGATTCTGGCAGCGAGTGGGGTCCCCCCCGGGCGGATGCGGGGCCGGAGGGGCCGCCGGACCACGGCCCCGGGGTGGGGGACACACGACACGGCCCCGGGCGTTGCCACCCCCCCCCCCCCCCCCCCCCCGCCCCTCTCCTGCCTCCCGAGGCTCCGGCTCGTTTCGATTTCGTTTCCCGGAAGGATCGCGCCGAAGCCGCAGGGACAGGACCGGGGCCGCGCCGGGCACCGCTGCGGGGATGCAGGTAAGGGCCCCCCCCCCCCCCCCGGCTTCCCCCCCCGCTCAATTAGGGGCTGGAATAGATGCTCCGGGGTGGGGTGACCCCCATCCCCCATCCCCCTCCAAACGGCCTCGCGGAGCCCGGAGCTGCCGGGGGCTCCCTCTGCCCCCCCCAGCTGGGACTGAGCCAAAAGCAAAAGCCTGGGGGTTCTTTTCACCCCCCCTTTTCTGCTTTCCTACTCGACCCCCCCCCCCAAGACAATATTTCCTCCCAAAGCAGGGAAGCGCCGTCTCAGAAACGCCTGAAAGCAGCTAAGCAGGAAAAAAAAGCAAGAAAATAAAATCGGTACAAAGTAATAAAAAAGAAGAATGCGTTTCTTACATCCAAGACATCTTTAGAAGCAAGAGAAACAGCAAACACTTGGCCTGGTTTTACCATAAATCTCATCGTAAGCAAGGTCACACCGATAGGAAAAAACTAAAATATCTTTTCAGAGGAGTTCTAGACAAAATACACCCCGAATTTATTTCACTTTTATTTTTCCCCCGTAGCTTATTATCAGAACGAATCCAAACCAGTTTGCCCTGCCATGAAGCCCATTCAGAGTTCATACTGGAGTTTCTCTGGTTTCCTCATCCAGTGTCACGCAGCCGCTTGCTTTGCTAAAACCAGCAATCCCGAGACAGCCGGCCATCCTTCCACCGCTCATCCTCCTGGTGAAGCCGCCCCCCCGCCCAGCCCCAAGCTGCTGCCCTTCTCCCGCTCCCCCGGATCCTCGGGAAGCGTTGTCCCCGGGAGGGATGGAGCGCTTTGCCCCCGTGCTCCCGGTTTCGGGGCCACCAGTTTTGCATTTCCGATGTGTCCACCCGCTGTCTGCTCTGCCAGCGCACACTGGGATTTTTCTTCAGCCCCGATTTTTGGGGGGCTCAGCTCCTCTGCCCGCCCCACACGCAGCTGAGGAGCGCTGGCTGCTGTAACCACCCCCAGAAATCTGCCTGAGGGTGTATCGAAGCGCCCAGAGTTGGCAACCGCTTCGAAAAAATACCATTTGCAGGCAAAATTTTTAATTTTCCAGAGAACGAAGCTGAGAAATTGCTGGTATTCCCCTTAATAGATTTTTAAGGGGAAACATTATCTGCTTGGCTGCCAGTAATATTTCAAGATCTAGACGGGGCTGAAAGCAGGGTCTGAGCTCCCTTCTGGCTCCCGGGCTCTGGATGAGAGCCCGGAGGCAGGGCAGGGGCGATGCTACACTCCAGCCCGGCAGAGGAGCAGGGGTGATGCCGACCCACCCAGCACCGACCATCTCACCCTGTTTGGTGAGGCTGGGGGGGCTCCTTAAGGAGCAGCCGAGAGGGAGAAGTAATTCTTGAGGGGCTGGGACTTAATGGCAGGAGAGCAAGATGAGAGGACACCTCCCTAAACCCTGGGATGGCTATTTGCGCTTAACTACAAATGATCACCAGGGAATAAGTTAGAGAATTCTTCATGCAGTGTTTTTAAGACAAAATCTAGCTGTGTTTTCACAACTCCAAAGAACTGAAGCACTGTCCCAAAACCCTGGGCATCCAACGAGCACCTGAGGATCCCGCAGGAAGCAGGAGCCAGCACGGGCACTGCAGGCTCTGCCAGTCTTGGCTCCATCTGCTCCTTCCCTGCAGCCATGGGGCAGCGGGGAGGAATAACCCTCATCTGGAGCCTGGATGAGGGCAGGTACCTCTGCTGAAGGAAAGAGCTGGAGAAAGAGAGGGGAATCTCTGGCTAAGGCTGTCCCGAGCAAGCAGAAACTCATCCTGGGGCTGGTAGAGAATGTAGGGCCAGCGTGGAAGAGCTGCAGACAGCACATCGTGCTGCTATGAGAAACCAGTTAGGAACTATCTGAGCAGTGTTTACTGCGGTGGAGGCACCTCCAAAGCAAAGGCAGGACCAGAGCTGGGAATTTTCCTGCACTGATGAGTTTGATCTCTTTTCCTCAGGGTAAAGTGGGAGTCAGCTCTTCCAGCCCCGTTGTCGCAGCTTCGTTACCAGCCCCGTCCCAGGCCAGACACTCACCTGTCAGTGAGGGGGAGATCTTCAGGCTTCCAGGCAGGCTGAGTGAGTAGATGTTGAGCAAGTCAACACTGCTTAAAAAAAGGAGTTCCCACAGGGTGGGATGTGGTGGGTGCAGCCATGGTGTCCCACCCAGGGACCATTCCCTGCTGCCTAGATTAGGGGGACAAGATGGACCAGTCATCAGGGTTCATTTTCTCTCTTGGGGGCTTTTTCGATCTATGAGTGCTTAATATAGAAGGAAAGTTTGGTGATGGAGAAGACTAACATCCCACCCCACCCCTCAGCAGTTTTGAGGATGGAGACAGAGTTGTTTCAGAGGCTGCCCCTGGTTTCAGGAATCCAGCCCTCACTGTGGAGCAAGGACGACGTGATCCACTGGCTAAGATGGGCTGAGAAAGAGTATTCCCTTCGGCAAGCGGACGAAAGCAAGTTTGAAATGAACGGCAAAGCTCTGTGCATCCTCACCAAGGATGACTTCAGATACCGAGCTCCGAGCTCAGGTTAGACCGAGCGCAGGGATGTTTCTGAGGACCATCCGAGTACAGCACAAGCTGTGGTCTGCTGAGAGGGGCTGGATGAGTCCCAGCAGACCAGGCTTTAGTCCTGCCTGGCCAGTTGGGTCCTAGAGACAAGGACAACCCTCTTCCCTCCTGCAGTCCATCTGGACTGCAGATGCTTTGGGATGGGGAACAACGTTTTACTCTGTAGCACAGAAATACCAGCAACAACATCAAGAGTCTCTACTACAATGCAAAATCATCTGAGCAGACTTTCCTTCCCTGCAGGTGATGTGTTATATGAAATACTCCAGTACATAAAAACTCAAAGAAGAGCACTGGTGTGCAGCCCTTTGCTCAACTCACCCTTCAGGGAGGCCAGGAGCACAGGGGAAGGTATGGTGGAGAATGGCAACTGCCTATCAAGCTGTCCTGCCCTCAGCTACAGTGAGTTGCACACATCCATGGTTTGAAGCTCAGCCAGCTGAACCCATCCCATAGTACCTCAGCAAGGCAAGCAGGACAGTCCTGGAGATGGCAGCCAGGTCCAACAAAGTCCGAGTCATCAAGGAAGCTTGTGGTGATGAAGCAGGTCTGGTCAGAATCAGGTCTAGGGACCACCAGGTGGGTCCATGGTGACCAAGTAAGGCTGCAGCTACAGTAGGAAGTCTATCTGCAAGTTGAGATCTTGGTTGGGTGGGAGTGTCCAGTCAGGCAGAGGCATAGCCTTGGCTGGAGACCAGTTCAGCGGTGTAACTAGGAAAGGACAGAGGGGCCAGGGCTGAGTTTAAATAGAGCTGTTGGGCCATTGGGTGGTGTGGGAGAGGCCCCAGGTGAGGCTGGTCAGGGCCAGTGAGGCTTATTGGTGCTCTTGGGGGATCTTGGTAGGAGTTAGGATGGGGTGGTATCAATGGCTGGCTTTGCATTGAGGTGGCTCTGGGAGTGTTTTCCTGAGCTCTGCTGCTGGCTCAGGTGTAGGGTGATACACACCTTAAGCCCTCACAACAACTTACGAGGCAGTCCCAGTACTCTGGTACGCTCTCCTGTTCCAACTTTTATTCTGTATCTGATCCTCATGATACTTGGCATCTCCTCTAAACCCCTCTGGACCTTCTGCTGCTCCTGCCTTAGGAAAATCCTGGGCTTTCCTTGGCACCTGTCCCCTCTGGGCTGATAACCACCCTGGGCCATCCCTCCCCGCGTGCTTTGGAGCTGTGTGAGATCTCCTGGGACCTGCCATAATGCACCATAGGGTTGGTTTTCTTTCTCTTCAGGGACAGACGGCAGTGCTGAGGCTGCCCCAGCTGCTGTTTCCTCCTGCCTGGGTTGTGCAGCACAGCCTGTGTCCCGCAGCCACGCGGAGCCACTCAACCTCTCCCATCACAGCTCGGAGGGCAGCTGCAGGGCAGATGCCGCCTGCTCGCTGCCTACAGCCCTGTCGGCCCCAGTGGATGGGAAAATTGCAGGTAAATATGAATTTGCCGCCTGGTTCCCTGGGGAAATGAGACTGTGCTCTGTCCTGTCTGCCCATCTGTTCCCCTTCCACTTACTGCACGGATCAGTGTGTGCTTCCCTGACTCAGTTTCCCCACTCGAAAAATTATAGTTCCTGCTGTGTTTTGAGATCTAGCAATAAAAGTGCTGTGCCTGAGCTCTGGGTTCTTCCTATATTCATGATCATTGCAAACGTGCAATCCTGTTGCTGACCGACCCTCACCGGAGCACAGGTGCCTTAGCAGGAGCTCTGTGACTATTTATTCTCCACTGGTGCTCAGACTGCAGGTTGCTGTGGGATTACGTGTACCAGCTCCTTTCCGACAGCCGCTATGAGCCTTACATCAAGTGGCAAGACAAGGAAGCCAAGGTCTTCCGGATCGTTAACCCAAATGGACTTGCCCAGCTCTGGGGGAACCACAAGGTAGCTGCAGCTGAGAACAAATTTGTCATTCCTCAATGCCCAAGAACCACCTCGAATGTCCCACACGTGGTCCTCTTGCAGACAAGCCCCAAGCCAGGTGTTGGTGTTTGCTTTTATTCAACCCCCCAATTCTTTTCTCCTTCCAGAACAGGATGAACATGACATATGAAAAGATGTCACGAGCGCTCAGACATTACTACAAACTCAACATTATTAAAAAGGAGCCGGGGCAGAAGCTATTGTTCAGGTGAGATGAAGCGGATCAGCGAAATGAGCTGCCTGGGGAGGTGCAGGTGGGGCATGAGAAACTGGTGGGCTCCAGATGTTGGCAGCTGCTTCATCCAGCAAGATCCTCCCCTGCAAATGCAACAGCTCGATGGGTTTGTGTCCGGGCTCTCTCCTGTGCAAGCCAGGAGCTGGGATGCCTGGGCTCTGGGTCCCATCCGATGCCAGCAGCCTGCCCTGGGGCCAGCATCCGTCTGCTCTCCTGCGAGGAGTCCAGCTGGTGCTGCTGGAAACGTCCCCGAGCCCACCTGAGCTGGAAATGTCCCTCCTGTTCCCCGGTGACACCAGGTCTGAAGTCCACCTCCAAACAGTGGAAGGAGTCAGGAGCCTCCTGTTTTCAGTGCTGGCTGCTTCCCTGGGACTAGTCTGAACTTCAAATGCCAGCTCTGGGCTGGTGAGTCCTGAGCTTTGTCTCCCCAGGCTTGGTGCAGCCTGGGTGCAGAGCTGGGATGCTCAGCAAAGCCCAGGGATGGCAGGTACCCTCTGGTGAACTCCAGAGCTCAGCTGATGGGGACAAGGGCTCTGCCATTTACAGCCTGGTCTGGGGCTGGGTATTGGATATGCCCTTAAAGCCATTAAAAAAGTGTATTACAGGTTTTTGAAGACTCCTGGGGAGATCTTCCATGAGAAATCCAGCAAACTGGAGCAGCTGGAGAACGAGGACCATGAGGACTTGAAAGAAGACCCACTGGAGGTTTCACCGTAGGAAATCTTGGAGGTGGCACTTGCAGTGCATCACAGACAGATCTGTGCTCCGCTGGGAAGTGCCGGTGTCTCTTGCATCTCCTGAACAGAAGGCCACAGAGCTGGTCCTGCATTTCTAAACCTGCCCTGAGCCAAAGACAGTGACATCGGTGACATCTCTGGGGCTTCCTTAGCAAAACACATCCAGAAACTGTCCCCCAGCCCTGAAAGCGCAGGGGAACACGTGGGCTGGTCTTCTGCTCACTTCTCTCCTCTGGGAGCGAATGTGATGTTTTTGCTCTGTAAATGTTGATGCTTGTCTTTAAGGTTCAAACTTGGGGTAGAGTCTGCTCTGTCCTTACAACGAGAGGGGCTGAGCAGGGAGCACCGGAGCACGTGCTGCTGGTCAGACATCTACCGCAGTGCTTTTGCGGAGAGCGGTGGCTGCAAGCGTGAACGCGCTGCTCTGAATCTGCGCCACCTCCCCGATTCGAGAACGGACTCACGTTGCAGCTACGCTGCGATCTCACTGTCTACTGCGGGGTTGCTCCTGGGGTTGAGGGTGGGAGTGCACTCAATACCTGGCTGGAGCTCCAGGCTGCATGGGTGCCCTAAGCTGGGTCTCATTTTACCTCCTTTCCCTCCATGTAATGCTTTTTGTAATTACCTGACTAAATAATACGAAAAGAAACAAAGCCAGTAATGAATATGACCACGCTCATCGTCAGACACATGGTTATTTGCTTAGGGTCCGAAGCAGGAATACCTGCAACCCCAGGCACTGTCAGTGGCCTGGAAGAAGCAATGTGTGTGTGGGGGAGGGTTTGTTTTTTTTAATAAAAAAAATTTCACTAATATTTTCAGATTGGTTTTTTTTTTGAGGAAATAAAAGCCTGTAACTCTGTATGGTTGAAAATCCCACTTCTTGCTGGTTGAAGGTCTGAATCTGGGAAATCCAAGCCTTCCTCATTTAAAACCAGCTCCTGTGGGCACCCGGATCTTGTCCCCAACCTTGGCAGCCCCTAAACCAGGGTGTAACACATGGCGTTTTGTAGCTATGTGGGCAAGCACAGATACAGGCTGTGAAGCAGCAGCATGCTTCATGGCTGACAGGAGAAGGTGAACTTCTTCCAAGTTCACTTTTTGCATCACTGCAGAGATGATCCCGCTGCCTCGTCTCTTTGCTCTGGACCCTTTCCCAAGCCTCAGCTGCAGCAGTGCTTCTTTTGGGGCAGCGATGCCGTGAACGGGTCTGGGAACTGTTGGTCTTGTGAGACTTTCCTGAGGGTTGGTGACTGAGGTTTTAACCAAAACTAGTTGTTGCCAACCTGAAACCAACCGCAGTGCCTCCTGCTGTAATGGGTGTCACTCCTCCAAAACTACTTTACACCCATTAACTGGAGTCTGAAGGTGATGGTGGGTTGTAGCCAGCAAGAGATGGTGGTGGGACACGTGGTGGCTGGTTGGCAAAGTGTCAACAGTACAACATCTGTGGAAACGCTGGCCGAAGTTTCACTTCCAGAAAAATCACCAGCTTGGCAAAACATGAGTGCTGGACAAGTCAAGCGATGGAGGAGAAGGAAATGAGAAGCTCTAAGGGGGTAAATGAGCATCGCGTCACAGCCTTTGGGAAGTCCTAGCTAGGAAGGGAGGCCAAAATCTCTGCTAGGACAGGGGGCTGGAGGTTACCCAGCACCCAGCCAAGCTACAGTCTGGGGTCCACCATGCTGGGAAGGTGTAGTGAAGCATCTAGACTTCATCCTTCCTTCCACAAAGGGTGCTTTTTGTCCCAGTGAAGACTAAAACCAGATCTTTCTTGGGGTGAAATCCATCAGAGTCAGTGTAAGTCCTGCCCAACCCTGAGGGACAGCTCAGATGGGAAAGCAGACCTGCTTCCTCAGCAACTGTCCCATTCTGGCCCGGCGTCACTCAGGATACTCACCCATGGGTGCATTTTTCCTGACCTTCCCCTAAGAAGACATCCCCCCGACTTTCTTGCCGTGGAAACAGCCCTGATGACTCCTGAGCATCCCATCATGTCTCCAGCCTGTGTGGTTTGTTTTGCTGGAGGAAGTGACAGTCGGTGGCCCTGGTGCTTGTGCCATGCTTGCAGGGAGCATGCAAGATGCCCTCTCTTCACCTGTTTTCTCCTGTGATGACTAAGGAACCCGTTGGACCTGGATGGGGATTCCCTCTCCTGGCTGGGAAGCTGCCAAAAGCACTCAGCTCTCCTTGTGCCACGCCATGCTACTGCGACTCCGGAGGGATCGTGGAGCCTGAAAATCAAAGGGCACCTTTGCAAGGATGGGCTGCAACGATCAGCTCTTTCTGTCCTCCCAGGAAGCCCTAGTGTCCTTCCTGGGTCGATGTGTCTCTTTTCCCTGCAGTAAAGAGACGGGAGAGCTGTAAACCTGCTCTTTCCTGGAACAGGGACCCATCCCTTTCGGTAAACAGCCGAGTAACCGCCGCTCGCGCCGTGGTGTTTGGCGTGGGTGTGTGGGGAGGGAGAGCATGCAGCAGTCGGTGACTCTGGCCATGGCTAAAGTCCAGGGGCGGTGGCACGGAGATGGTTGCCCCATGCAGGCTTTCCCAGAGGTTTGCCGGTGCTTCGTTCCCTGGAGGTCATCATCCATGCTTCGGCAGCCCCAGGTCTGGTGGTGTTTGGGGCAGGGTGTTGCATGGCAGCCAATGCAAATGCCCATGCATGCCCACTGCTGCGTTGCACTGCTCATCTTCTGAGAGAAGCAGCTAAAATCAGTCCTAAGGCTGAAGGAAAAGAGGGTTTGCTTTGGGGGCTGGTGCTCACCACCCGCTTGGGTCAGAGGCACTGCACAACCGGGCTGCGAGGTTTCCACTGTGGCTGGTGCAGGGAGCAGTGGCTGCCCTTAACAGCCCCGTCATGGTTCAGATCTGAAACTGTGGATATTTTTGTGCCCAGGTGGCTGGTGTTGGCTTGAGGGGACTTTTGTGGTCCACTCTCTTCATAGACCGCCTCCAACACCCAGTTGGGATGGCAGTGGCTTTGGCTAGCCAGATCTTCAAGACCTCCAAGTATGGTGATCCCCAACCCCTCTAGAGACTCATCTGAGGTTGTCTGCCCTCCTGCCGAGGAGGCTTTTCCTGATGTCCACCCTCAGCCTGTGGCCTGTCTGTCTTGTTCACAAGAAATTTGTGTGATTTGACTCCTGCCCTCTCCTGAGCCAGCTGTACTCCTCCGGACCTCACAGCTCCATGTAGGGAATACCTCTCCCTTGTTTTTTTCATGTTCTGGAGCAAGTTTCTGTAAACAAGCCAGTTATCTCCTGCTGTGTCCCCATGCTTTTAGTTCTGCTTTTCCTTCTAACGTTGCTGGCTGGAAGATACCAACCTCGGTGTTGTGTGCTCCTTCCATGTGACCGCGTCTCCAGCCAGCTTCCTCATTCTCTCCCAGTACTGATGAGGAAAGCAGACAAATTTGGATCCGGATCTCTTCCCCCAACTCTGGCAATGGGCTTTTGGCTTGTCTCAGGTCTCTCGCAAACATCTTTTCCTTATGCCTCTCTCCCATGAGGTTTGAACATGTCCCAAATCCCAGAAGGGACCTGAACTTGGATGAAGGTTTGGACCCAGAATCACAACTCAGGTCAAGATTTGGGTCACTTTGGGTAGCCCATCTTCAGGCTGCGTCCAGAAACATTGCTACACAGAGGAAAAGCCTACAAGATGCCATAAGTCAATGCTGATTTCAAGTTTAATAGTGAGAAGTCCTCCATGAGCAGGGATGGTGTTTGGGCTCAGCCTTGGATGATTTCCAGTAGCAAGATCTCCAAACTGGAGATGGCCAGATTGTGCCCCATTGCCAGAGTGGATGTGGCTTTTTGTTTTATGAATGCTGAAGAGGAAAAAAAAACCTCATAATAAAATTGACTGTGAAACTGCTTCACCCCCACTGGAATCGACCTGCTTATGAAAGGACGTGGTCAGATGGTAGTTAGCAGCCCAGAGCTCTGCATGGATGGTTTAATTATTTATCAAAAGTAGATGGGGGTGCTGAAAAACAAAACCAGATAATTCCTAATCAATACCAGACTCTCATTCATCAGTGTAGGCTCAGGAGAAACAGAGAGAAATGGTCTGGATCTCCCCAGTTACAGGAAATTATGGCACAGAAAGTTTGTAGAAACAGAAAAAAAAAAATCCTGGACTGTTTCAACTGCAAGCTGAACCCATTATCAGGCAAAGATGACTTTTATCCAGGAGGGACCTGGGCAGCACATCATCCCAGCTGAAAACCAGAGATAATGCAGCACGGCTCAGGTGGAAACCTTGCCAAGGGATTTTCCAAAGCTTGCGTGGCAGCCGCTGCTGCCCGGCAAACTCATCCGCATCCAGCACCGTCCCTGCCAGGTGCAGTGTGAAATATTGCCATCAGATGGCAAAATAGCAATGAGGATGGCGGGCAGCAGCGTGGGAGGGTGCAACAGGCACAGGGGTGCAAGGAGATGGCTGTGGGGCCAAATGGATCTCTGGTGTAAGAAAGGTGGAAGAATCACAGAATCACAGAATCACAGAATGGTAGGGGTTGGAAGGGACCTCTGTGGGTCATCTAGTCCAACCCTCCTGCCGAAGCAGGGTCACCTACAGTAGGCTGTAGAGGACCTTGTCCAGGCGGATCTTGAATATCTCCAGAGAAGGAGACTCCACAGCCTCCCTGGGCAGCCTGGGCCAGGGCTCCGTCACCCTCAGAGGGAAGAAGTTCTTCCTCATCTTCAGCTGGAGCTTCCTCTGCTTCAGTTTGTGCCCGTTGCCCCTTGTCCTGTCGCTGGGCACCACTGGAAAGAGTCTGGCCCCATCCTCCTGACACCCACCCTGCAGATATTTATAAGCATTTCTAAGGTCCCCTCTCAGCCTTCTCTTCTCCAGGCTGAACAAGCCCAGCTCCCTCAGCCTCTCCTCGCAGGAGAGATGCTCCAGTCCCCTCCTCATCCTCATAGCCCTCCGCTGGACTCTCTCCAGTAGCTCCTCATCTTTCTTGAACTGGGGAGCCCAGAACTGGACAGAGTACTCCAGATGAGGCCTCACTGGGGCAGAGTAGAGGGGAAGGAGAACCTCCCTTGACCTGCTGGCCACAGTCCTCTGAATGCACCCCAGAAGAAGAAGATTAGCTTGGTCCAGGGGCCAAGTGTGTAGACACTGGGATGCACAGATCTGTCTTGTGGGTTTGGCCCTGGGAGATGCTCTGCCCCTGGGCAAGGCTGAGTGGGAGCCTTGGGGGTGCAGAGGGTTCGGGGCATGAAGCTGGTCCTGTGTCATGTTTTAGGGTGGATGTGTGGGCTGTCTGAAGGACCCCAGGGTGGGTTTCAAAGACGTTGTAGCCCAGTCATGCTTGGTGTTAGGCAACAACCTGATAGCACTGTGCCCCAGAGCATCTGTGGTCCTGCAGCAGCCACGACATCCACTGTCCTGGAAGCTCCTGAGATGTGAGCGTGGTAGTCTGGTTGCTGCATTGAAACCGCATTCATGTGAGAAAGTGATGACTTCTACTTACAAAAACAACCCAGAAAAAGCCCATACATGGCATCACACCCATTGAAAAAAAACCCAACCAACCAAAACCAAATGCCAAACACCTGGCTGAGATAGCTGGTTTCAAAGGCCAGCGCTTACAGCAGGTGACAGGTGATTTTTATGTTGTTTTGCTGCTATTCGTCATAAGGAAATTGTTTTCTCCTCCAGCGAAACTCACGCCTGCTGGTTTTCCGCCACGAGGGAGGTGATAGCGGGGATCCCAGGCGGAAGCGCTGGCCGTTCTCCTACCTGAATGGCTGCTAAAAATAGGACTTAACTCAGCCAGCCATCAGTCCCAGGTATAAAAAACGCACCTCCCAAGAGAGCCTGACAACCCTTAGTGCCTGTGGCCAAGGAGCTTTCTCTTGATATACGTGCAGAGGGCAGAAATACTAATGGAAAGGTAAATACCAAAAGAGCAGATAAAGAATGATGCAGCCAATGCGCTGGAACCAACTGGAGTAGGACGGGGGTTGTTGCTTTGCTGTGGTTACGACTAGTTGAATGATTTACTATCGGGTGGTCAGATGGCTTTGTTGATGGCTTGGGTGAACGAAACTTGCCTCCTTGATCCAAAAAAAGGTCAAGCTGGGGGTGGGTGTGCGTGTGTGTTGTGATGATACTCATTAAGACTGAGCAGAGGCTGATGCCCGGCTGCAGGGTGGTTTACACACCCGAGGGTGCTGGATTTCTGTGCTGGCTTCACTCTCCCGTTCAGTGGCAGAGAAAGTCTGATTTGGGTCTGGTTCTCTGAAGGGTGAAATTGGTTTTGGAAGCAGCGCCAGCATAAGGCACAGGCATAGTTTTTTCAGTAGTAACATCTCCTGTTTAATTTTGCTTGAAAATGTAGAGGAAAAGGGTGATGGAAGAGGCAGGGACTGCGTGCTCCGAGTTCCGATCACAGCCCTACACTGGTGAGAGCTCGGGGAGGGGCTGCATCGTCGCAAGGTGCTGAGCCAGTGTTGGTAGTGACTGAGCAGATCTGCAAGAGCTCACATCACCCTTGGCCTCTCCAAGGGCTGAAAGCACCCGGCCTTGCTGGAGGAGGTTTATTTTCTTTTTTTAGCAGCCAATAGTTGAGGGGGGGATACTAAAACCTCTGGATTGTGTGATTCATCGGGGGGATGGCGCTCCTGGCATGCAGTTTTTCATTGTAGTATGGGAATATGTTGCGATAGGAGGATACAGCACCACGGTATCAGGGTGATACCCTTGCTGAATGAAACCCTCTGGATGATAACCAGGCTCTCCCTCTCAGACGTGCCCAGCTCGGCTCCCTGCTACCTGCAGTTTTGTTTCCTTTGTCAGCGGTGTCTATAGCCCATCATAAAACCCTGCGTGTGCAGTCTGTGTAAGGAGCACTCGGGTAACAGCTATAAAAGGGGTTGATCATTTACTGGGAGCATACACAGTCTTGGACACCCAAAGCACCTTTGGGCTCCAGCGTTAGCCAAAATGGGGGAGATTTCCATTGTGCCCAACCTGACCATGCGGCGTCCTGGGGAAAGCAAAAATCAGGCTGAAAATGTTGTTTTCCTCCACAGCAACGTGCGGGCTCTGGCTGCAGAGAAGCCTCCGTGGGATGTGGGGAGGCAGCCGTCGGGCAATATCCTCTCCCTGGACAGGCAAGGGGCCAAGAAAGTGCTGGAGATCTACGTCAGGCGCTCGCTGAGCTGCTGCGAAAACTCGCTGGTGGCCAAAAAAACGCTTCAGGAGAGAGCCGGAGGGCGAGGGAGGAAGGCAGGCAGGCTGCAACGGTCGAAAAGCGACTTCTGCAAGTATTCGTGTGCCAAACATGGTCTCAAGAAGGAGCAGGAGGAGGGACCCAAAGCACCAGACCTGCTTGAGGCTCTGGATAATGACAGCAAAGCTCCAGGGGAGCTCCCTAACGAGGAGCCGGAGACCAAGAAGAAAAGCACAAAAAACTCTTCCCCGGGCAAAACCCAACGCACCTTGTTCAAAAGTTTCTTAAATTTCTTCTTCAAGAAAAGCTCTGAGGACCAGAAGGAAAACGCAGGGCAAAAAGCAAAGGAGAAAGATGCCAAAGCTCCTCACAGCTCCAAACCAGAAGGGGCGAAAAGACCCAGAGCGGACTTGAGCACATCCCCGCCGCTGGGCAGAGCCCCGAAGAGGAGACCCAGCCTCAAGAAGGTTTTCTCCTTCAAGAAGCATGCGGAGGAGGAGCGGGGAGAGGTGGCAGCCGGGGCGAAGGCCAAGCGACCCAGCTGCCTTCCCCTGCGGCACGTCCAGGTGCCCACCACATCAGGTAGGACCCCCACCACCCCTAACCCAACCCTACTGCCAACGCGACCTCCGTTGAGTTTCTTTTGGGAAAGGTGTAGAGTTTAGTGCTGGTTTCTAACCTAAGCATCACCCTCCTGGTTCTTTCTGGGGTCTGGGATAGGTTCTGGGGACTCCGGTCTCAAGTGGCTGCCCCAGGAAAGGGTCAGTCTGCCCACGTACTGGGCACACGCCACTGCTCTGGCTTGTGAGCAAGCTACCCCGAGCCAGCTGCTCGGCAGTAACCAGCCAAGCACAGGTTTTCCCCCTCTGGCAAACGAGGCATGTGGTGGCTTTATTTAAACTTTCATTCAAGACCTGAGATTAAATCTTAAGCCAGTCTACGGCCAACGTTAAGCTGCTTTAGATTTGCTGCGGGGAAGGGTGCGGGCAGCCGGCACTGCAGGTAGCCCTGTCCCCAGCCCAGCCCTTCTCCTGCCAAAAAGCCGGTGAGGGGTTTTCTGTGAAGCTTCGGCAGAGTCGGGGCAAGTCGGAGCCGCTCAGTTATGGTTCAGGAGCTCAGCCCCATCCTTCGCCGTCGGTATGCACTAATCCAGGGCGGGCACGAGCACCACGTGGATGCTGTCAACGCTGTGGCTGCTTTTCTTTTCAATCAATGTCCAACAAAAAAAATAATCCTTGCTTCTGAACACGTGTTTTTCTTCCAGCAGACGCGGAGCAGCCCGATGGTTACTACGCACGAGTCTCAGATGAGATCGGGCTGATCGTGCAGGGCAGCGAGAGCCAGGGCAGCAGAGTGCGTGGATGTGGGGAACCATCGCGGCCGGCCAGCACCGACGGGGTCGGTGAGTGTTGCCCCTGCAAGCTCTTCATCACTGGCATGTATAGAAAATGTAGGCATGAGACTTTTCCCCGTGCAAAGCCTGCATGGGACCAAAACCCCGCTTCAGTCCTGCCCCAGGATGACCTGGAGAGTCATATGAAACCTTGGCAGAGGTTTTCAGCATCAGGGCTTGATGTGGGGAGAGAGAATTTCAAAGGCAGGAGGGTGTTTGTGCTGGCTGAGGATAACAAGGCACTTGGCGATAGGCTGAAATGGGTTTTGGAGGGATGGAGGCAGGGAAGCATTGCTCAGGGAATTTTTCCTGGGGTCTAAACAGAGCATCTGGGTGTGAGGCTTGGAGCAAGGGCTGGAGATAACATGGGGTCTCTCTCTGCAGATGAAGCCATCAGGAGAATCGTCGCCCTGCTCCAGAGTGCAGGAGATGAGCTGGACAGGCAGGTGAGAGCTGCGGTCAGCTGGATGGGGTCGAGGGACTTTGGGCCAAGCTCTGCACTGCTGTAACATACAGCAACGCCATCGATTTCCCTGCTGCAGGGAAATGCTCAGTAAAATCAAGGAAATGGCATCTTTTAATTCCCCGCCGGGGCGTGAGCGTGGCTGTCTGTCCATCTTCCCTCAGCTGCAATCCTAGTGTGAAGTGAAGGCATCAACGCAAGGCTGACACACTGAGTCGTTCGCTCGTAACGTGTATTCGCTTCTTAACCAGGTGAAGGAAGATGCACGGCTACGGGTGTTCTTCAGAGACATGTCCTACAGCTCCTTCAAGAACTTGGCCGACGCCTATGTCCGCAAGGAAATGACGGCCAGCAGACCTGACGTCAACCCCCAAGAGATCCAGTTTGCCTTCGCCGTGCACCTCACCGCCAAGGTGGCCGGCATCTGCAATCAGGCCGTGAACAGGATCATGGGCTTTGGCACCCGCTACCTGGAAGACTCGTTTGCACCCTTGTCCTACAGCAAAATTCTCCAGGTAGGGAGAAGTCATCCAGGGCTGAGCTCCCAGCAGCAAGTTTGGGCAAGTGGTGTAATTTTAGGGTGCTCAGCAGACCTGGGTGGGTAGCAGTGATCCTGGCTTACACTGGGGAGGTGACTGGGTGCTGGATCTTGCCCAGTGCTGTTTGGGCTGCCTTTGCCTTCCTCCAACACGAGCATGGCCCATGTGCACACAAGGAGCAGGACTTGCTTTGCTCCCTGCCCGCTGCGTCTCCGCAGCCGGGAGCAGCCCCGCAGCGTACGGCATTGCTGCAACCTGGTGTAACCGTGGCTTTCCTCGGGGAGAATTTCCTCCTCAAGAAAGAAGACCAAGAGCACCAGCTCCGTTTGGGAAGGGACCTCACCGATGTTTTATCCTGTTTCTGCAGGACAGAGAGAAGTTCAGCACAGACAACTGTGAGAGCCCGGACTGACATCGGCTGCGGTGCCTGGGAGCCCGAGGATGCAGATTTACTGATGGGGGGCACGGTCCCTGCTGGCGACCTGGATGTGGGGTGATTTGCCAAGCTATGGATTTAAAATCTTCGAAGGAAAACCACAGTGAGAGCCACAGCAGCGTAAAATGCTTAAAACCCACCTGGATGGTGGCAAAGAGTCTGTAAATCAGCGAACCCCCAAATTTCACCCTGTAGTTGCATTTTAGCTCTTGCCAAGTGCATGTGTTGAACCTCATGTTGTTTGTGTTCGTGTGTGTGTATTTATTTACCTGCTTTTCTATACAAGTCTGTGAATGTACAACATGATTTTTGTAGCTTCTGCTGTCAGCCAAGCATCCAGTTCAGGAAAAAACCCATAAAACTCAAATAAATTGGTCCTAAATGACAGCTGGGCTTGTCTAATGGGTGTTGTGTACGGGCATTATACATGGAACGGCGTTCGCTTTGTTGCAGCTGTTGTGGGCTGCTCCTTTCCAGCCAGATGCAAAGTGGCACAAAGGGAGTCTTACAGCAGATACGTGGCGTGGTCCTGCTTTTTTTTACTATTTATAGCCATTCCCTTCCCAGCAGAAGGAGATTATTAGCCAAAGCAGCTTGATCTGACACCAGGAACTGGGTAAAGCTTGTTCCCGAGGGGTGCAGGAGCTCCCTTGAGGCCCGGGGGGATTTACGGCTGCTGGGGTCTCACCTACGAGGTCTAAGAAGATGTGAAATGTCAAAGCGATTAAGCTGTAATCTCTGGGAGTGTTCCCAGCTAATCTTTGCCCAGTACCCTAAGAAGGGCCAGGGATTAAGGCAGCTCGGAGCCGGGGTATTGCCAGCGCTCAGCGTGGTGGCACCAGCAGGAGCATCTCCCTTGCCAGGGTCAGACCCGGCCTGGGGTGCAGGGGACAAAATTTCACGGTTTGCAGCGTGCAAGAGGTGGGATGTTCTCGTGGTTGGAGGTGACAATGGTGGCAAACGAACCTGCGGGTCTGGGTCAGTGCCTTGCACGGGGTGACCGTCCCCCGCGGGCCACCGGCGACAGCCTGTGTCTGCCCAGCACCTCCTCTCCTGGAGGACCTGATCTTCTCAGTCCTTTTAAAACCCTAAATAAAATGAAATGGGGAAGCAGAGCCCTCACAAGAAGGAAGCAGCCCTTCCCCACCCAGATCAACATCCCCTGTTTGCGAAGCCTTTAAGGAAACATTGGATAGAGCTGCGGAGCATTGACTCGCCGGCTGCCGAAAAGCCCCGAGGAGGGGGGGATACCTCGCAGGGGCTCTGTCTAGTTTAGCCCGGGCTAATTAGGACTGTGAAAAACATCAAATCTCACTCCTGGGTCCCACTCGGCAACGCCAGCAACAAGCACAGCACCAGTGCTCTTTCCTCTTGGCTGGGAACCAAGCTGGGAGACTTCTACTGCAGGAGAAACCGAAACTGCTCTCGCCTGTTCGCACAGGCTCACGACGTTCCCGTCCCATGCCCGGAGCCTGGGGGACAGTGTCGGGGCAGTGACCGGGGCAGGGTGAGCTGGGCTTGGGGACCCGGTGGGGACCTGGTAGGAGGATCATGGTTGTTTTGCATCTGGGCTCTGCAGTGTTGGGTGTGGGTTGGGATTTGCATGGAGCAGAAGAGGGTTTTGCCTCCTCGCTGAGTTCCCGGAGGGCATCGTCTCCCCTCGGCCCACGGGACACGGCTGCCAGGCAAAACACTGGTGAGAGGCTCCCTTTTCCTTCTGCTGCACTTTTCCCGATATCACGGCTGAAACAAATACCCTCCTGCTGTGGCTGCTGGACCTTTCCCCACCCATCAGGGCAGTGGTGCTGGGGAAACAAGGACCAAAACCTGCACAGCCACAACGGGCTCCTGGTCCAAGATGACCCACCCCAAAGCAGGGATGCTGCTCCAGCCCGGCGTGGTGGGACGAGGACGGGAGCAGCCACGGCTGCCGTTAACGCAGCACCCGGGAGCTGGTGGCTCTTGGAGCCCAGGTCCCTTCTTGTGAGCGACTCCAGCATCTTGGCTTAATCTCTTGGTTATAAAATTGAGACCCTGATTGCCTGTGGCCACTGGAGATATTAAGGAGGTATTAAAGAAGGGCAAGTTATTAGCCCTGGCGTTTTGATCGGTTTCCAGCTCTCGGTATTACCTTCATCCTTCCCTAAACGCCCTGCCGTGGCTTCAAACAGCTAAGGCAATCGCCTCGCCTGCAAATCCCCGGGATCACGGACACCGGCCATCTGGGCACCGATCCTGCCCGGGCAGAAAGAACCCCGCACCCTGCACAGCCCCCTGCCTGCCCGGAGCTCGACACGAGCTGGGAGGGCTTCTCCTGAAAGCATCCCAGGCTGCCTCTGGGATCGTGCGTTTCCAAAGTCGTTAGTCCCCACTGATCCCGCTTTGTTGAGCACCAGGTGGGGGAGGGTGGCTTAGAAAATCAGGCTGGCACTTAATGAGCCAATTAATGCAAAATTCGCTGTCACTAAGAGGATGATGACAAGGTTTCATCTCACGGGAGTGTGGCACCGGGCCAGGGAAGATGCTGGCCCCTGGGATGCTGTCCCCAGGGCCTCGGTGTTTGTAGTGGGACAGGGTGCAGGGTGGATTTTGCATCCCCTCCCTCCTTGAGAAGCACCCCCATAATTCATTGCAGGACAGGGCGATTTGTGGGAAATGCTGTGACGTGGCTGTGCACCCCCTCGGCCCGCAGATCTCCCCAGTGTGTCCCCACAGCCCGGCTCCTCTTGGGCTTTGAGGATCCCAAGGGGAGCCCGGGGTATCTGAGGATGCTGGGAAGCCCTCGCAGGTCTGAGCTGCCAACTTTTGGGGTGCTGTCCTCCCCTTGCCAGGTCAGACATCTCCTGTCCTGCCCTGAGCATGGACACTCATCCTCTCGTCCATCCTGCCTTGCCTCCCCTGCCCCTCTCCTGGGGCTGGCCCTACCTTGGCATGGGGCTGTGCCATCTGCTGGGCTTTCTCCATGTTAGGGACCTTCTCGCACTCACCATGCACCTCCCCACGGAGCTGCTCACTTCTCTTCTTGCAGGGCTAACGGCTTTATCATGGCCACCGCACTGTCCTTCATCATCTGGCTTTGGGAATGGAAAAATACATTTAATACATTACTTCATGGCAGCCGCAAGGGAGGAAACTACTACAAGGCGCCCAAAGGAAACCCTGGGGGGACAACATCTCCCGCTCAGCTTGGTCGGGGTTTGCACTCACGAGGTGCTCCTGGAGCACCACATTTTGTAGCAAGCCCGGCTCCTACTGGTCTCATGCTGCGCGCTGGATGGAGGAGCGTGTTCTGCAGGTCCCATGGGATCATTTACACCTTTCCCAAAGCTTGGCAGCCAGGGCTGGGCTCCACCGAGAAGGTGCAAGTGGTGAGTGAAGCAGGAGCATCCTACGCCTCTTCCACGCAATGCCTGCTGAATTCCCCGGGGGCCTGCTGCGCATAATTAGCAGAGTTAATGCATAGAGAACAAGGAAACTGCTTCTCCCAGCGTGCACAGACTCCTGCACTTCCGACGCGCTGGTTTGTTCAGATCAGTCGCAGTGGGAGATGACACCTTTTGCCCTTCTTCTACCGGCAGACGCTTGCCAGTGCTGGAAGAAAGTCCTTGAAGGGCAGGAATTTGCTTTCCCAGGGGCTGGAGGAGACAGCGGCATGAACCATGCAGATCCAAGCTCAGATATCACCAGAAGGTTGGTAGAAAGGCTGGAACGTGTGGGAGACTCACCCAGCGAGGGGATAATGCAAAAACAACATCAAACACTGGGAAGGCAAGAAACGAGAAGACCAAATCCAGCAAGGCTCTGTATCTACAGCAGGACATGGTCACACGCAAATGCTCTCATTCAAGGAGTTGTTCACCTCCAGGACAGTCCAGATAACGTTTCCGTGTATCTTTGAGCTGACAGCTTGCTCCTGCTTGTCCTGTCGCCCAGGCAGCAGCCGTCGAGGACAGCCTTGGCCATGCCGAGTGGCATTTATCTGGGGGGCTTTGCAGGCAACGTTCACCTGCTGATGGGCAGCGACCAGCGAAACTCCAACCTAGGGACGTTTTGCACATTGAGGTGGGGTCTCGGCCCCTGGGTATTGCACAGGACACAACTCTTATCGTGAGGACCCAGCGATGGCTGCAGAGCCTGAGGAAAAACATATGAAAATTTGGGGTTAAACAGCATTGCGAAGGTTGTATCAGGATGCTGGGATGATCCTCTGTGTTCTCGTACCGCCCTGGCCAGGCTGGTGCACCAACAGGGGCAATGAGAGCTCTCCCCTCCAGCCTGCTATTATACACATGCCCACATTATGTATATAAACATGAGCTTGAATATAACATATGTAATATTCATTATCTACTGTGCACGCTATATGTGTTTGGACAACACAAGCCACAGTATTTAGTAATATTTAATAAATACATCTGTTTAAAATTGCAATTTTTATTCTGCATGTTGGCAGCAGCAATAGGTTATTAAGGCTGAAATGACACTAGAAATCAACTGAATTTCTCCTTGTTTATTTTAACTATCACCCAGCCAGTGAAGACAGCCCAAAGGCAGTTTGCTTTTGGTTCAGTAACCCCAGATCTGGGGAACACGGTGCTGCTGCGGGCATCGTCCTGGGGCCTTATAGAGCACAGTGCTGGGGGAAGAAGAGAAAAGCAAATCCAGCTCCCTGTTTTTCCCCCCAAAGCACATCCAAGAATTATGCAAGGATAAACCCCTTCCAATAGGGAGCAAATATAAGCAATATTTCCAAACCTAACCCAACGTAACGCCCTGCATCCACCCCTTGTGTAACACCCTCTGCCCTTAAGTGTCTTATACAAGCCTTTACTCACCCAGTACTGAGCTGTGCCTAAGCTGGGATTGACGGAGAATCCTATTTAGGAAAACACCCTTGATGAAGAAGGCACAAAGCAAAGAGGAAATTTTGCATGGATGTTTCCAAGAGCGACGGGCGCCATAATGCGGGGATCGTCTCCAGGAGGGCTCCCAGGGCACGGCAGAGTGCTTGGTATAAAAGCCGAGCCTTGATTCAGCCCTGAGCATCTGAGCTGGCCGTGGTCGAGGATTACAAGCAATGTTTTGATCCGGGAAAAATTCTGGTTTTAGCACAGGTAGCAATTAAAATAGCTCGTGAATCCAAACACCTCAGGGAGCTGTCATAAAAGGAGGCAGAAAATCCATCTTCTGGACTCCTCTTCAGCCAGAGATGAGCCTGGAGAAAGCAGAGGAGAAGAGAGCTTGAGGTTCACCTGGTGAGAAGGGACAACCCGAGACATTGAGCCGGATACGTCAATTTGATCTCAAGATGGCTGAGGAGGATCTCCGGGGTTCGAGCACCCCTTTTTCTCTCTCCTTTTCGGGCAGTGGCTTTCTCGTCCTATACCAGATCGGGGTGGTGCAGTCCCTCCTGGAGTTAGCTCCCGAGCTCCTCAAGTCTGCGTGCAAGGTCTATGGGTCCTCAGCCGGCTCGCTCATCGCCGCCGCCGTGGTGTGCGGCGTCAGCCTCGGTAAGACAATTATTGCCTAGATTTCCCTACTATATATTTTTTATTTCAAAATAGAAATAGAGGAGTTAATTCCTTAAAGCACCAGTGGGGATGCAATACTGATGTAACTCCTATCACTCACAAGGCATAAAGGAAATCTGAAGATGTCGCCACTTTTGGCAGCCACCCTGAAGCAATTTTGGGTGGTGTAAGCTGGAAAAGCCAGTTATTACTGTCTGAATGTTGTACCGCAATGGCTGGGTAGATACTGCAGGGGTAAATCTGGACGTACCTGTATTTTACTGGCTCATTTCCCTGCTTCTGCTGAAGGAGCAGATCTGCTTCTCTTCTGCTATGAGGTCTAAGGAGTGCTGAGATGTGTCCCAAAGAAAGTCTACGCAGTCGCGGTGGGCGGGTATGCCCATATAAAGCCCCCTTGTCCCCTATGGATCAGGTCCCTTGGCATCCTTAGCTAGCAAGGGAGGCGAGTGGCAGCCACACAGGTATCTAGAGAGCTGACAGCCCTGTTTGCATGTTGCTTGGGTTATCCCACTCAGCCTTCCCAGCACAAGGGAGGATGCGGCATGATTCCCGTTTCCAGATAGCGGAGCACCTTTCCTCTTGGCAGCAGCTCATCAGCAGGACATGCTCAGGGGAAGAGCAATCCCTACTCCGGCCCGGGGCTGGGGTTTTACTCCAAACCTCTTTAGACAGTGTGGAAGCAGCGCCCCCCGCCCCCCCCAGCAATAAGATCTTCTGTGTGTAGAATTAATTCAGAGCAGTTAACCCACTTTTAACAGTCACATCCTCCATATTTCCAATTAGTGTCCATGTGTAAACAAGTGTATACAAGACTAAAGTCTTCGAAGGGTGATCCAAGCCCTGCTTCAAGCGATGGGGACATTCAGGAGGAGTCGGTGTTTTAGGGTCCAAAGAATGCTGGGGGAAGCAGGGAGGAAACACGCAGTGCTTGAAACCTCTGGTGGGTGCTACAACCACTCTGCTGGAGCTAAAAAGAATTCAAAACTTTGGCAAATATATTTAGACAAAGCAGAAAGGAACCTTCTTGCCCATATGTGGATGAACTCCTCTACAAATCAGCAAGGGGCCCAAAGCTTTCCTCTCTGATTCCTCATGCTGGTGTAACTGGAAGGAGCTGCGGCTGTCCAGTATAAATCAGTTTGGTAACGGCTCTTGCTGTGGGCACCAGTGCTGAACTGGGGTCTGCTTCGCTGAGGGTGGCAGGCACCATCCATTTAGAGGTGCTGAGATGACCTTGTGCCCAAAACATCTTCCCCTTTTTGGGTAGTGGTGACTCTGGTTGGGTTTCTAATTATGTAAATGAATGTGGCACGAACTCTGTCAAACCCACATTGGGGAGGACTGGGGCAAAAACAGGGTTAAAGGTGTGCTTGGCTTCTGACTGGGCGTCCCATGGGGTGGCTGAGGTCGTGTACCCGGCACGTGCCCTGACCCAGGCTGGCTGAGGAGCTCTGAGCCCTCTGCGCTGTCCTCTGCCACCCCACGGGTCACCTCCTGGGCCCATGCTTGTCACCAGCAGGAGTAGTCAGCATGGATTCACCAAGGGGAAATCATGCCTGACCAATCTGATAGCTTTCTACGATGACATGACTGGCTGGGTAGATGAAGGGAGAGCCGTAGATGTTGTCTACCTAGACTTCAGCAAGGCTTTCGACACTGTCTCCCGTAATATCCTCCTAGGGAAGCTGAGGAAGTATGGGCTGGATGAGTGGTCGGTGGGGTGGATTGAGAACTGGCTGAATGGCAGAACTCAGAGGGTTGTCGTCAGCGGCACTGAGTCTAGTTGGAGGCCGGTAACTAGTGGTGTGCCCCAGGGGTCAGTACTGGGCCAAGCCTTGTTTAACTTCTTCATCAACGACCTGGATGAAGAGTCAGAATGTACCCTCAGCAAGTTTGCTGATGACACCAAACTGGGAGGTGTGGTAGATACACCAGCAGGCTGTGCTGCCATTCAGCGTGACCTGGACAGGCTGGAAAGCTGGGCAGAGAGGAAGCTGATGAGGTTCAACAAAGGCAAATGCAGGGTCCTGCACATGGGGAGGAACAACCCCATGCATCAGTACAGGCTTGGGGCGGACCTGCTGGAGAGCAGCTGTGCGGAGAGGGACCTGGGTGTCCTGGTGGATGACAGGTTAACCATGAGCCAGCAGTGTGCCCTGGCTGCCAAGAAGGGCAGTGGGATCCTGGGGTGCATCAAGAAGAGTGTGGGCAGCAGGTCGAGGGATGTTCTCCTTCCCCTCTACACTGCCCTAGTGAGGCCTCATCTGGAGTAGTCTGTCCAGTTCTGGGCTCCCCAATTCAAGAAAGATGAAGAGCTACTGGAGAGAGTCCAGCGGAGGGCTACAAGGATGGTGAGGGGACTGGAACATCTCTCCTATGAGGAAAGGCTGAGGGAGCTGGGCTTGTTCAGCCTGGAGAAGAGAAGGCTGAGAGGGGACCTTAGAAATGCTTACAAATATCTGCAGGGTGGGTGTCAGGAGGATGGGGCCAAGCTCTTTCCAGTGGTGCCCAGCGACAGGACAAGGGGCAACGGGCACAAACTGAAGCACAGGAAGTTCCATCTGAACATGAGGAAGAACTTCTTCCCTCTGAGGGTGACGGAGCCCTGGAACAGGCTGCCCAGGGAGGTTGTGGAGTCTCCTTCTCTGGAGATATTCAAGACCCACCTGGACAAGGTCCTCTACAACCTACTGTAGGTGACCCTGCTTCGGCAGGAGGGTTGGACTAGATGACCCACAGAGGTCCCTTCCAACTCCTACCATTCTGTGATTCTGTGATTCTGTGATTCTGTGATTCTGGTGCAGGTTGGGACAGTCACGGCATTGCATGCCAGGGTCAGCCCTCACTCGCCCCGAGTCAAAGCCCTGTCCAGAGCCAAAGCCCCCAAAGCTGGGGTCGGCTCTCACCTCTTACCTGGCAGCTTGTGGGCAGTTTTCCCAGGTTTTCCCCCATTTCCAGGACACAGAGCAGCCAGACAGTGCCCGGCGGGTGCATTCCCTGCCTGGGATGTCTCTGGCTCTTTCAGCATCCCTGAGGACCCTGTGTGAACCCGCCGAGCGTTAATCATCACGCCACATGGCCCCAACATCCGCTCAAACATTTATAACCCCTCTTAATACCTGTGTGGCTCCAGTTGCCTTTGGGACGCTCCATCTAATCCATCTGTCTGTGCATTTAAAGCAATCTCAGGAGACAGCCCGGAATCCTTTGTCCCTACAAATCCATGGTGCTAAGGCAAGCCCGTGGCTTTGTGCTGGTTCGGGGTCCCGGGGAGTCCACCCAGGCACAAGGATGGCTCTTTGCAGCACTGGGGAGCTGGATAAGCTTTTTGCTGCAAGAGTTTAACCGCCCAAGGTGGGGTATTCCCCCAAGTGAGCTCCCCGCTTCAGCAAAGGGACCAAGCTCCCTCCCTGGGGTCAGGCTGACTGCAGGGTTTGGTGCACCCCCTCTTCGCCCCGTCTCGGCGTAGCCGTTAAAGCCCGGTGTCTCCTGAGCCCTTGGCCGTGGCTCTGCAGCTCTGCTCCTTTAATCCAGCTTTGGAGATGTGCAGACGCACGTAATGACCATTAACACCGTCTGGGAGGTCACAGCGGAGCTCAGATGAGCAGGCAGTCCTAGCACGGTGCAGCCAGGGTGCCTGGCTTGCAGCAAAGCCCTAAGCAGAGGAGGTGGGGGTCTGGCCCTCGTCCTCACCTTCGAGCCGTACCAGCTCCCCCGTGAAGCCTGGAACTGCCCACGAGCCAAATCGGAGGTGGCAGGCAGAAGCGTGTTGTGCAAGTCTCGTTGGCACCAAGAACTCAGTGTTTCCACCTGCGTCCCCCTTCCCGGGGCTCGTTGGAGCCTTTCCCTCATCCCTGGCCGGGCACTTCTTGAGCACCCGGCTCTGGGGCAGATGGAGATTTCACCAGAGGGGCCACGCTCAGCAATACGTTGTCCTTTGAGGACATCACGGGAATGATCTTCCCCCTTCTGCCCCGCCACCACATCCCCCATTATAGTAGTGTTATCATCCTGTACAAAAATAAATAAATAAATAAATAAATAAATAAATAAATAAAAAGCAAGAGGCTTTATTGTGGGGAATGTTAAAAATAGGATTAAAAATACAACTGTCAGGGCAGCATGGATATTGACCTTCTCTCTGTCTTTTTCCCCTTGCTCTGTGTCAGATGACCTAAAGGAATTTTTCTTTGTCATGGCAAAGGAAGTCAGGAAAACCATCCTGGGCCCTCTCTCTCCCAAGTGCAGCTTGCTGGCGTATACCAAGGCTATTTTGCAGCGGATTCTCCCAGAGGACTCCTACCAGCTGGCGTCGGGGCGGCTGCACATCTCGCTCACGCGTGTGATGGATGGCCAAAATGTCATAGCCTCTGAGTTCAGCTCCAAAGAGGAGCTCATTGAGGTAAAGCGACCTTCCTGTGATGCTGCAGGAAGATCTCTGCCTACTGCTAGGGGTGGAGGTACCTGCGCGGTGATGATTTTAACTGCGCTGTTTTCTAGCCAAGATGGGGAGAGTGTAAGGAAGCTCTGTCAGAGCCGTGGTCCCAT
Organism: Opisthocomus hoazin; assembly: GCF_030867145.1. Taxonomy (NCBI): domain Eukaryota; kingdom Metazoa; phylum Chordata; class Aves; order Opisthocomiformes; family Opisthocomidae; genus Opisthocomus; species Opisthocomus hoazin. Next base: position 6,098,196 of record NC_134438.1, on the reverse strand, counting down.
CACAATGAGCTCCATCAAGCTCGGAGGGAAGGAGGGAGATGTTGTTAGGTCCAGAGCCATCTGGGAATAAATCATGATAAAAAAGCAGAAGGTTTGTTTCCAGGCTCAAAAAGCTGATGCCGACACGTTGGCCAGCTCTAATCATCGCTAATGACTCTTTGCAAAGAGCTGTGTTCATGCTAACATGACCTCTCAGCTTTCTGGACAGGTCTCTCCTCAGCCAAGTCCCACTGGCAGTAGTCTTCCTTGCTGCCTCAGCGCTTTCCTGGGAGGAAAGAGCTGGACAAAGCGTCTGTGCTGCCAAACAACCAGCAGCTGATTAACCAGTAAATAAGTTGCTGGGGAAAGAATCCCAGGGTAAAACCCTAACAGAGCCGAGCACGAGGTTGGGGGCTTGCTTGTCCCAGGCAGATGGTAGAGGACGGCAAGTCCATGGAGACGCTGGAGTTCACCCCGTGGTGCCTGCCCTAGGTCAACCCAGAAGCCCAGGATGCTCATTCCTAGCTGATGAGATGGGTGGAAAATGGTTGCAAACGGCCCGGCTGTGGCTTCACCATCGACAAATCCCAGCAGAACGAGAACGCATTGTGAGGATGTCTTCGTTTTGTCTAAAAACTCACAAATCTGAAAAATGACCCCAACGCTTCACCTTGCCACACCAAAGGGCAGTGTGTGGAGAGTGGTACATAGATATACAACGCTAATATTGCTGGTGGCTATAAAAATAAATGAAGCGCTACGCCCTGCTCAAGAGAAGTGTTTCAGCTTTATGGAAATGAGATGTTTTCCCCTTCTTGAAACCTTTCTTCTTGACACAGCCAAGTGCAAAGCCCAGGTGGTACCGACAGCCCAGCTGCAGATGATTTGTCAAGCCTGAATTCGCAGGCACCCAGTCAACAGTTTTGTCCAAGAGAACTTTGACACGAACACTTACTTCTGCAATCCCTCTCCTCCCCCAGGCTCTCCTCTGCAGCTGCTTTCTTCCCATCTACTGTGGCTTCATCCCTCCATCCTACCGAGGTGTGGTGAGTGGTATTTCCAATAAAACCTATGCTCCCAGCAGTGTGTTCGTGGGTTTGAACGTTACATTCCCTTGAGCACGGAGGGATATGTATGTCTGGGCTGCTTCTTTAGTTAACAGAGGATGATGAAGCCTTTTAGCTTGTTCTTCGTCCCATCCTAAGATGATAGCTGGGTGGAGTTGCCACCTGGAGACTGCTTAGCCTGCCGACGGAGCCTGGGTGTCTGGCTCTTGCCTTGCAGATCTCCAAAGCAAGGTGAGAGGACGCCCACACTCAGGACTTTGACACACAATCCAGTTATCCTGGGCAGGATCTGTCTGCAGTGCAGACGTCTCCACGAGCTCAGGTGCAGACTTGCATGGCTGAAATGTCTAAAGTTCGTAGGAGGATCCTCCCCCAACCACGTGCATGTTCCTACTCTGTGAAACACCACCATGAAGTCAACAAATCTGGGCTGGCTTGTTGCTAACCCTCAGTGAAGGAGGAGCCCAGCAGCGTGGTGGTGAAACATGTGCAGACGGACCACGGAGCAGCTGATGCACTGTGACCCGCTTGTGTGTCAAAGCCCACAAAGCCACGATACCAGATTTGCAGCTGGGACAGAGCTAGGATCTCTCCTTGACTCCCGTTGGTCTGAGCCTGTTTAGTCCTCAGACGTCTGTACCTGGTGTCGGGTCAGATCTCCAGCCTGCCCCGGGCTGCAGGGCTTGCCCACAAAGTGCATAAACTCTGCAGGACCCAGCGCTCGGCGGCGTTGCTGCCTGAGGCTCCTCTGCGCTGTTGTTTCACGAGCATTTAATTCGATCAGCTGCAGTCCTTGCAACCTCAAATCCCACTGAGGTGGGTGGTAAATCCAATTCCTTTTGGAATAGAGCAAACGAGGTTTTCCTTGCCCAGTGAGTAATCCTCCAGGGATCTGCAGGCAGTTATTAAACGCGGGAGCCCTACTGCTTGAGCTCGGGACTTGAAATTTATACGACGCTGTAAATTCAGTGGCGTTTGAATTGGCTAATGACTGCCAAAACAACTTTACAAAGCTTTGTGAATTAAAATAATTACATTTCTGTTTTAAATAACCGCTGTGCATTACAGCATCTGGTTGAGGAGCTGGCTGGGTGCCGTAGGCAGGGCAGCAGAAGGAGCTGGCAAAGCCCAGGATAAAGACCAAGGGGTGGGAAGAGATGCTGTTGCAAGTGGGAAGTGAGGACACGCTGGGAATGGCTTCTGGCAGGAGGTGCCTTCTTTCCTCCCGGGGACGCAGAATCCTTGGAGCAAACCCTCCCTCTGCTCTCCCCCCTCAGCGATACGTTGACGGAGGATTCACCGGCCTGCAGCCTGTTTCCAGCTTGGAAGAAGCTGTGATCACCGTGTCCCCGTTCACAGGAGAGCTCGATATCTGTCCACGGGACTGTCCCGCTATCTTCTTCTGCTTCCAGATCTTCAACGGCAGCATTCAGATCTCGATAGAAAACCTCTGCAGGATTAGCTACGCTCTCTTTCCGCCGAGCACCATGGTAAGCCCACCAGGTCTTCTTCCCAGCTTTGTTTCAGTTAAAACAAATTAATGCTGGACCTGCTTTTCCAAGCTTTAAGGTTCAGCTCAATCTCCACCATTAATTAATCAGATTTCAAGGGCAGTGCATTTTTTTGCCGGACGCTGCTGGTGGGTGGCCAACCTGGCGTGGGGTCCGCCCCGGTTTGACAACCTGCAGAGGAGCAGCGCTTTGGTGGCTGGAAACCAACCTGTGCTCGCTGCCTTCCCACACGGCCCATCCCAGCCCTCCGCGGTCAAGCAGCCTTGGCTAGATCCTGCCGGTGCCGGGATGGACGGCTCTTCAGTCACCTCAGGTGTTTCTCCTCGCAGGTCCTGAACGACATTTTCTCCCAGGGGTACCAAGACACGGTGCTTTTCCTGTACAGGAACAGTAAGTGTTACCCCCACCCCAGCCCAGCAGCGTGACACCCACGCAAACATCAGCCCTTGCTTTCCGTGTCTCACAGATGCCTTTGGCTTTAACTACTTCGACGGCAATTTCCGCTTCGCCACCATGTGCGGGAGGAATGACTCCGCACAGTGCCGCAGGATCCTCGCCGGGCTGTGCCGAAGCGTCCCGCAGTGCCTGGCTCCCTGCTTCCCGCCAGGTCGGGGATGTGGGGTACTCACCTTGGGGGTGGCCGGGGCCACGCGGGGCTGCTGCAGCCTTTGAGAGGAGCAGTATTATATTTAACACATTACTGAGTTACTTACTAGATTAAATATTTCTAGAGCTGCAGTAGCCGTTTGCAAAGCGGCTTCATAAGAGCGGCTCAAGCTGGATTCTGGCCTGGGCCTCAGTGCCTACAGGCTGAGCTGCAGCAAGAGTCGCTGGAGAAGAGGAATTATTGAATTTATTGGGTTATTTCTAATTATTGGTCGTTACTTCTGTCTTGTCATTCATGGGCACAGGCTTGGCTCTGTGGAGGAAGGAGCAGGCGACTGGACTGCAGGATCCCCTGTCAAAGATCCTGTTGCAGCCATACAGGCTGCCAGCTTTTGCCAGGAAGGGGTAAGAACATCTTGACGGAGGCATCGAGGCCGAGAGCGAAGCAGAAAACAGAGCTTAGCCTGAGGCACGTGGGTGTCCCTGCAAGCCCGGCGTTGGGGCGTGCAACGGGCGGCAGCATCCTTCAGACGGCAGCTGCACGGGAACCACGGGGCAGGGCGGACTGGCGGCTGAGCCCCTCTTTTGCTACAGACCAGGGCAAGCTGGTGCCCATCTGCTGATTAAACAGGCTTAGCGGCATCCTCTTCCTCTGCAGGAGGGTTTGGTCGTCTCTGAAGGCAAGCTCTCAGGGAGAGTGGGCATGGCGAGCAGGAACACCACGGGATCGCTTGGTTATGGAAAAGGAGTATTGCAGTGTGCATTTACTGTTAAAGCCCTCCTCCTTTTGCTGCATTTACCGGTCGTTCAGCTCTGCCTGTTTATTTTCCTTTTGCAGGTTGAAGAAGCTGTGGGGGCTCGTGGAAGGCGTCACCTCCATGGTGAAACTGTTCCAGCAGCTCCTCCAAGCCATGGTGCACAGCTTGCCTAAGAGAGTCAGGACCAGCAGGTGAGGTGCTCGGGGGATGCAAACCCTCAGCGCAGCGAGGGTGCAGAGCAGGGAAACCCCGGGGCAACTCACCCATGGGACACTGATGCTGAGCATGGCTAAAAATCTCTGATCTGGAGTACCCCACATTAAAAGTAGCTAAGTTTTGTCCCCGTGATATTATTTATTTAGTGATATCTGAAAGAAGCCATGAACTAGCTTAGTGCTGCTTCCCTACAGCAACATGTTCTTGTTCCAAAGCGTTTATCTGCTGGGCTCTGTCCTAGCAGGGTATCAGGCACGTTCATCAAGATCCTGAGAGGTATTTTGGAGCTCAGCTCTCCAGGATTCAAGGCATTTAACTTGTCACACAGACAGCTTTTAAGCCATGCCTCCCTAAAACCTCCTTGCAAGTCACTTCACATGCAGCTGGCGAAGGGACTTGCACAGAACGATTTCACGGCAGGCAGCTTCACAGTTCCCCAGTCATGAAAAAACCCGTCAGCATCCAACATCCCTGCAGCTCCTTGTCCCTGTCAGATCGCTGACCCTGACTCCACTAACCGCCAGTTTGTTCCCTTAGGTAACCGTCCTGGACGGGCGCTGGGGTCTCCAACACCGTGAGATTCTGCTGCCCCGGGAAGCAGTGGGTGACACCGGAGCTCATTTCACACAGTGGCACGGCTGCTGGTTTTTTACGGAGTTTTTTGGGGGTGTTTTTTTTTTCCACTTGGGGAAACCGCCTGGTTTTATTTCCAGTGCTGCTGCCGCAGTGTCCCTGCCCAGGCCTGACCTGCTTTAACATGACGGCCGACCCGCAGTCTGCGCAGGGGAGACTGGGCGTCTTCCATGCGTGTTCAGCCCAGCCGCTGGTTCCCCTAGCCACTCTGCTCGCTGAGCACCAGCATCCTCCCTCCCTCTGATTTAATGCAGATTACAGGGCAGGCATTTGCCAGGAAATGTCACATTTTAAGTGTTTTCCTCCCGCTTAAAAACTTTGAGAGATTCATTAAACAGAAAGCAGAGAGGGAAAAGCCTTCGGGAGCATCACACTGGGCAGGAACTCCTTTTTATCCAGTTTCCTGAAGTTATTTTACCAATCACCTATTCTTGAGGCCCACTTCTCCTGCCAGTGGACGTAGGCGCACCTTTGGACCTCTCTGAGTCTGCAGCTGTGGAGAAGGATGGAGAAACCTAAAGATTAACCCTCCCCAACCCAAAGGACACAGTCTTGCAGACTGCATCTCCTGCTGCGCCGCGAGAGCTGACATTTCACAAATCCATTAGTTCTTTCCATGAGATTTTCTGTACCTTGCTGCTATGAACAGCGTGTGGTTCAGGCAAACGCACCTCGTGTTGCTGGTCTGCGTAGAATGCACAGGCACTCTCATCATGCCAAATCTATTTTGCACATCAGAGGCTGACGGAGTGGCTGTGCCCCAACGGTCTCCCCTGTTTGCTGGTCCCCAATGTGCAACAAATGGATCACAACAGTACAAGCTGTTTATTTGAATGAACAACTTGTTTAACTGCAAAAAGGGAAACTGTACAAAGGGAAGTTTCACCCAAAGTCCCCTAGAGACCGTGGGCATGAACATGCGGAATAGCTGAAGGCTGCATTGATGTAAACAGATTCAAAGTTAACTATGAATGCTCAGTGAAAGATTAATATCATATGTTTTGCTGTCTCTGGTTGAAATCAATGAACCTGTGAATCAATGAATCAATTCCAACCTTGGAATATTTTCTCTGCAATGAGTTTGCCAAAAGAAACCTGGATGCTTATTTACACTGGATCCGTCAAAACCTTCTCCTGTCTCCCCTTCCATCCTGGATGTATTCACATCTCTCAAGCCCTGCAGCCAAAGCTGGGCTGCTCAAAACCAGCTCATGAACCGTGACTGTGTTCCTGCCACAGATCAAAGTGGAGATGGCACAGCGACAGCAGCTGCTCCCTGGGCAGGAGCAGGGCCAGTCACCCCATCGCTTGCTTTTGCTCCTACTGCTCTTCTGCTTTCCCCCCCCAGGCAGACAGCCCCGCTTCTGCAACAGCCCTTCTGCCAGGCTCCCGGTCTTCCCAGCAAGCACCACCACCTCCTGGCAGGGTACAGCCATTTCAGTCAGCCTCAGGCACGTAGGCTATCCCTACTCTAACAGGAATTAAAAACCCCAAAAGAAAATTCTCATAGAGGAAATGGACACCCAAATCCAGTAAATCTGCCTGCTAATCTCACAGTTTGCACATCTGCACATAGTTTGAACTACCCAGGTGCATCCCCCCTGCCCCTACACGGCATGGTGCTCGGCCACAAAAAGTTAATGAAACTTTGAGAACTTTAACAAAAAAACAGCCTACAAGGAACACCCAAACCAAAATGGTCACCACATAGAGCCCTCCTGCCCCAAACCTGCAGAGAAATGAAAGACAGCTGATTTGAATGATGAGTCATTAAACACATCTTAGCACCTCTCAGGGAATCCCAGCATGGCAGGGGCTGGCAGGGCCCTCTGTGGGTCACCCAGCCCAACCCCCTGCCCAAGCAGGGTCACCCAGAGCAGGCTGCACAGCACCGCGGCCAGGCGGGGCTGGAATATCTCCAGAGAAGGAGACTCCACAGCCTCCCTGGGCAGCCTGGGCCAGGGCTCCATCACCCTCAGAGGGAAGAAGTTCTTCCTCATCTTCAGCTGGAGCTTCCTGTGCTTCAGTTTGTGCCCATTGCCCCTTGTCCTGTCGCTGGGCACCACTGGAAAGAGTCTGGCCCCGTCCTCCTGACCCCTACCCTGCAGATATTTATAAGCATTTCTAAGGTCCCCTCTCAGCCTTCTCTTCTCCAGGCTGAACAAGCCCAGCTCCCTCAGCCTTTCCTCATAGGAGAGATGCTCCAGTCCCCTCATCATCCTTGTAGCCCCTGCTGGACTCTCCAGTAGCTCCTCAAAGGGTTTTGCTACCCTTCAAATATATCCCATACCACTGTCCCATTGCTTGCTCTGGTCTGTACTGAACTCAGCAGATGTGAAGCCTGAGGTAGATGGGATGAGATCCTGGAGACAACCAAGCCTGCAGGAGCTTTCTGTAAAGCTAGATCCCGCTGCAGACCCAGTGGGAGGGGGAGTCCTGAGGTCTGACCCATGCAACCGAGCCAAACGAAACCAAACCTGTGTCCATTCCTGCCTGCGTCTCTGGCTGTTGCCCGCAGGTGCTTTATGCCAGACTCTGCTTCGAGTCTAGATACAAAGAAGCGTGCAGCTCATTGGGCAGCTGTCCTGGAGGGCACACAGATAGAAATGCAAATGCTTGTGGTTAGCCTGGTAATCCAGCCTGAGGCTTGCTGGTGTGCAGGCTCTACTGCAGCAGTAGTCCTTTGGAGATACTCTGACTTCTTCAGGAAAAAAGGTGCAAGTTGTTTGCACATTTCTATCCTTGCTTATTTGGTAACATCAATGATATTATAGTATTGTGCAGATTAACAGTAAAATAGCCTTTTCCTGGCCTAGATCATCACGGCTTTTTCTTCCCAGACCTGAAAAATCCAGTGTGCTTCTCCCTTGCAGACCGAGAGCCCTGACTTACCTCTTGGGTGCTCTCTGGCCTAACAAATGAGTCTTGATTCCTTCCACAGGCAACCTTACGTTGGTGCAAAATGTTGCAGCCCAGCTGCAAACCAGAGACCAAGAGACTCCTGATAGCCCAAAGCCTGCCCAACCTCCAAAGAAATACGGTTCCTACTATGCTGCTTTCAAAAGCTCCACATAGTTGGGACTGGTGAAGCCTTTAAAACAGCAAGCATGGAAAAAACTGTACAGCCTAACACTGTGTCCTGCCACTTCTATAGTGGGTCTCTTCCCATAGAATTGTCTTGTTTTCAATGAAGATGTCATCTTTGCTTTTATTTTATGTTTTCCATGCTTTTATTTTTAGATCTGGAATGGTAATGGTCCTGTTCTTTCCCCTTTATATTCCTCATTTGGTGTGGTCCTTGTAGACATAGCAGAACAATATTTGCGTCTTTTTTCACTATTTCTTTAATTTATGTGGCAACATTTTAAGCCATCATCATGCTGGAAAAACAGCACAATTTTTCCTAAGCTGACAAATTCTGAAATGTTGAAAGACTTAGAAAAAGACAATAAATAATAAAACTGAAAGATGTTGCACTCCAGCACATATTTCTTTGTATTCCGCTGGTAACAATAAGACAAACTGGAATCCAAAATGCTGAGGGTTCACCGCCTTTCCATGTCAAAACTGAAATGGGAGAGGGCATTATTTTGCATAGGATTGCAGAAAACTACAAGTTTTGAATTTAAACCTGCCTTCTGTTGCTTAAAAATGATAGAGGTAGAGGTCTACCTGCAGCTCTAACAAGCTTTTCTTGCACTTAAGTATTTACACCTGGCTGCACGCCAGAGTAACTAAGTAGAAATTTTGATTTGACTGGCACAGCAAACCCAGCTCTAACCATGGAGACACTGCTGCTTCCCTCGCCCTTAATGAAATGATGCGGGGGTAGAACCTGTTATTACCTTGCAAAGTGAGTAAATGGCTTTCTTCGTAGAAAAAGCTACTTCTCCAAAGAGCCCTTCTGACCTGGCCACAACCAAATCCTCAAACATCACTCAAACCAAGCTCAGCATGAAGCTACACTAACAACCATTGACCCAAGAGGGGACTTCCTCCTATCCTGATGTTCTCACCTACTGGAACCTGCAAAAAGAATAGCCTTTGGGCAGCGAGAGCTCTGGGCAAGTGTCCCTTAGCTAATGAAAATTGATGGGGTGAAGGAAGTGCTGATCCTCTACCTTTCTGATGGTGGAGAAGGTGGTGCAGGGCTCCCTCTTCTACTTCATCTGTTGCCTGGATGGTCCCTGGATTCTTTGGTGACATCCTCAGGGTCTGTGGCTCTGAAGCGAAGTACTCTTGTTTCTGGCTTCCAGTGCAGGGTCCCCTCACCTCTCTGATGTGATTCATTGGCCAATGAAAGCATAAAGTCCTCATCAAGGTAATTTATACCAAATTCACCTGGTGGGAAGAGAATCCAGCTCTCACTGCTTGTTGCTCAACTACCAGGTTTCCAGCAATGTGAGGCATGACCAGGGTTGACTGAAATATAGGGGGACTGACAGCCACAGTGCATGACTGATCCGAGTTGGGTTTCTGGGTCAGGGATCACAAAACATTGCTGCTTCATGCACCAGTGGGTTATCAGTCCAACACCACACAGCGTACCCGAGCCTGCACTTCTCCTGTCTAGGTCCTGAGGACCTGCAGTCCCTGGAAAGCTCTACCATGCCCATTGTGGCAGGCAAGAGGGGACCTAACACCATCAGAGGGAAAGGGGTGAACAGGGAGCTTCAGGAGAGGCCACACAGGCGATGGGATTCAAGGAATCCTGGCAATGCCAGAGATGCAGGGATCTCTCTGCCCTGGTCACTCTAGATGCACTGGCAGCATCTCTTACCTTCTGTCAGCAAGCCAACTTTGTAAGAGAAGCACTCAACCTACCTGCTCCTTGCTCCCAATCACTTACTCAGTCTTTTTAAGAAGGAGGCTGCGTCCTGGTAGCCTTGGGTATAAAACTGGTCCAGAACCTGCAGAGGGAGATGGCAGTCAGGGCAGACAGGCCAGCTATAGGGGCCTCATGGCTCAGGGTAGCTGTAGAAGCAGCTCACTTGACTAGTGGGAAGTTGAAAAACATGCTGCAAGCGGCAGATGTTCCATTTTGATATCTGTAAAATACAGTCAGCGAGTTGGAAATTGAAGAAGGCAGCTGGGCTATCTTTGGGACAGATGTCGTATTCGCCGGCAAAAGCAGACACGGTGATTGTGGTCCGGAACACGAAGTTGGTCCGCCACATGCCGAGTTCCCCATCGATGTAACGCTAGGAGAGAAAAGAAGGAACCCTGAGTTTTCCTCATTTCAGAGAGGAGTGCTGTGCCACATGTGCATGCATCTGGGGTTTCTTCCCCACCCAGTCCCACACTAGACTGAGGTACTGGGGCTACAGAGATCCCCTTCCAGGGAACAGCCCTGACCCCTGTGTCATGTGCTCCAGGTCTACACCCACCACCTCCTCCCTTCCAGATGAAAAATTGCTGCTTAATGAAACTGGGGGAAAGCGCAGCAGAAAGGAGTTGAGCCAACCCCATCGACAGGCTGAGGGTGGATGCTTTTGTGAGAAGGTCAGTTCTGTCTGCAGCGAGGGCAGATTGTGGGGCACCTGGGTTCAGTTCTTCCCTCTGCAGACACTGAGCCAACACAGCTCCAAGCAACTTTGGTGGCAAACACTTAATGCCACCACTGGAGAAAGGACACAGACTAGATGGCCTGACCCAGACAGGGTCTCCAGACCACAAGGCTACTCACCACCCCATGGTACGTAGGAGGTAAAAATCCAAAATACACAGGGATGAAGCAGCTGCACATGATGGCCTGTGGGTGAGACGGAAAGTACAGAGGTGAGCAAAGAGCCATGAAAACCTGTTGCCTTTGGGAACGGTGGCTCATCTGTGAATGTCAACATGGGGACCCTGGCTGGGTCATTGGGCACCACTGCCTATTGCGGACCAGACCATGTCTGATATCCACAGCCAGGGCTGGAGAAGTAGGAAGGTAACCTACGAAACACCCTATTTTGTCCCCTGCATACTCAGGCCCTGTAGGCAATTCAGCCAGCAATCAAAAGGACTGATGTGTTATTATTTTCAGCTTGTGACCCTGTCTGGCTTCAGAGGGTGGCAAGGGCAGAAATCACGGCAGGGGCTACTGCGAGGCCCCAGACTTCCCTTGGAGATGCCGTGGGCACGGCCGGGCAGCAAACCTCCCGCAGCTCTCCCCTCGCAGGGTGCAACGGCTGCTCTCACCTGAATGAGGTCCTCCCTCGAGGCAAACTCCGAAACCACCACGCTTCTCCAGTCACGCAGACGCGTGAGGATAACATGCAGCTTTCCAGACACCAGCTGGTGGGCGTTCGTAGGCAAGTATTTGTTTAAGACATCCTTTAAGATTTTAAGGACTTTTCCTCCAGGAAGATACCCCCAGAAAGAAGTTTTCAGAGCACTGAGGAAGGATAGCTTCACCTCATCTAAAGCAAAGCAATCATTCCACATCCCTTATATTATTATTTATGTACTTTCTGCGCTACACTTCCACCTGCTAAAGCAGCATTTTACCCTGCTGGTAAATGCTCATAAAGAGCCTCTATTTTCATCAGGGCTGAAGGTCTCATGAGTGGACCCAGATTTTCGAAGGACCTTCAATATTGCAGGAAGCAGAAGTATTTTGTTTTCTTTTCCCATTTCTCTCCATTTCTTCCACAAGACATCTTAAAAATTTTTGAAGATATGGGAGAAAATTGACTGGAAACCTTAGCGTAACATTTTCTCCCGTTGGCTCTCCGTCTGTGCCCCTAACGTATCTCTCCGCTCTGTGCCTACAACTTCCTTTCCATTTCATGCAATGGCAACACACATACTCTTCATATTCAATATTTTATTTCCCCTCTGTGTTTTCGGAATCTACCAACAACTCCAAATGCCTCATTAGGGAGGACACTTCTGTTTTTTATATTAGATATGCTTAACAGTAATTCAAATTAATAAGACGCAATGACTTATTTAATAACTATATCTAGTCTTTTCTCTGTGCTGGTTAATTTACCTACATTTCCCACTCCTAAAGAAGTCAACAAAGTAAAATTCTAAGGAATTAACCACTGATTAAAGATAATTTTAAAAAAGATCATTTGCAACTCCAAAATATCCAGACATTCAATCTCTTTAGACACAGAATAAATGGAAGTGCGTAGCCCTTACCTATACCACACCCACACAAAGCAAGTGTAGCTACAACCGATCCTGAAGATGCCCCATAGATCCTGGATGCAGATTTCAGGATGTCAGGCGACAGCTCCTGCAAAGCAGCTAATACTCCAGCTTCATATATTAGCAAGAAACCGCAACCTCTGAACAGTATAGAGAAAGATCTTCCCTCGTTTCCATTTATCTTCATCACCTCTGCTAACACCAAGCACCCCAGGAACAAGAAAGCAGCTGCCCAGGATAGGTTTGGAGGTTTTTTCTACACCCAGCCAATATTGAGCTGTGGCTGTTCCCAACCTGCTGCTGCCCACGCTCTTGCTGTCTTATACCTCTCTGATCAACATAGATCTCCAAGCCAAACGTCCAGTGAAACAACAGCAGTGAGCAGAAGTGGATGACATGATGTCCCAATACCTAAGGCGACTCATTAAAACAAAATGATGGCATTGCAATAAGTTTTTAAGGTGTGCACTGAGCTGAAGCCCCAGGCAATGCAGAGGGCCATGTGTCACAGGGATGTGTCGGGGAAGCACCACAGCGCCAGTCAGCACAGCCTCAGAAATGAGCCCTCCAGAGAGAAAAGCTGCTTCCCCAAGCTGGTGGACTGCTTTAGAGTTTCTACAGCCTAAGTTTCCAGCCTCTTGGGAGGCAGGAATCCCTGGTATACGAGAGTCTTGCAAGATGCTGCTCCAAACTGTCCTGCCCCAGTTGTAACAGGTTACCAAGCCCCACCCCAGGGAGTGGAGAAGTTGGAGGAGGTGATTTGATTATTAAATAAATCACCACCCAAGTTGTTCTCCTAGTTTCACAATTTCAGGGTTTGAGTTTACAAAAGGGTAAAAGTACAAAGTCCAGGTAACAACTCATGGTTTAATCCACTTCCTAAATGGCTGAGGTTTCAGTAGAGCAACAGGTCAATGAAGAAGGGGGGGGAAATAAGCCTGACAGTGATCTATTGATTATCCACCCAGAAATGCTCAGCCTTCTTAGCCTTGCAGCTAGGCGAGACAGTGGGAAAACCAGCACTGAAGCTGGGCAAGAGCAGAAGCAGCTGTCCAACACAAAGAGTAACTACAAGAAGTTGGACGTATTTCTGAGATACATGGAAATCTGCCCAATGCCTTCAGGTAAAAAGGCTTCCAAAACCACCTAGGAGACGCTGCTCTCCCTCTTGTTGTGTGTTGAGGCAGTGCTAGGTGAGTTTTGTGGCTGGGTGCAGCCCTGACGATCCCGTAGCAGCTGTGCTGGACATGCTGCTGGTAATAGTGGTCTCTGCTAAACCCCAAACTCTTGCTGTCCGAGCATCATCAGCATGGTGTTAATCCAGCTCCAATTCCACATGGGAGTAGCGTATGCCACCACCCAGCTCCACCCAGGAGCGAAGCCACCAAGCTCCTTGCACACGCCTTGCATGATGTTGCAGATCCCACTGCTGAGCTGCAAAGGAAAACGAGCAAAGAAAAACTGAAGACTCAGGAACAGAGAAATAAACATATTCCATGCCTGGTCCAGAGAACAAACGCACTGGAAATAATTTTCCATCTGCACTTTAGCATAAGTACCCCCTGAGAATTAACTGCAATGAGTCAATTCCAGAAGCTGCTCTGTGCTGCGTATCGGGTGCAAGAGGGATGCAGCATTTGAAACCCACCGGTGAGCCACACAAAGGAAGCTCCTGAGATTAAGGAAAACTTTGATGCCCAACTCCAGCACAAGGGCAAAAAAAACCAAATCGAGCCAGCCTTGCAGAAGCAACAACAGTCCCACTGCTTCCAGCCTCGGGTTCAAGCCCTCCTCCTCTAAGTCAGCAGCACAGGAGGTGAGCTAGAAATGCGACACGTTCTTGTGCTGCTTTCCAAACACAGCCAGACAACTGCACTACTCAAATCGCAAACCAAACCCACAGATCAGGCCACACAGGCTACCTTTTATTCTTAGTTGCATCTCTGCATTTTTGAGTTTTTAAATCCATTTAACTTCTTACCCAGTCTTGCAGCACCAAGAAGTAAACAGTGTTTAGAGTGGAAAAGTAAAGAGAAACCAAGTCTCTACCTGCTTATTCCACCACTAGCGGGTACTGCCATCTCTCCCTGTCTTTCAAACCCTCAGACTGTCCCTTGTGTCTTTCAAAATTAGCAATGAGTGGAAAAAAAAATGCAAACCTGTTTACACAGCGCTGGGTGGGCTTTGCCTCAGTGAGAGGAACCCAGACCTCAAAGGGGCTGTAATGTAGAAGTAGTCCAGGTGATCTGGAAAGGATTGACCCTGGTGGTATAAACAGTAACTGAGAAATCCTGCTGTGGAAATGCAGAAGCTGTTTCTTGGCCCCTATCTGTCCTGCACCAGGATGGGATACAGATCATATCCATCCTTGCGTGATGCTCTGAGGTTGAGGTCTGTTGTTTGCCCAGGCCAAACACCCCCAAGTTCTTTGGCATGCGTCACGTCTCCGTCACCGGGTCAGAAACGGCTCCTAGCACATGGGCTCTGCTCGTTTGTGTCTCAGTTCTTCATTCCAGCTTTGGACAAAGCCAAGCTTGGCCTGGAGCAAACCGGCCATCCAGGGTGGGCCAGTCTGAAGCACCACTTCAGGCAGCCAAATGAAACAAAGCAATCCACGTGCATTCACAAAATCACTGACAATACAGGGCAATGCCCAAAATAGGATTTTCCTCCTATGGCATTAAAATGAACCAGAAGCTGACCCATCAGCCCAGTCAGGACCCAGCAGGGACAGGCTGACAGATGCCAGGAGGTTATCTTGACTCCCCATGGTGGCATATTTTAGCACTGAGTTGACACCAGACCAAAACATTTCTTTCACAGATCTTCTGCAACGACAAAACTGTGACCTCAGGGCTGCACCGCTCTGGGAATGCAGCGGTGTTTCTGACCCACATACGGTTTCTGATCTGCAAGTTATTTCAAGAGAAAGACTTTGAGAAATTAATTTCTGCGGGACAATGAATGACCTCACTGCTTTGAATGAGATGAGCAGTTTGTCAGACTTCAAGCACTAGCATGTACCTCGACAACTACACTAAATGCACAGTGGAGGAGCTGGTACTGCGCTGCCTTGCGGGATTTCACTAGCTGTGAGCTGTCGGTGCGCTGCTTTCCATGCAGACCACTGGATGTCCAGAAATATCATCTCCTGTGACTAAGAAAAAAGGAAAAGCCACATCCTGAATGTTTTTTCACTCAGCCACTGTATAATACAAAGTCATTCCCCTTAGACGGCAGCATTTGGCTGCTCTAAATGCATCACCCTGGATGAGGAAGCTTTTAGCTGGGCAGGATGTTCAGGGCAAGAGGCAGAGGTTGGGAGGGGCTGAGCTCACCCAAGCTGCACGCTGAGTCACCTCCCAAAATTTCCTAATCTAGCTCCACTTGCAACGCCGATCTAAAAGCCTTGAGACAGTCGGAAGATCCCCAGCAGGGACAAACCCTGTGCAGGGCCTGGAAGAATTTTGAACCCTGCAGCTGTTGATGCAGAAGGCACTGGAAAAAAAAGGTACTGACTGCAAGATGCTGAGCTGGAGAGGGCTCATGGCTTGCCAGAAAAGCAAAGCTCCTGCAAGATTTCCAGAACAGGGACAGACTACCCCTCGCTGGTAGGAGTCTGTTCCCTCTCTCTGAGAGTCAGCAGGGATTAAGCCTGGGCTGTATCCTCAGCTCACACATCTTGGAACAAGAGGGTGAAAGTTCTGGCTTCACGTTTAGATTAGCAAGACGTCCCAATACCGGAGGATTCATCAGCCTTGCCTGTAGCCTGTGTCCTGCTTCCCCACTCACAAGCCTAGAACCTCATTGCCCTGCTGCTTCTGTGAATAATCAGAAGCAACCTGCGACGCTGCAGAGTCCAAACCAGGGAAACTGGGTATTCCCTACAGCTACAGCAGGAGAAAAAGTTAAGGATTGAGGGGGAGAGAGAAATCCCTGTAGAAATTCAAGATAAGTTTTATTTTAGGTTGAAGTCTTCTCATGTAAGAGTCTAATCTTGGCAAAATCAGTTTATGTCTCTTTCATCTCCGGGGAAGCTGAACATTCTTTTGTTTATTTGTGTCTACAGTCCGTAAAGTGATTAATCAAGGAGTTTCCTTGGCACCTCCCCAGCTCAGTGCACTGAAACAGGAGCACGAACAAAGGCGCGGCTCCAACAGCGGTCATGGGAAATGCTGCTTGTCCCAGGTTGGCAACACGTGCCATGCTCACCCCGTGCAGCCTGCCTGCCTCTTCGCCAGCTCAGGTGTTATGTCAGCACACAGCACTGACCTGGAAACGAACCCCTCGCTGCCTCCTCACCACAGAAGGCTGACACTGCTCCCAGAGATCGCGCTCCCAGTCGCCTGCCCTCCTTCCAAAACACTGATTTTACCAGAGTTGAGAACACGAGCAACATTTTTGCCGCCGATTTGACTGACAACATTTATTATATGTAGGAAAGGAAAAAAAAAAGGACTAACGATCCATCCTAGCCCTTGCCTTATAAATTGACATTTCTCTGACTTTGGCAGCTCCCAGTTGTGCCCCAACATACATTTTTTTCCCCTTATAACAGGAATGTGGCATACAAACCTCCAGGCCATATTATACTTAGTATTAGAGAAACCCCTCCCCTCCTCATGTGACCAGTATCTCATCCAGGCACATGACATGATGTCACTGTCTACAGCAGCCAGATGACCTGTCCTAACAGCAATGAAACCACCGACCTCACAGGTGTCCTACAGCTGCAGGCAAAGGCTGTGGCATACAGTGCTGGCAAACAGACCACTGCAGCGAGACTGGGTCTCTGCTGCGGATCCTTTCCTGCTGATAGCTGTGCACACAGGGCTTTGAGGACAAGGAGATGTTTGAAGCAGATCATCTCCAGCCCGAGGAAGGCTAAGAGAGTTGGAGCTGTTCAGCCTGGAGGAGAGAAGGCACCGGGGTGACCTTAGAGCAGCTGCCAGTACCTGGAGGGGCCAACAGGAAGGACGAAGAGGGGCTTTTCACAAGGGTGTGTAGTGACAGGACAAGGGGGAACGGCTCTAAAATAAAAGAGAGCAGATTTAGATTAGATATTAGGAAGAAATTCTTCCCCATGAGGATGGTGAAACACTGGCCCAGGTTGCCCAGAGAAGCTGTGGCTGCCCCCTCCCTGGCAGTGTTCAAGGCCAGGCTGGATGGAGCTCTGAGCACCCTGGGCTGGTGGAAGATGTCCCTGCTGATGGCAGGGGGCTTGGAACCAGATGAGCTTTAAGGTCCCTTCCAACACAAACCATTCTATGGTTCTATGAAGTTAGGGCAGGCACCACTTCACATCAGGCTAGCAGGGATTCTTCAGCCTTTGCATACCTGTGAGATCACGCTGTTATACTAGTAAGCTACCTTAGTAGTAGATGTTACATGATTTCAGAGGGAAATTACATCATCCCCTCTTTTTGAGCAGGAGAAGACCTAGGAAGAGCCGCTTTCCCACTGCCACATCAAAAGGCAGCCAGAGTCACGCTCAGCCCCCACAACACGCTCATTCCCCGTGCCTGCGCCCACACCGCTAAGCAGCTGCCGCCCAGGACAGCAAGGCAGCAGCCCCAACACTTTCTGGGGAGAGCGAAGCCCAAAGAAAAGACAGACTTTGCCTCCCAGAAGTGTCAAGACTCTCATCAGTGCAAAAACACAGAAACCTACAGGCCGTGAGGCAGCCTCTGAACATCAGACAAGGGCTGTTTAACAAAATGGGATTATCTCACACTCTAAATAGAAAAAACACAACTTGCAGAAACCCCTCCTAATCCTTGTTGGGGCATTTAGTATTTTCTGCCCACAACGACAGCCATTGAAGACACCAGAAAACCAGGACACCCAAAGCCCTCCATGATTTGGTAGCACCAACGCTAGTGACAACCGGCCCTGCCTCTGGCCTCGACACCCACCTCAGGCGCGGCCGAGGAAGGGCCTGGCACCGCCGAGCCGCCAGCCTGGGCCTCAGGCGCTGAACCCCCGGCAGGGCTGAGACCGCTGAAGGGGCCCTCAGGGCTCAGCCGGGCCCGGCGGCGGGGAGCGAAGGCCCCGCCACGGCACCACCAGCAGGGACGGCGCCGGTGGGAAGCCCGGCCTGGCCCGGGGGCGCCGGACAGCCCTGCGGGGAGCGGCCCAGCCCACACCGCCCTTCCCGCCCAGCCTCATTCCCGCCGCACTGACGTCACGCAACCCCCCCCTCCACCTCTCTTCTTTTCCCTTTCCCGCCCCCTTCCAGCCGCCCGTTACCGACAGAGAGAATCAAATATAACACCCAAAAAAATCCCTTCATGGTGAAAAAGTCTTCCGAATTCGCCCTCCCCTCGCATTTTTAAAGGCTCCCGAAGCGCATGCGCAAGGCAGGTGTTCGCCGGGCCCGCCATGTTGGAGAAGGGCAGAAGTGCGGGCAGGAGGCCCCGCCCCCTATCGCGGGTATAAAATGCCGGGCGGGGGCAGTCGCCCCTCACTGAGGCGGTGAGCTCTGGTGAGCGGTGGTGCTTTGCTGTGGGGCTGAGCCTCTCTGTTTTTTCCTGACTTTTTTTATGCATTAGAGCTTGCTGCTGGGCTGCTCTATGTGTATTGTAGGTGGGGTGGAATCTAAGTCTGAAGTGCCCTGCAGCAGGCATGGGCAGGGCAAATCCTAAGCCGGGGTGTTCACTGGGTCTTGGGGGTTCCCAGGGATGCTGAGGGGCCTGCAGGGCATGAAGGGAGCCTCCCCTGAGCCTCCTCTGTATGTAGCTGCTGTCTGTGTGCTACAGCTGCTTTCCTTTAAGTGAAATGAGCAGACCAATGGGCCTGAAACAGCTGCTTGGGGGTTTTCCTATTTAGAGTTAGAAATAATGGCCTGAAAACTCAGCTTGAGAGAGCTTGGAAGAGGGTGATGTAGGCCAGCTTTCCTGTGGAAAACTCCAAGCCTGGAGTTCAAACCAGGCGACTCCAGCTGTGGCTTAGGTGTGTAGGTGCGCTAGGTTTCAAAAATAAAAAGGTCTCCTTGTTTGCAGGAGGAATTAGTAAGTTGGAGTAGATGGGCCCATGTGTCTTGGGGCTCCCCCAAACCCTTGGCAATAGTTACAGTTTCATGAAGCACAGCTGCTTGCGATGAAAGGCACCAGCTGCTTTGCACTGGGAAGGGATGAAAACTGTAGGGAGAATTCAAAATATTGTGGCAATAAGGGCTTCAGGAACTTCAATAGTGAAAATAACGGAGTGTTTTTTCCTGTTCTGGGCATACAGTCAGGTCTGGCTCTGTCTTGTGGCGCAGTGCTTCGCTGAGGGAGCATCAGTCTGAGAAGGACAACTGTTCTGCTGCTTCTGGTAGGTGTTGGGTGCTTTCCTATTTCTGTTCTGGCTGTTCAGCTTTAAGACTCAAAGTGATTTCAAGCTCATGGAGAGTAGGGAGAAGCAAGACTAAAGCAATTGTATACTGGGGAAGTGTAAGATCAGCTTTCCAGTTTTTAAATGCTTTGTGCTTAAATATGGCACTGAGCTGTTGGCAAACAGATGGCTTGACCTTCCTCCTGTCTCGCTTGTCAGAGCGGGTTGGGCTGTGAGTCGCTGCGTGTTTGTCTGGGAGCGGGGTGGCTGTGCCATCTGGCACATGGCTCTGGATGGGCTGGATTACCCTAATTGTCAGCTTTTGGGATGGGTCTTGTGTTGATACAAGCAGATCCCTGGCTGCACCTGCGTGGTTCAGAGCCCAAGCAATGAAAAGCAGCTCTTGGAAGAGGCTTGGTGTGGTGTTATTGTCCTGTTGGATGCAGTCACACAATCCAGAATAAAATCCTACGTTTTAAGTAACAGTCCTGCAATGGCTGTGACAAATGACTGGAGGAGACCAAATGGAGTTTGTTCTCCTTATGTCCATGGCATTTAAAAGCCAGTGGGCTGTGCAGCATGTGTTTTGCATTGCGTCATCATGCCAAAGTCAAATAATTGATGGGGCCAGTAACAATCTATATGAGAGCATTAAATGCCTTGGGAAGATGAAGGGGACCCCAGAGAGCCTTTGGCATCTGTCACTGACCCTTTTGAGAAGGAGGAGAATAGACAGCTGTGTGGATTTGACCTGGGGTGGCTTCGGTAGCCGGGGCATGTGGGTGAATCCTCTGGTCTCTAACTGAGCTAGATATTTTCAAGTCACAGCCTTTTTTGTGCCTCAGTTTCCCTGTTATAAAGGAGGGGCACTGCAGGTTGTAGGCACAGGGGGAGTTGCAGCTATGGATTTACAGCAGGGCCCATCTGGCTGGGCTGCGCTGGTGCAAGATGTACCGTTTTCTCTGAGCAAGATGAGGACTTGTTGATCAGATGGCGGGGCGGTGGGGTTTCGGGCGGAGGGGAGGGGGGTGTGCGGCAGGGTAATGTGCGCAGCAAGGCAGCCGACCTCCCCTCCTGTCCCTGGTCTGTCTCCGTTTCTGGATGAGTCATGTCCCTTCTGTCCCTACCTGCAGCCACTGGGAGAGAGATGGGATTGGAGTGGAAATTTGTGCTGTGCTGGTACAGCCCACACTGGCACCAAATGTAGATTAAAGCCAAAGGTTCCTGCTCTTTCTGGACAAACAACTTATCTTTAGCAGGCAGGAACCCTCTGAGCCCCAGGCTGCATACTGCACCCCTGCCTTTTCCTGCCCATATCCCCGGGATAAGCCACCAAATCCTGGTGTCCTGTGGAGGCAATACCAAAACAGGGGAGGGAGGAACCCTGCAACATGCTGGCCAGTGCTTCTGGGGGACTGTTGGTAGGAAGAGCATGCGGGTTCGCTCAGTCTTTTTATAATCAATAGATTGATTAGCCTTTACTCCCACGGGATCCTGGGGAAGCCCTCGGCTAGGCTGGATGGAGAGAGCGAGAGCTTTGTCTCAGCCAAGGCTGGCAGTGCAAGGGGGAATCTCCTGGCTCAGGGCTTTAAAAAGGATAAAATAGGTTTGAGCCTGGTGTGGGTTGTTGAACTGGTAGCAATGCTCTCTTTTGGGGGAGGTGGTGGTCCTTAAAGCCCTTCATTCATGCTCAGGAAATCTTTAGTATGTAAGCTGGTGAAAGTCATCATCTCCTCATGTCTCTGCAAGGGAAACAAGCTAGCATGGGTTTGCAGAGCTGTAGTCGTGGATTTCTGCAGAGCTTCACAAGAGGGCAGAAAGCGGCTGCGGAAACATGTCTGGCTCTGGGAGCCTGACAGTGACTTTCTGATGGAAGATTCTTAGGGATGCTCTGGTCTGCTCTGAGGCAGAAATGTGTTGTGGATTTGCCGGGAGAGCTAGCATAAACATGTAGCAGAGAGCAAAACCAAGAGAAGCATCACTTGCCGTGGGCACCCTGCATGAACAGTTGTGCATTTAATATGAGCAGTCACAGCTATCCTTGTCCCTCTGCCTCCTGGGGAGAGCAAATGGGGATTTATTTCAGGTACGAGTATGGGGAAGGTGGGAAGGAGAAATGAATTGCTGTGAGGAGATGGGAAAGTGTTTGTTAAGGGTTGTGGGAGGCTGGAGAAGGGATGGACATGGTTGTCTGGCTAGCTGTTCCCTTGCTCAGCTAAAGTTCAGCCCCTCTGGTTCCAAATGTGCTGCTGCTTCTGTTTCCATCAGTTCCCACACAGGAATCGTGGTTTACACCAATGCACTGGCCTGGAAATTGATATGATGAAGGGAGAAGGTGTACGTTCTCCCTGGTGCATGCAGACCATCAACCATCACCAGATGTGCATGGTGGAGCGTCCAGGGAGACCTGTTGCCTTGAGTGTGCACAGCAGCTCTCAGGGCAGCTGCTCTTTGCTTTACTTAGACCTGGCCTGGGGAAAACCTGGCTGTAGCCAGGTCAAAGCAACCAGCCTGGGCCCTGGGGAGCCCCATGTTTGCCAGCATCGAGGAAGCCGTAAGAGGAATTTGTGCAAAACTGAAGTCATCACCCATGCGAACAGGCACCTAACCCCTGCTTCTCCAGCTCCTGTCAGACAGGGTATCCAGGGTGTTTTGAGATGTCTGTCTAACCAGCCTTGCTGGTGAAACTGGGACACGCAGTGGTGCTGTGGCCTTTGTCTGGCACCACAGAGAGAAACAGCCACCAGTCCCAGCTTGTCCTTTCCTCCAGGCTGTGACAGAGCTCCAGGCAGCCCTTCTACCAGTGCTGGGATCGAATATCTTTGAATCTTGACAAGGAGACAGCAGCTAGGAGTGCTGATTTTTCACTCCTTGTTTTCTAGCAAGCTTATTGCACCCTGGGCTCTGACTACTTGGTAACAGGTTTCTCTGGAGCTGGGATGGGTGTTTTGTGTTTTCCTTTTTCCTTTTCTCCCCACTTTTGAAGTGGTGGAGACAGCCTCCTGCTCTGGATATTCTTGCTCCCCTCTGTTGATTTGTCTGTAAGAACAGAGCCTGGGAGTCCTGACTCGCATCATCCCCACCGCCTGTAACCCTGAGACAGCACCGACTCGCGCACTGCGGGAGCAGATGGAGAACTGCATGGAGCAGACGGCTGCCCGACACGAGCTTATGGTGCAACCCCTCATGGCAACATGGAGCAGCCCCTGGGCAGGCAGCCCTCTGCATTGCAAACTGGCACAATGGGGAGCGGTGCAAGGATGCATCCAGCACACCAAAAGTTAATCTTATGCTGCTTAGGTACAGCAAGACCTGCATCAGTCAGGTCTGGGGATGGCTCTGCTGCCGAACCAGGGTTGTGACAAAAAAGGTTTTGGAGCCTGAGGTGGCCCAGGGATAGGCAACATGGGGGTGTTTTCAGGATTAGACAGTAATGGGGACCCAGATAATTTGCATGTGACATTTCTGATTCCTTGTGTGATATTTAAACTCATAAGTCTTCCCTGAAATTGATGCTGTGTTGCTGCAATCATCACATTCTTCATTGTGCAGATGGACTGCTGGGAAGAGGCTGGAGAAATGCACGAGGCTCTTTGGACTTGAGCATGAACTAAACAGCCTGCAAAGTGAAGTCTTGTCTCTTAAATCCTTATCTGTGAGGTGGGATTTACCTGGCATGTCCTGGCAGCTGGCTGACTCCCAGGGAAGCACAGAGCTGGATCCAGGGCTGGTGGCACCTGGGCCACCAGTTTTCCCCAGTGGTGGCTCTGGCCTGGAGATGGGACTTGCTCACATGAATCTGCTTTAGGAAATCAGTGCCAAAGTGTTTAAAATAACTTACAGGCCAGTTTCACTTCTCAGTTTTTTTTAAAGGAACTAAAAATAAATCTTTAGTTGTAAAGCAAAATAAAAACACTGCCATCTTTCATTCCAGTTATTATACAGTAGCTGGCATTCTTTAGACAAAGCTTAAAATAACCATGAACATACCAGTGAAAATAAATGGGTGAGTCATGTTTGTTAATGCAGGATTGGAAGTATTGCTCTTGGCTCTCCTACTGTGTAAGGCTGTGTGCTGTCTCGAGCAGATACAAGGTTTTGGCTGGCCTGGTAAAAGAAAATTTGGGATCCATCAGTTCTGGGTCCTCCTGAATGGGACCTGTGTAAGGAAGTTTTAAACCAGGGACTATTTTTTGTTTGTACAATCTCTGGCACTGTGGTGTCATAAGCACTGTGTAGTGTGAACAATCAGTAGAAATTACTTATGCTTCACCCTTTGGCTATGCAAGTCTGATTTTAAGGGGTTAAATGGGGAAACTCACTCAAATACTCATCTGCAAAGCTGCTGTGAGCTGGTCTGGCTCCTGCACTCCTCTCTGCTTCCCCTGTGTGGCTCTCCTGCCTGGGGCAGGAGTTGAGAGAGGAGGAGGAGGATGATACTGGCGTGGCAGTTTCAGAAGTTGCTCATGGGCATGAGGCTGCATGGAGTCCATCATCTGTTCTTTGGCTATAAAGACCCCAAATTTCCCCTTAGGAAGGACTGCGCTGTCTCCTGCCTGCAGTTGGACACAGAGGGGGACCAGGATTAAAATCACATTTCTCAACTGGTTTCTGGGGCTCTGGGATGGGTGGACAGAGCATCTGTGGAAGTGGAGAGCAAAGGACCCTGATATGATGTGCTGTCAGACATGGCTTGCTGGCTGGATATGTCAAAGTCAACTCACAGCAACCAAAGCAGTGGGAATTTGTGACCAGCAGGACAGATGCTGCAGTTGTCACTGCGAATCACACTTGTGGAGATTTTAGGGTGGTTTAAGGAGATGTCAGTGAACCTTTGTGGAGCAGCTGTGGTCTCCAGGGCTTATAAAGACTTTGACAGCCCAACTCTGCTGAATCTTGCTGGGGCTCTGGAAGGAGCTACTGTTCCCGCTCCCTGGAGGTCATGTCCCTCTAGGAGGGACAGCTTAGTGCTCACATGTGTCTGCATCCTGCTGCCATGGTTCACAGCCTGCCCCGTTAGCACAAGCTGCAAATGACAGTGATTGAAGTCAGGCAGTGACATACGGCGGCGAGGGAGGCAAGAGACGGTGGTGTTGGCTGGCTGTGTTCTGTGGTGGGGGCAGAGAGCTGCTGGAGGCAGTGTGCACAGCGTACTGGCCTTTTGTGAAAGGACAGATCCAGGCAGTCCGCAAGGACTCTGGGAGAGACAGCATAGCTAATGTGGAAGATACAGAGCGAGGATTCAAGCAAGTAACTGGTCAAGGACCTTTCTGAAGGGCCTGTAGTGAGACGTGCAGCAGAGTCTCAGCTGAACCATAATCCAGCCACATTCAGGTACGAGCCTGCAGCTGCCCCCAGTACGTCCCAAGCCCCCTCTGCCAGGGTCTCGAGTGGTGGAAGGTGGAGCTTAGCTCTGCCTTGAGGTGGTTTATGCTGCATCTGGGTTTGGACTTCGGTATCATCACCTGCTAATCATCTACTATGGGTCTGGCAAAACAGGAAATATGGGGTACGTGCTGCCGCCCGCAACCTTTATCTTTTCTGATAACAGCCTCTTCCCGCAGGGGACTTCCGTGTCTTCCTCTTTTAAAGTCTTTAAATATCCTAGTCCAAATATAGGCAAGCAAGAGGGATTGCTTATACTTCTAGTTAAGAAAAATCCCAACCTGCCAGGGATGAGTAGCAATGCCTGGTACAGCGTGACTGCTCCTCTATCTCTAGCATGATGGTCTTTCTTACAGATTGTGGCTGTGGGTCCTTAGCTTGTGCGGCTCAGGACAGACACGAGCTGCAAACTACCACCTTGGGAGGAGAATCAGGGAAAAAAAGGACCAAAAAATAATCTCAGTGCTGCTGTGTTGCTGACAGAAAACATTAGTGTTCAGTTCCTGGGACAGAGCTTGGCTTCATTAGAGAAATTAGCAGTGATGCATATTAATTGAGGAGGAACACATTTCTGTTATTTATGAGGGAGAGTAATGCTTTTTCATATGAATATTTAATCAAGCACCCCCCTTCCCCCTGTTTAATTTCTCCTCCTTGTTTCAGTTGAGTTTAAGTGTGTTCTTGGGCAGAAGGAGCCAACCTCCCTGCTGTGCTGTCTAAAATGCTAGCCCTGGATTGTGACCTCCCCTGTCCTGGGGGCTTAATGCTTCCCTCTGTGGCTCTGTAATTCTTTTGCTTTTACTATTGCCAGTGTGCAAAGGGCCAGAGCACCCAGTCTGGTGCGAGCTCTGCCCCGTCCTGCTCCTGATGTTTCCTGCGAATGGTGCTCAGGCCCTGCAAGGCTGTCCAAAATCTCTTTATTCCTGCAGAGATTGAAAATCACAGTTTGAAACCCCATTCCCAGCCTGGGTTTCTCTGTATTGGATGGAGCAAGTTTGTGGCATTAAAGCTAGTAACAAAGTGGGTCGAGATGCCTTCTACAAGAAGAGGTTCTGCCAATCCTGAGTGTCCCTCAGGAGAAGAGGTCTGCTGTCTGCTTTCCTCAGTGCCAGAAGGGATTTGAAACCAAAACTGCCTAAGTCATTTTCAGTAGAAATGCCTTGAGAAATTATTCTTCTTCTCCTACCTCCAGACTTTGTTTCTGTCCCTTTGGAGTTCTGGTGGTGCGTGGAAGAAGCTGCAAGAAATGTCAGGGCAACCCTACTTGGCTGGAGGCATAGCTGAACATCTTGGGATGACAGTGGCCTTTTCAAATCTCCCCTGGCAGAGCAGAAGCAGAGGAGAGCTCCTTGTTGTGCCTCCAGCCCCGTGCTGCCTGGCCACAGCCACCTCACCTCCATTTCAGCTTGGCGATCGGGGTGCGTCGGGCTGCGTTGTGTTGATGCGATCGAGTCTTGGCCAACAGGGCGAGCAACTCCTTCCTCTGTTTTCCTTTGGCTGCAAAACAAAAGGGAAGAAGCCAGAGGCTGCTCTGCAGTTGCAGTCATTAAGGCTGTTCTCCTGCTTCCGTGACAATGTGTTAATTGCTTGCCTGGCCAGTGAGTCTGCTGGGCTGCTTGCTGCAGGAAACCACTGGGGCTTTTTTGTTCTTGTTCCTCTTAGAAAGGAAAAATAAATATCTGCAAGGAGCCTCGTTCTTTTCCCCATCTCTCCTGGGTTCCATGAGAAATGGGGTGTATCAGACTTGTGCTTCATATGCCCAGAGGCAGGAGAACCACTAAGGCCCCTGCACTCCCTCTGCGTGCACAGCTTTGGGGAGCAGAGGAGACAAATTCCCTTCTTTGCCAGGACTGAGGATGGATGCTGCTCCCTCCCTGATTGGGGCAGTTTGGATCCGTGGGAAGGATTCCCACTTTCTGCCTCACTTAACCCCTGCAAAGTGAACAGCAGCTAGCACCTCACAGTGAGCAATGTCTAGCAGGAGAGGAATTTAAACTCTGCCAAGCAGCTCTCTCCTCTCCTGTGATTGCATCCCCTCTGCTGATGTGATGGCCAAGAACTCATCTGAGCTGTCTCGCCTGTCAGCCTGAGCAGGGGCTGCACGCTCGCTCCCGCCTTGGGTGACTGTCAGCACACGATGGGCAAGGTTATTACGGGTGACAGCCGTGTCACCCCTCTGAGAAATCACGCTGTAGTGCAGTATTGATTGTGCTTAAATTCACTGAAGACAACAAATGACCCATCTCTCAATTTGGTGGGTTTTTTTTTTGATAGAGAGAATGGTCTTGCTGATAAAAATCCTGCCTTGGGTCTCTCGGGAGCCAAGCATGCCAGGCAGTTTCTGCTCACCTTGGCTGGCTGTATTTTCCTCCTGCCATGGAGCTGCAGTAGGGCTGGTAGGTGGCTGTGCACAACGCTGCACGGAGGTGACCGAGCCCCACTTTGCCCGTGGGCAGCTCTGATGAAGTTTGGCAGCCCAGAAGAGCAGCCTCCCGACTCCTTGCCAAATGTTTTTCTTCCTACTTCATGTGGTTTGGCCAGATTGTAACCCTGGGAGGTGGGGGCAGGCTAAGAAGACTTTCAGAGGCAGAGTGTGCAGGCAGGGACAGTCTGAGAGTCTCTTTGCTCCTTTTTCTTCTCTGGGGCTGCACTAGGCTTTAATTTGTGCCCCAGAGGGGAATTTGTGTCCTGTCCCCCTTCCCAGGCAGTGCAAATGCTTGCCATTTACTCCTGACGTGTGTTTTGGGGTGAGATTCCTATAAAGCTTGGGGATTTACTCCATAAAGGGGAAAGATTCCCATTTCCCCTCTGAAATCTAGGGGAAATGGTGAAGCTGTCTTGGCTACTGTGAGCTCAGAGCTTCTCCATTGCATTGACCTCTTTGGGGTTTACAAACCAGTGCACTGTATGACGAAGTTTCAGGAGGACCATGAGGTGGAAGGCTGAGATCACACCCAGATCCCACGAAAACCATCAGCAATTTTCCTGCAGGCTCTGCAGGGTAGGCAATACAATTTTGTCCCATTTGTAGCAGAATGTGAAAACATTCTGCCGGAAGCAGAAGTTGGACCTCTGCCCAAGGGTGCTGAAATTCACCTCCATGGAGGATGGAGAGACTTACTGGAGGTACCTGACTTAACAGCAGGCACCCCAACCAGGTGATATGATTTCCTGTGTGGTTCTGTCATGCAGAGACTTGCCGGCCCTATAGAAGGAACACTTGCATAGCTGTTACTAAAAGTTTGGCATTTGTGAGTATATAAAAGGATGGGAGTCACTGCCTCCTACTCTTGGATGAGTCTGGATGCTGGACTAGGAGTTTGAGGGTGGATCCTATATACTCCTTGCACCAGGGCTTACACCACCCTTCCTGCCCCTGGAGCTGGCCACAGGTGGTGAGGCTGGCTGCATGGAAGGTGGCTCCATTCCATGCCCCACCGGAGTGACGTGTTCCCCTGGCTCATGGTAAAGTGACAGCAAAGTCCTCAGCATCAAGGAGTCGTGGCTTAAACACCAAGCTGCTTGGTGCTTGTTGGCTGGTCTTGTTAGCACTAGCTGGGGGACACGGAGAACCCTCTCCTCCCTCTGCGCCCGTGCGAGCGTGCACCGTGAAGGGTTTCATGTAGGAAATAGAGCAGAAGGAATTGGGCATAGCATGTGTTCCTTCTAAAGATAGCACGCTGTAGCTTGCATCAAGGATCCTGCCACGCTCGCCATCCGCAACAACTCCACCGCCCTCCCTTCACGACGGGTCTCCCGGCGCGCTGGAAGGGCGCCAGGCATGGAGTTCCCGGGACTTTTCTGCCCTGCTGCAGTGGACTAGAAAATGTATGCATGGAGCATGAAAACGCAGGCAGTCGCAGTGGTGGCTGGCCGCAGGTGCTGCAGGGGTGGGTTGGGGGGTCTGCAGCACGCTGCCATAAAGCGGGGTGCAGAGCATGGTGGTGTTTCAGCCTTACCTGAGCCCAGCTGTGTTACCTGCCATGGCACTGATACGCAGCCTCTGCTAGAGCAGGACAGCAACCCAGCCCTGTTTTATGGCTTTGACGTTGGCTGGTGGCCCCACATGTCGCTTAAATCAGCTCCAAGGCTATGATAGTACGTCCCCAAGGTGCTTTTATGGTAATAGCTTGGTTTTCCTGCCCGAGCCCTATTTTATCTCACCACCCTGAGTATTGGTGTCGCACCGGGATTCCCCACACGCTGGGAACCCCGTGGAGGCTGGCTGCAGGCACCATCAGGCTACCGGAGCAGATGTAGGATCTGGGCCCGGGATTTCTACGGGGTTGCTCAGCACATTAAATCCAACTGTGCTTGCTCGCCTGAAGGTCCTCCATCTGGCACGCTGAGTCTGAGCTCGCCAGGCTGTTGCTGCTGTGAAGGGACGTGGCAAAGGGGATGGGAGCTGGGAGAGGTGTTTGTCCTCAAAGTAAATCTCAGGCCATACAGGTCATGAGTTTTGGGTTGTCACGTGTAACCCTGTACCTCCACAGCTGCAACAGCAGAGTGTTGCAGGGTCTCTCCAGCTGTTCAGCCTCCTATTTTGCATTAAAATCTGTAGGGTCTGGATTTTTGAGGGATCTAGCTATGATTCGTGGTGTCCCTGTGCAAGGTGCTGTGGAAACACACAGACCCCATGAAGAGCTGGCGCTGTGGGAAGGACAGGAGTAAGGACTGACTCCACTCTTGCAATTAAAGGGAAGAAACCAGTATTTTATAGCTCTCCTTCCTCTGAAAATCCCCCATACGCCCTGGTATTGCAGAGCAGTGCCCTCTCCAAAGAGCTGGACCAGCCCCTGCCGCAGAGCAAGATAAGGCTGACAGCTTTGCAGTGATCAAGAAACCAGAAAGAGAGAGGAAAAGACAGACAGTGTACCTGGAGAAAAAAAAACCATGTCAAGTCGTGTTAAAGCAAGCGAATCAGTTGCTGCAGGCCTGCAAGGGAAGCACTGTCTGGGGTGAGGTCTCGTGGGGTTTGGAACACGTCCAGCCGTGCATGCAGAAGTGGTTTGCATTCTCCACGTGGCCACGGATGTGCTGGATGGTGTCACGCTCTTTCCATCTTGCGAGCCTCGGCGTTGAGATGGGGAAGGAGCATCCATCACTGCGGGTTTCCTTGTGGGGGAAGCACAGCTTGGGATACAGCAGAGAGCAGGAGGTGCTGGAGCACGAAGAGGGGTCCTGGAGACATCCCCGGCGTGTCTGGTCCGTGGCCAGAGTTATTGACTTCATTCTCACGAGCAGCAGGGCTGCACCGCGATACCGGGCATTGCTGGGTTTCCCCACTGAAGTGCGCCGTGAAGAGGTGGGGAAGCATCTTGTTGTGTGCAACAGCCCCATCAGAACATATTTCTGGTGGGGTTTGGGTCCAATCCAAGCTAAAATGGAGCTTTCGGACCCATTCCTCTTGCTCTGTGAGGGTGTCATGGAGTTAAGCATTACATGCACAACCAGGTGTAAAGGCAACCACCCTGAAACCTTCCCTCAACTGCCTTCATCTACCAGAAAAACTCAATTTTTATTTGATTGCTGTGCTTTAGTGTTTACCTTCATCTGCCCTCCTAGCCTCTCTCTGTCGGGGTCTGAATATCCGCACCTCTGCTTTTCGTCCTGGTTTTTATGCTTGGTTGTTTTCTGAATCCAAACACGGTGCAACAAAACTGCATTTACCAGGGATTAGCTGAGCTAATCCCATAAATGTGGTTTTCCTTAGTTACCAGAGGCAGGTCGGCGTGTAGGGCTTTCTCCTTCGCTGTACCGGATCTGCCAAAGGGTTTGTAGATCCTGCCCGCAAATGTAAGGACAGGCTGCCGGGGAGAAAAGCTTTATTCTTGTCTTTAGGATTATTTTGATGAGGACGAGGAAAACAGTGGAGGTCGCTGCCTGGACTTCCAGGTTCAGTGTCCCGTTTTTTTTTACCTTCCTGTCTCTGCAACCCCCAATCACTGCAGATTTAATAGATCAATTATTATTAAAAATAAACACAGCCCTGCTTAGCAGACTGGGGTTAGCCGCTGCTGGGCTGACGTCCCTGTTGACAGGATTTTTGAGTTTCCTGAAACAACGTGTGCTGCTGCTCTAGCACTGTGGGTTTATTGTCTGCTTAGTTTTGCTTCTGTATTTATAACCCTCCTCAATGCCAGAAGACAAATAACTCTCAGCCAGGAGGGAGCCCAGCACAATGTGTCTTCTCATGGCCGGGCTGGTGGGGCACATACCTTTCCCCCATGAGTTCAGCTGCGTGTCCGGGTGTGTAAGCCAGCGAGAAGGGTGGAAAGAGAAACGGAGCCGCTGGAACGAGAACGGGAGCAGTCGCTTCTGAGCTAGGCTCTGAGATCTGCTCGTGCCTAGTGAGCGGTTTCGGGTGGTGGTCTCCAGGTGGCCAGGGAGAAGTGGTTGAAGATGCTGTCGTCAGGCACCAGTGACACCGAGGGGTGATGGAGGTTTGCATGTTACTGGGGACTCGATTCTCTCACCCCTGAGAAATCATCAGCTCATCCTTCCCAAGCTCTCCTCCACACCCCAGGCTGGATGGGATAGGATGGACTGGGATGAGATGAGATGGGGAGGCTGCTTTCCCCGTGCGTCTGTGATGACTCAGGTTGAAAATATGAGCGTTATTCCCGTTGCACAGCTAAACGCGTGACTGCACTCTGATGGGGTGGCTGTCTCCACCTTCTCCCTGATGCTGTGTTCACACCGCTGAAGATTTGGGAAAAGAAAAACACCTTCCCAGCAGTCGCACAGCAGCACCTTAAAATAGAGGCGAGCTGGTGCGTCACACATCCCCCATCACATCTCACCTGGTGAGATGATGTTGGCCAGGCACTTGAGTTGGGAATAGATCCTGCTGCAGCAGGAGCAATGAAATGGGGAGCATTCAGCCATCCCTGTGCAAAGGCAATCGAAACAGGCTGCTGTTTGCCTCCCCCAGCAGCAGTAAGCATGTGGCTTGCTGGGCTGCGAGGTGCCTGTGGTTTAGTGGCAGGGCCACTGAGGTCAGATGCAAGAGATCTGCTCGTGGTTCCTGAGATGAAGCTGCTGGAGGAAACCTCGTGACTCAGTTTCCTATCTCTGAAGCAAGGTCGGCACTTTCAGCTGTGGCTTTTTGGAACAAAAGTGGTCTTGCAGCAGTTGCATAGGCAAGACCCGACACAGTGGGCAGCAGAGCCTGGTGTGGAGGGCTTTTGGGTATTGAGTAAGGGTAGATACACTCTGCTCTTACTGTGGTGGGGGTCACCAGCATCAGACCACAGAAGAAGAGATTGTCCCATTGCATACAGGACTGATGCAAGGCCCAGAGATGTCTCCTCACCCTGCTAGGGATGCATGTTGGGTACTGGCAGTGATGCAGTGCTTTCCAAGTTCTCCAGGAGTTTTGGGCACATCCTGTGGTTAGCCAGGACCCGTGACAAGGAGGGACAGCCTCTCCTTGCTGTGGGGTCTGTGGCAGGAGCTTGGGGCATCCGTGCCAGTCAGTTTGTGCCATTTGGTGCCCCATCTTCATCCCAGCGCCAGACCCACTACAGAGGATGTGGGTGATGGGTCTGCTCATTTGCTGCCCTTCATATTTCAGCTCGTTAGAGAATTTGCAAGAAGTTTTGTCAATCTGGGAAAGGAAGAATGATTTTGGGTGGAAGCTCTGCTGCAGCCAGGCTGCCTGATACCGTGCGACTGCCATTGGCAATATCACAGAAGCGGGGGCCAAATCTAAGGCTTGGCCCTGGGTTTCGGTGTCGGGGCTGTTCAGCGGTGCGGCTGGACTTTGCAGACAGGGTTTTTTCTCAAAGCTGGTGCCTGGATTTCTCAGGCTTTTGGGAGTGCTAGTTCGAGGCAAGCAGGGCTGGCAGTCAACAGTGCCAGCTTCGGTTCGTCTCAACTTCCTTAATGGAATTTATAATCAATTTTCTTAACAGCCTGGGGTCTGAATGGCCTCCTAACGACTTGAATTCTGGAAGTGCCAATTCTCCGAGGGCCTAGGAAGAACAAAGGCATGTCATTCTCCTAGCAGCTTCCTTTGCAAAGCGAAAACCAAGCCTCCTTCTCCCAGCTGTGACTGCAGAACGAACAAAAAACCAAGGTGCAAAACATTTTGTCCCAATCTTGTCGTTAATGATGTTGGCAGAAATGACAGGCTTTGAATAGATATACAAGTGGGCTGTTAGGACCCGGAAGGATGCAGCTGGTGCCTTGTACAATGGAAAATAAGCTGGTTGGCAGCGGGCTAGCCGTGGGGTTACTGGTGAGAAATGAAAGATGGTATCAGCTTCCTTCAGTGTTTTGCTATCAGCTGCTGCAGATGGACATATGGAATTTAACCACCTCTAGATAAGGCGGAGGTTAAATAGACATTTCTCTTAGAGCAGAGCATTCTTCAAATTGCAATTATGCCTGGGAAGGAACAAAGGCTTGTGTCAGTCGGATATTTCTGCGGCGGGGAGATTTGCATCTGATTTTAATGCATGCGGCTCTGTAAGAGAGTCTGGTTGGGAGCTGAAGGCGTCCGAGGGAAGACTTGGGGAAATCTGTGAGGTTTTCTGCTCTCTGGAAAGCATCTCCATGCTTGTCATTCCTCCCCCCACCCCCCCCCCCCCCCCCCGGCACACAAGCAGCAGTCAGGAGGCGTTGGGGCTCTGCATGTTGCCTCGGAGAAGGAGACGGGGATCGTGCATGTGTGTAGGGAGGTGGCTAAACGTGCAGGCGAAGGGACCAGGCTGGGTGTCTGTGTGTCTTCACAGCCTCCCTGGAGACAGACTTCTCCACTAGCGAGGCAGAGAGCTGAGTTCTGTAGCATCTGCATTAAAACAGAGCTAATAACAAAGGGCAGCAGGTTTTCTGGATGAACTTGTTATGCTCGGCTGAGCTTCAGTCCTTGGACCCACAAACGTCGGACTTTGAGCCTCAGAAGTGAACCTTCCCATCCACCCAGCGGTGGTTAAAAATAGCCTTTTTTCCCCTCTTATTTTTTGTGCAAATATTTATGGTGGGGGCAGTCTGAGATGAGGAATGAAAAGGCTACCCAGGAGATCCTCAGCTCTTTGCCCCAAGCATCACTCCTCGGTGCCCACCTTTGTGAGTGGGGCTGGAAGCTGCTGTGGCAGGTTTGTCCCCCAAGCCCTGCAGCTCACACAATTTTCAGTCTCCAAAAATAGGGGGAAAAAAAAAATCAAGGAACAGATGAGACTGTGATTCTGAAGCCAGGATTTTTTAACACATCACCTGGGTGTATGCCTGTCCAACCAAAAAATTCACAAGCCTAATCCCTGGCTTTCCTAGATGGGGAGTACAGGAGAGCCAGAGGTCAGCAGAGCAGTATAAATAGAGATTATTAGGTAAAATGGAGAGAGTGGGGATTAATGCAAGAACCAGAAAGGATTTGGCCACTGCTGAGCTTGCTCTGCTTGGATAATGCAGAGAAGCGCTTCCTGAGAAGAGCAGTGCAGCATCTTCGTGGGATGTATCGAAAGGAATAGGCTCAGCATCGCACAGAATTGAAGGAGACAAACAGAAATTAAATCAACAGCTTTGGCCAGTTGCATTTGTTCTGTCTTTCTGCCACCTGGACCCAGTTGGTGTTAAAATAGGGTAATAAACAAACTCCTCGACCTCAGATGGCCGCGGCTGGTTGCTGTGCTTGCTCCAGGATGGTGCCCAGGACCATGGCGCAGTCTCTTCCTCAGCTGGCTTGTGGAGATAAAGTTTTTTTCCTAAGCAAAACTGCATTTTTCAGTCAAACTCTGCATCTGAAAAAGAATTAATACGAAGCTGGGCTAAGCTGTGTGTCTGTATCCGGTAGGCTCAAGTGCTAAAATACTTGGCAGTGAGATGCTCCTCCTCTTCTCTCCTTCTTTTAAATCGTGGCTCCATCTCCAGCATGTTTTGAGCTGAAGCCCTAGGATTTGCAGTTCAAAGACTATCTTCCGCAGCAGTGAAGGGGCTCTTTATGGAAGTGTCTGTAGGATGTGGCTAAATAAACTCAGCTGTTGGAATAAAGAGGGAATGGAAAAAGTAGTGGAAATTTTGCACCGAGATGAGGTGTAACGTTAAAGATCTCCTCCGGCTCTGCTGAAAACCAGGCTTGAAGTGGGAATTCCAGGGCAAGAAGTTGTTTTATGTTAAGCACAATGAAAAGCCTTCCTGCTGGCCTTTAAAACTGTGTTTTGTGCTAACGTCGAACCAGGTGTGGGGAAACCCAGATCATTTTCTTACACTCTTTGTCAAAGAAGAATGGATTTAGTCTGTGCTTTGGGGACGCGGTTTGGGGGATGTTTCCCAAGAAATGGCTAAGCTTAGGCTAGTGGTAGCAGTCGCTTACCAGGGACAAGAATTTTTAGTAGTGTGAAGCTCTTTTTGGGTGCTTTAATAGCAAGTCAGCTTTTTAGAAGAGCTCATTGCAGCAGGTGGTGGGTGCTGAAAATTTCACCCCTCCTAGTTTAGTATGACTCTTGTAGAATGCTCTTAACGAAGCCCAGGGCACCGGCTTGTACACTGCACGCCACGGCTGGCTCTCCAAGCTGTGTCACCTTCCCCCATTGCTCTGGAGGGCAGACAGCTGGAAAGAAGGTCAGCTCCTTTCCCTGCAAGGAAGAGGACGTCGATTTGTGCAGGTGGTGGGAGGATGGAAGGGTAGGTTCCCTTAGGAAAGGGTTTATGATAATTTGCACTTCTAGGCTGAACACATGCAGCTGGGACCTGGCTTCTCTCAAAATCTGGGATTCGGGGAGGATTCAGGGTAAATGCTCAGTACAAAAGCAGGAGTTGAAATCTGTCTTGACCAGCCCATCCTTTAACTTAAAGAAACCCAAACCCACATGCTGGGGAGCTGATGAACACCCTTCAGTCCATCCGTTCCCTTCGGCCTTTCCCCGTGGCTGGGGTGGGCACACGCACCATGTCATGTCGAGAGGGATGTCCCTGCCATGGGTGGCTGTGTCCCCCCGTGCCTGGCCGTCCCTGTGCCATGCCCAGTGGACGTGTGCCGGGACAGCTTGCTGGGGATGTGTGGGACACATGGGAGGCTGTTCCGGTGACTGCACACAGACCCCAGGCTCACGCCGCCTGTGTGGCTCAGCAAGATCAGGGGGCTTAATGAAGCCATTGAGAGATGTGTTGGGTATCCCCGAGTGCAGCATTTGGCCCAGATAATCCATCTGCCAACAAACATATTGCAGCACAAGCCTCAGTAAATCAAGAATGCTATATCAGCGCTGGAGCCTCCCTGGAGGCTGCGTGTCCTACATAGCCACAAAATGGCAGGAGGAGATTACGTGACAACCTATAAACCTGCTCTCATTCTGGGTGATGCCGGGTGACTTGCTGGGACCGTGGAAGAGGCACCGATCCTGTGCTCTCCAGGCTTGGTTTTCAGCCAGCGTCAACATCATGACCCTGAAACCAACTGTGCATGTCCATGGAGGACCCAGCTCCTCGGGTCCAGGGGAAAGCAGTCCTCCCTGGATGCAGCTTGCAAAATACTACCAAAGAACTGTCAGTGGAGCACATTAATTTCTGATAAAGTGCAGCATCCACACATCCCCGAGTCCCAGTTATCCTCTGTGAATACGTGTGTGCATGCACACACCCGCTCCCTCGCTGGCTTGGGGAACCATAAATATAAATATGCAATAAACAGGAGGAGCTACTGGAGAGAGTCCAGCGGAGGGCTACGAGGATGATGAGGGACCTGGAGCATCCCTCCTACGAGGAAAGGCTGAGGGAGCTGGGCTTGTTCAGCCTGGAGAAGAGAAGGCTGAGAGGGGACCTTAGAAATGCCTCTAAATATCTGCAGGGTGGGTGTCAGGAGGACGGGGCCAGACTCTTTCCAGTGGTGCCCAGCGACAGCACAAGGGGCAATGGGCACAAACTGAAGCAGAGGAAGCTCCAGCTGAAGATGAGGAAGAACTTCTTCCCTCTGAGGGTGACGGAGCCCTGGCCCAGGCTGCCCAGGGAGGCTGTGGAGTCTCCTTCTCTGGAGATATTCCAGCCCCGCCTGGCCGCGGTGCTGTGCAGCCTGCTGTGGGTGACCCTGCTTGGGCAGGGGGTTGGGCTGGGTGACCCACAGAGGTCCCTGTCAACCCCGAACATTCTGGGATTCTGTAACTGAGTTCACCATTTTCTGTCCAAACTCTCTGATCTTGCTAGAGATGCTCGAAGTCCCATGCTTTCGCTGGAGACGGGCTCTGGGTTTGCAGTACATCCCTTAGAGCTGGATGGGAACCAAGTTTTCCGTTTTGCTTTGATTTTTTTTCCTCCTCACCTTTTCTAGGGATTTCCTAGGAATTGTGGTTTTCTAAAGAAATTTATAAGGATGTGTGAACTTGGATGAAATGGGAATATTTCTTTCTGGTTTTAACTCCTATGAAGTATTTCAGGTAGTATTATTATGAACAC
The DNA here is from genome assembly GCF_030867145.1 of Opisthocomus hoazin. Lineage (NCBI taxonomy): Eukaryota > Metazoa > Chordata > Aves > Opisthocomiformes > Opisthocomidae > Opisthocomus > Opisthocomus hoazin. The sequence goes on along the minus strand of NC_134438.1, from coordinate 6,061,194 downwards.
ATCTTGGGGAATGAAATTCTCTCATCTTCTATGGAGTTGTATCAGATTTTAGAAGACGCAGAAAAAACCTTTTAGCAGCTGAGAGTTTTTAGAAAAAAGGATCATTTTGGGAAGAATGAGAAGACGAGAAAGACGTGCTTTTGGGCATTCGATGTAAAGATCCTTATGGATCCAGCTACCCTCGTGGGAGCTATAAGCAAGCACCTGGGCAGCAGGAACTTTAATTTTGCCAAAACTTTGGAAAGTGGCTGTGACTTCAGGGATGGCTCTTTGGAGGCGATGGGGCCCATCCCACCAAAAATTTATATTCCTCATAAAACTCTTGTTGTTCTGCCTTAACTGTAACGTGAAGCGTAGTGTTGAGGAGGTTTGAGCAGAATATTGTACAAAACAGGACCAGTATAGACTATTGCATTGTCGATGTAATACTAAGAGGAGAATATTTAGGTGCTGTATGTTGAAAAATAGGCAAAATAGCCTTGTAAAGGATGTTGTAAATTCATCCCTGCACTTTGTAGGTTAAATCCTGAACCTCTAAGAACTTGAGTGTTAATTTAAAAAGATATGTATGTCTAGGGAAATTTGATTCAACAAGTAGCAGCTTGATTTATCACAACTTATAACAAATCTGCATGAATGCTTTTTGTATAATGCTTGGCTGCTTTAAGGATTCCTGCGCACCTGCACAGCATCCCTCCGGAGATGCCTTTCAGCCAAAATTATTCCCCTATGATACTGGTTATGATACTGTTCTCTGAAATCTCTTTCACTGAATGTGCATGCACACACAGATTGTCTACTGTCTGACTTCTGGATGTGTAGCACTGGGTAGCACCTTCAGCAGCTTTGGGAATATCAGAGGATCACAAATATTTTTCATAGTGTGATTTACATTACAATGTGGAGATTAAGGATTGCATCTGCCTTTCAGGACCCCAGTACTTCCTTGTGTCACTCTATAGCAGCAGCTCCATATGACTGGGAGTTACTGCACAGAGCAGCAAGGTTGGAAAATACCTTTTAGCTGAGCTATGCTGTTAAGCCAGAAGCCGGGATGAGATGTCAGGCTGAGCAGAAGGAGCAGAGATTTGGAATTACTTATTACCTGGTCTTTCTGGAGGGAGAATAGGGGTGAACCAGGGACCGCCTGGAGTGAAGGGGTTCTGCAGGAGCATCTTCCTCCCGCTGCTGAGCAGCAGCCCCTGTGCTGGAGACTCCCAGGCTGTCGCTTGGGTGCAGATTTACTCGGGTGGGCTTTTTTCCTCTTTTCCCCAAGTAACCCAAGGGCTCCAGCCAAGTGAGAGTTTCCAGCCCTCCCAGCTGTGCCTATATCCCGCAGGGCACCCACTTGGCTCTGATGTGTGTTTGGGACAAAGCAAAAGGAGGAAACGGGTGGTCCCAGCCCAGCAAACTCCCCATAGACTCAGCTTTTACCCGTGATATTAGAGCAAAGCAGCCTGTTTGGAGACTCAGAAGAAAGAGACACTGTAAACTTGAAACAGCCGTATTCCAGAAACCCCAGATGACCTGTCCCGTGGATGTAGTAGGCTTTATCAGCCAGGATCTGCATCCTGGCAAGAGTCTCTTCTGCGCTTTCCCACAGTACATTGTATTAGTCATCCCTAATTATTCAGCTCTAGTTGAGCAAAGCCTTGTCTCTGTCTTTTTTTTTTTTTTTTGTTAGCCTGAAAACCTATATTTAAATATGAAGAGGTGGGAGGCATTTTTAATCCCAGATGGATAATTCCTGAAGTGCACAGAGGTGAAGGCTTAGCAGACAGCTGCTGGGAGAATGTGCTGTTATGTTCCTCTGCTGCCTTGGGTGCGTAAAGCTGGACTTGAGTGTAGCTTACGCCAGGCCCTGCCTTGCTCCATGCCTCCTGGGCAGCAGCTGGGTGCTTTCTGCTAAGTTTGGCCATCGTGAGCTGGATTTGTTGCGTACGCCTGTGTAGGGCTGTTCGTGCAGCCTTTCTGGATTCACGTGTTTCATTTCCACCTCAATCCTGCTGTGGGTAACCCACCTCGCCCACGCGACGCATCTGATGCCTCTTCCCCCATCTCACTGTTCTAAGCCCATTAAACTGCGTGATATTTGAGAGGCGAGGAAGTCTTGTGGCTCAGCAGAGAAGGACGACAGAGCAGCAGTACGCTGGTATGCCATGGTGGCTTCTATGGCGTTAGATTTGGGGCTGTTTCTGGAATAGCAGGAGAGGAGAAGACGTGATGCAGCCGGGGACACCCAGCCACGACCACAGACCAGACCTTGCCTCTCTCATTTGTGAAAGAAGCCAGACGTGAAATACTCTCTGAAATTGAAATACCACCCATACAGTGTAGTACAGGGGTCGAGAGCCCCAGGAGAGTTAAATGCCTGACCCAAGGCCACACGGGAGGCGGTGGCGGAGGCTTTGAGGCTTCCTCCAGCCCATTCCCCATCCTCAGCTCATCTTCATCACAGGGTGCCTCTCCATCCCGTTAATTTGAGCTGGGGAGGCTTAGTCTTGCCTTGTAATCTTGATTTGGAGTTTCGTTATGAATTACTTGAGTCTCATGTGCCATTTTAAATTGATTCGTTATGCTAAGTACTTGCCAAATGCATAATGAGGGGCTAAATCGGTCCGTATGTAACAAGGCAGCGATTCAATTATTCCTAACACTCACGCTCTGACAAAAGCCTCGATTATTGCTGTCACTTGCGTTTTGGGACCTTCCCGCACACATGCACACACACGCAGAATCTATCTGAGGCCCTTCATGGTTTCTAGCACCCGCCCTGTTATTTATTATTATTATAAACGTTGCTATTTTCGGCTTCCTCGCACACGAGCGCGGGGCTGGGAGTTCACCCTGCGGGGATTTGTATTAATGAGAATTGGAGCAGCTTTCGAGGGGGATCGCTGCTCTGTCTCTTCCAATCCATTCATAAAGTCTGTGTGGCAGCTCTTAAAGACCAACAGCAGAAATGAAAATTAATCAAATGAAGGGGCTATTAGCCACAGCACATCAAAAAGAGCCTGAAAGCCTTCAGACCGAGCAGCAAAAAAAGCTTTTATCTCTTTCTAACAAATGTCAAAATCCAGCCACAACCATGATGGGCTCTAAAATGCCATTAGGGTGATGTGAATAATTATAACCGCCACCCTAATCATGCCTTCCCTAGATTTCAGGGCATGCCATTAAAGTAGGTCGATGCCTGCAGCCCATTTTACAGATGGGGAGACTGAGGAACCATTCCCCAAGGGCACTGCAGAGCCTTGGTGACAGGGGTGAGGGTACCTTGGGTTAGTCCTTTTTCCCCAAAATTTTGTGCATCAATGTGGGAAATAGTCCCAAAGTCATCTGTTTAATGGACTAATGAATGATGGGCTAAGCCAGACCCAAATCTGTGCACCGAATCGAGCCTCCTGGCTTTTCCCTGCCCCTGATTTGCAGTTCAGGTATCTTTAAGTGCTGAAGCAACCTCCAAAATACAGGTCCAGGACCATCTTTAAATGGTGAAGCAGCCTCCAAAATACAGGTCCAGGACCTCCTCCTCTCCCTGCTCTGTGGCTTTATCCATTGTTTCCATCACATTTTGGGGCATTCCTGCAAACTTTAGAGCTCGAAAAACCCTTTTACCTCTTCGGAGATTCAGATGGGCAGAGAACAGCATCAGGTCCAAACCTCTTGTCTCTCCTCCACGCTGCAAAAAGTTGGGAGATGCTGATAGCCTAAGCTTTTCTTCCAGGCTCCCTCGTAATGAAATGTCAGTGCAAGGCAGCGTCCCGTCCGCAGTGCCGTGCTGACGCCGGGGCTGGGACCGATGTGAATCATCCTCATTAAAAAGCGTTTCCAATTCAGCTTTGCAGAGATGCCTTGCACTGCCTTTGCTGCCATAATAGAGCTATTAAAAGCTCCGGTGTAAGGCGGGCGGCAGACAATAGACACAGGCAGGTACAGCCTGAAACCCTGTTGCAGAGGGCACAGGGTAAAAAACATGTTTTCTCACCCGTTTCCCATGCCTGGAGCAGAAGGATGAGGCTGGATCTGCTGGTGGCATCTCCGTGGCACAGAGGCTGCTTGCTGGGCATGGAGGGACCTGGCTTTATGGCATAGGGGCTCCGAGGGAGGCTTGTCTCTAGGTGATGGTTGTCACCTGAGTGTGGGTAAGTTGGGAGGAAAGGTGCACGTAGGGTGTGTGTAGGGTCTATGTGGCCAGCAGAGCTGCTTCAGTATCGCACCGTATCCCCAGACCCACATTATCCACATGCCCTGGGCTCTGGCATCGTTGGGTTCCTGCAGTGCCGAACCTGGTTGTACATATTGCAGAAATTGGAGGATTTAGGATTTCCCTGTTGAATTCTGGTTTATGATGACTGTTGAGCAAGGAGGGATCTTTTGGGTTGATGTGTCTTTTAACAGGCTCTGCCACCCTCGTGCATTTCCCAGCCGTGAGTGACGTCTCATCCTCTGCTCTTCCCCCTCCCTGAAATCACCAGGCACCTCATGAGCTTTTTGGAAGATAAGAACAGTACGAATATCTTGTGCTGGGGTTTTTCTGGCTTTGCTCAGCGTGAGGGCTGGAAACTCACCCCTTGAGCGAAAAGTGAGGGTCTTCTGTCACTGCTGGGTGGCAGGAGTTGGGGTCAGCAGGAGAGGGAACCCAGCCCAGGCATTACTGTGTCCAGCAAGGCCATCCAGGCAGCTTTGCAGTGTCTCGGGAGTACCTCCACATACTCCTCGTGACGGACCAAACGGATGAATCAAAAGCAGAAGTGAAACTTGGCAATTAAAAAAGCACCACCAAATTCACTATTTATTAGGCGGGGTGTCACACAGCTTTGCTCCCAAAGGGGCAGCTGCAGAATTATGTCCTGGTGGGGACCCCCCTGACATCTCAGCTCCCTCCCAGGGATGCTGGAAGCCGCCCCTGGGTCTCCCTCCCAGCAGCATCTCCATGCACTGTGTTCCCATCGCTCTCCAGCCAGAATTACTTTACCAGGAGGAAAAGCTGTGAGAAAAGGTGAAGTCAACTGATTTCCTCTCTCTTGGCTGTTCTGGATCTCATTTTGTGCTTCCCCAAGAGAAGAAAGGGAACAAAGCAGAGGAGAAAACACAAGATTTGCATTTAAAAAGAAAGCAAGCAGCAGACAAAGAAATAAGGTCAAAGGAAAGAATACATTTTCAGTATTTTGGGGAGAATTCTTCTTTTAAGATGATCTTCTCAAGTTTCCTCCCCTTTCTTGCTATCTCCAGGCTGTTAATAATTTATTATTATTATAGTGATTTATATTTGCAGCTAAACCTTCCATCTCGGGAGTCATTTCTGTTTGTAATGACTTCAGTGAATTAGTGATGGGCTCTGCCTTTTGAACCGAAATGAGTTCCTTCGTGGAATTCAACTTTGTCTTGATATTCACTGATACTTTTTTCATGTATTCATTTATAATTGAGGTTTCTTAACTATTTTTTTAAGCGAAGGGTCAGAGCAAAAGAATAGCAAGACTCTTCCAGCAATGCTTTTTATGAAGGGTGAGCTGCGAAAGCGGAGCAGGCAGTGAGTCAGCATCCTCTCCTGCCTCTGCCGGCAGCCGAGCTGTTGCTGGGGTTACTGTCACAGGTGACAGAGCGGATCAGCCTTCCTGGTGTCCCCGAGCTGAGCAAGGACTTGTTTTTCCTAATATAGCAAAGAAAAAAAAAAAGCCAGGCTCCACGAAGCCCCCTGCCTCCCCCCCCCCCCCCCCCCCAAAGCATCCCCCAGTTGGTTATATTGTCATTCTGAGCTGAGAGAAATGGAAAAGAGGAACGTGGCAGCTTTTACTTTTGCTTTGGAGGTTGCGTAACAAAAGTCATTTGCGAGAATCTTGCGTTAATTGCTAGCAGATCTCGTTTCTAGCTCTAGCCAAAAAGGTCAGCAAAACGAGCACAGCCTCTGTGGCACCCAGGGGTGATCTCCTGGCAGGACTTTGTCACCCATCGCCCAGCATTGCACCCCTTGGTCCCTACGAGGGGGCGTGAGGAGACAAGAAAGCCACTCAACTGCTGTCCCTCACCCCATTTTCGGTGCGTTTCTGCTTGCAAACCCCTCATGATACGAGGTTTGTTTCCAAGCAGGTTTCAGGGTTTCTCAGAAACGGGCTGTGCAAGAAGGGGGATCCCGGAGAAGTGCCATAGCTAAAAAGCAGGAAATCTGCTTAAAAATAAATCAAAGGGCTTTGCTGCAGAGCTCGGGTGTTCGAGCTCTCCTGCAGACTCCCCGTGATGCTGCACAGATTCCTTTGCTCCACATTTTTGCTGGTTTGGGTTTCCCAACTTTACCTAACGGCGGGGAAGCATGAAGGAGCTCCAGCTTTACCTGCAAGGCTTGGCGGATCTGCGAGCACCCAGAGGTTACAGCTAACCCCAAGCAAACTCACTGCCTGTGTTTGAAAGCTGCAAGCCCTGTGCAAATGCCTCTCCCCAGCAGAAAATAACCTCCTTCAAATAAAGGTACGGGTGAGGGATGGCTTTTTATAACAAACCAGTTCCCAAGGGTTAAACTCACGTGAAGATGGGGAGGACAGACAGAAGGGCCTGCAGGCAGAAGAGAATTTCCCCTGGATTGCCAGCTAGGAAGTGAAGGATGACAATATTAGCACTTAATGCAGGGTGGGGTTTTTTTTTGCTTTCAAAGCACTGTATAAACATTAACTAATTAACTTAAGCCAGGAAGCCAGGGCTGCAGTAATGTGTTTTGCCTGGTGACCTGCGCAAGTTTTAATTTTCTATTTAGTTGTTTCCTTTGAGACCAAAACCCGAGGACTGTGTCGCTGGGGGACCCAGCCTGCTGGAGCATCCTTGTCTGTGGAACGTGGCTCTCTAATTGCAGCTGGGCAGTAGTCAGCCTGTTTCTTTCCATGACTTTATCAAACTCTAATGGAAGTTCGGAATAATTATATCATAGTGAGTTTGCTCCTGTGTTTGTTAGAAGGCATAAAGCGATGAGCTACGAAAGGGTTTTTCTGTTCCCTCTTGGCTCTCCCCTACCCATTGTGTTCCCCATTTTAACCACCAGCAGTTTCATCTCCAGCAAAATCTGTCGTGTGATTTCGGTGGAAACCAGAGAGCTTCCTCACTTTGTTTTTTTAGGTTAGTGTAATTGCGTGGGGGCTGTGGGCACCCAGAGCTGTGATGGGCTGCCTGAATCCTGGGAGCCTGTGGGGGACTGGGATGCTCTGGGGGACAAGTCTGTCTCTCTAAGAGCTGGCTTGTCCCCAGGCTGAACGTACAGATGCTTGCATTAAGCTGCATTCCTCATGCTAGCTCCTTACTGATGCCAAATTTGCTAAATGATGGCTTTTCCCCAATGATGCCAGAGACCTGTGATTGATGGAAGTCATGTCGTGCCTGGATACAACATGATGGCAATGCCTCATCCCTCGTTGTTTGCTCGCAGGCTATGTCGGTCAGACTCCTGCAAGCTCAGATTCCATCTCTCTCCTCTCTAACACGATGTTCACTGAACCAGCAAATGAAAAGTCACAGAAAAATTGGGAGGACTGGGGAAAGGCAGAGAAATCCAAGAGACAAAACTCAGGTTGAAAGTCCTTGCCTGCTTTCCAGGCGGCAGAGCGGCTGTCACAGGGATGCTGTGCTCGGGTGAGACAGCTCAGTGCCCTCGATAAATCTCCTCCTTGCCCAGCTCCCGCTGATCTAATTGCTGGGAGGCCCTGGTGCCTGGTGCCGGGGCAGAGGAGGGTCGAGGCAGGCTCCATCCCAGCTACCCAAGACAGGAAAAATCACTTCATTTCTGTGAAGCAATTTATTTTTCTGAATATAACTGGCTAAAGAGTGGGAAAAAGGTGAAGAGTGCACGCTCTAAAAATAAACGTTTGAGCCTGTACAAGGGATGCTTTGTCACAGCGGTGACTTAGAGATATTCCAGTTTTTCTGTGCAAAGCGAAATCACGTTACTTAGAGACAGAGTTGACTGTGCAGCTGAACTGAGTTAGGCACCAACTCACCCTGAATATCTTGGGCATCCTCCGAAAATTCAACTGAAAATACTGTTGTGAAAAAACCAGTCCCATATTTTATAGCAAACAGCTCCAACCACATTCATTTGGGTGGAGAGCAGTTGCCAGGTTTGGTTATAGGGGCTGACAGCCAGAGTTTTCGCTGCCATGGGATGGCATTGTGGCTCGCTCGGCTTAAGGAGGCTGCGAAGGCTGCGCCCTGCCTCGTGCTGCGTGACGGTCCCCAACGCCAACCAGAAGTGACATCCATGGAATAAATTATTCAGGGGGAGAGCAGTCACCCCTTGCCCACACGATGCTTTTTGCTGCCAGAAATTGGGGCTTTCGTGTCTTTACGCCAAGGCTGGGTCTGACTCAGCACCGATGCTCACCCGGCATTGCCTCGAGTGCCTGAGGAGTCCCCTGCTTTCCTCCTCCCCGTTGCTGAAATGCGGGTCGTCTGCCACTCCCGCGGACGTTTTTACGTTCGTAATGAAAACGCAGTAACGTTGCCCTGTTGTCTCCCTGGATTTGTGGTTAAATTGCTTTGTCAATGTAATCTTATATCTTAATGACCAAATAATGGCGTGCAACAGGAGCTGTGCAAGAAGTCGCTGGGTATCGTTTTGCCGTTGTTGTGAAGGCCTTGGAACACGATCCCCATTACAGCGGAATTTGCATTAATATTGTTTGGCCACCATAATCCCACCCAGTTAATCACATTTTTAGGATATTAAAATAGGTCTAACTATATCCCGAGTTGTAACCCCTAGATTCCCCGAGGGCTGGATGGGATTTAGCTCAGGCAGCTCCATTAAAGTCAACGGAATCAGCGAGTGGAATAACAGAGCGATGCAGAGTAACTTGACTGATCTTTTTTAACCATCAAATCTTGTTCTTTGCTGGCCAGGTAATGTTCTTGCTAAACCCACAGCAGCGTGGAAAGAAATATGAAAAATAGCTCCTGGCCATGCTTGGTTATTTTGGCTTAGCGGTTCGGTTTTTACTTCCCCCCAACCACTGACGGTAATGACTGTTCTCTAAAGACGTGCTGCCTTCGGTGGCCAGACTGCGGCAGTCGGAGAGGACCCCGGGGTGTCTGGGGTCCTGCAGGGCATGGTGCGAAATACCCTGTTAGAGAGGCATTGGTTGTCCCTACGGAGCTGGCAGCGATGCTCTTCACCTGAGCTGAGGGCTAAGCAAGCCGCAGTGTTCAGACAGCACTGAATTTTCCTCCCTCTTCCAAATTTCAGTGTCTTTCTCATCTTCTGCAACCGTGAGCGCAGCGAAAGGCTTCTGGTGTAGGATTTAAATAGACTCTAGGTGGGAGGCGAGAAATATTCTCTTAATGTACAGATGAGAAACTGAGGCACGGAGAGATTGAAGGATTCACTCCGTGTCTGAGTGAGCGCCGGCGTCTGACTAAGACAGGGACAGGAATAGGGGCTGTGTGCTCCAGTGTTAGAGCACTAAATTCATCCTGGGAAATCAAGATGCAGTTCCCATCCCTCCTGCTGCCTCCCTGGGTGGCATTGACGGAGAATTTGTCTTACCCCAGCGTAACCCTCATCGGGTGCTTTTGTGGCTTGCTGAGGAGATGAGGTGGGATGCCGGATTTCTGGGAATGTGGGCAGTGATCCCATCTCGGTGTACACTGGAATAACAGCACGGCTCCTCTGGAAGGATGTGGGCCTCAGGGACTGTGGGGATGCTCCCACCTCCTGTCTCCGCGAGACAGAAGGTGAGGATGGCAGGACTGGTCAGTCTGGAGCTGTTGTTCAACTTATTCCCCAACTGCTAAGCAAATAATCCTAATTAAATCAGGGATAATCTGGTGGGGAAGAGCCAGTTGAAGGCTACAGGGAGGGCAAGCAGCTGAACCTGGCTGAAGCAAGCTAAGCAGAGCAGGGTTAGATCATCCCTTCATCTATTTTAGCTGTATAATACATGTTTTAGCTGTGTCATGTATGGATGGCTCCAAGTTAATCTTGAAAAGTTGGGTTGATGCTGAGCTGTCTGTCTGATGCCAACAGTCCTGTCTGCAGAGCTTTCAGGCAGTGATTAGTGACCCGAGTAACAACCTCGAGCCTTTATCTGTAACGTCTGTCCACGTTACGGCTATGAGCGGCAGGGGTAGAGCTCATGTTTCCGAGATGACACGAGAAACCTCGCCAGTGAGTTAATACTGCCTTGATGTGGCAGTTGGGGCTTTGCGCGTTCCCCACTGTGGGAGGAGAGACAATACATTTACAGTGCATTAAGGTATTATTGTAACAGCGTTTGCGCTGAAAGGTTTCTGATCCTCCGAAATAAAGAATAGCAGATTTGTCCCAGATTTATCAATGGAGGCAGAGCTCCCATTCAAACGCAAGAGAGGGGAGAGCCCAGGGAGGGGAGAGTGGCGAGGTCCCGCTCGCTGCAGCAGCCGGGATGGCTGCCGTACAGCTCTGCCCAGCTGCCTGGTGCTAACGGGGGACAAGGGGGGGTTTGGTGGGAGGAGGACAACCCCAAAAGGCTGTTTGAGAGGCGACGGCATTCAGCAAGAGGAGGCAAAATTTCCAGGTGGGAGCAGGGTGCAAAGGCAGCCCCATGCCCAGGAATAGCTGAGGGTCAGGGTGAAGGTCCTGAGATGTTTTGTGCAGCCCGTGTCCCCTTGGGGAGGGGTGCTAGGGGGCTTCCCCTCCTGGTCTGGCTTTGGCTCTGGGAGGGGGGAAGCTGCGTGTCCCCTCTGCTTGGAAATCCTCCCTGAGAAGGCAATTAAAGGAGGAAAAGAGTGATGTTTGCTCTGCTGCTTTGTAGAAACTGCATCTGATGTTATAGGTCAGCCTGTAGATCATTGCACAGGGGGATTTCTTAAATGGCCATTAGGAATAAAATTAAATTTGTCGAGACCAGATGCAGCAGAAGAGCTGGCTGAAAAAGCGGGGAGAAACTTGCAGAGGGAGGACTGGGACATCTTGCATCAGACAGAGAAGCCACAGCCTTGAGGAGCAGGTTTGATGCTGCACCGAGCTCCGCGGGAAAGAGGAACATGAGGAAGAACTTCCCTCTGAGGGTGACGGAGCACTGGAACAGGCTGCCCAGGGAGGCTGTGGAGTCTCTTTCTCTGGAGATATTCAAGACCCGCCTGGTCAAGGTCATGTGCAGCCTGCTCTGGGTGACCCACAGAGGTCCCTTACAATCCCGAACATTCTGTGAAAGCACTGGCCGGGTCGGACATCGCGGAGTTGTCCCTTCCCCTGGGCTATATTCCCCTGCCTCCGCCCTTGTGCTCAGACCTCCTGGTTTTGGGATGTGACCTAGGCCACCTCTGTCACCGCTTGACAAACCCAGGGCTTGGTGCAGTGCCTGTATGCAAACCCCTCCGGGGAACACGTGCAGGGCTGGTGGTGGCTGATGCCAAGCAGGAGGTGATGCTGTTGCCGCGTCCCCGATGCTGAACCAAACTTCGGCTGGGGACCCCGCGAGAAGGAAGGAGGCTTTGCCAGGGAGGAGGTGACCTGCCCCTCCGGCCGCTCGCTGCCTGCAGCGATGCTGCTTGCCTGACACAGCTTAATTGGCTTTGATAGGATTACGGGGAAGCAGTGGAGGAGCAAACAGGGCCTGGAGGCCACGCAATGCCTGGCGCTGCCGGGCTGTACCCCCAGAGAAATCCCCCGAGCCAGCTTGATGCCAGCTGAAAGCCAGCCAGAGCTTAGGGGTTAATGTCTGCTGCTGTGTTGCCCATAATGGGGGGTAACAGCTTCATCCTCCTCCTGGTTTGAAGAGAAAGGCTTTTGCTAGCAGCATCCCAGAGGTCTGTGGCGTTCTCAATAATTTCCGAAGAGTTTGCCCCTGACTGAGATCCAGAGTAAACTATTGCAATTATGGAAGTGATGCCGTGTTGCCTCAAGCCTTTTGTCATCAATAAATGTTTATGGTTTAAGGCAGCCTTGTTTGTTTGCCTTAGACCAGATGACAGTGATTTATTGGCAGACATCCTAGCAGAGGAAAGAGATGAGCCAGACAAGTCTTGAAGTGCTACGCACGTGTATGTGGTGAGATGATGGTTATTTCATGACCATGAAACCTGTGGAAAATAGAGCCTCAAACTTGGACGTGAACTGTTGTTTCCAGGAATTTTTCTCAACCTACAAGCAACGTGGGCAGCTCAAGGGTTAATGAGGCTCCAGGGCTCTGCTTCCTGCTTTATCTGGGGTTTGGGATGGCTGGGAGATGCTGTGTGTTGGAAAGGAGGAGTGGATGCTCGTGCTGGGGGCATGTCGCTGATGGGTGCTGTTAGTTGCTGTAGGGGTGATGGGGGAGCAAGACAAAGGACCCTTGCCCCAATTCCTTGTCCCAGGAGGTCTGCAGCTTCAAGCAAAATGGGGCTCAAAAGTGTGGCTTAAAGCTAAGGATGGAGGTGGCAACAAGGAACACGTGTCGGAGTCTGGAGCAAGGTGACATCACCCGGAGGCGAGTGTCCCTGCATGTGATTGCAGGTGAATGTCTTCCAACGGGCTCGGCGAGCTTTACTGCTGGTCTGAAAAACCCAGGGCTGGCCATGCCGGCGCTGGGAGGTTGGTGGAGATGGAGGCAGAGTAGGCAGCTCACCTGAAGGCTGCGTTGGGTTAGATCCCACAGCCAGGTCCACCTTTTCATCCACAGAACCTCCCTGAGGCTCATTCTTCCAGGAAACCCCCCTGATTCCCAGGGGCAGAGGGCTTTCTCCCCTCTGTCAGCAAAGAGGAAGGTAGGCTCGGCTCTCTCAGACCTCATCCATGCTGTTAATCTGCCATTTGAATTCCGGAGTCAGCTCTCACACCAATATTTATTGTTGTTTTCCCCCTTAGGTTTGTGTATTTTGTACAGCTTGTTTCCAATTTCAAGTATAAATAAGTTTGATCTTTTCATCTGTTTTTCTCCCTACCTTCTGGAGACTGTGCTGGTTAAAAATAACCACGGCGATGAGCTAAAGCGGGGCTGGTGGGGGGGTTTTAACCTCTGTCGTGGTGGGACCACCCGGCCAGTGTGGGAACGGCAGCGTGGTCGCCCTCCTCGCCTCCCCCCAGCCCTCGTGGTCGGGCTCTTCCCAGCGCTGGGAACTCCCTGAATTGCCTAAACCCCGCTTGGCACGTGGCTGGGGATTTCAGTGCTTCTGCTGTTGGAGGGGGGGGAAAGGGGGACCCATGGAGGGGGCTGGGGGGAGAGGTGGGAGATCAGGAGTTGTCCCTGGTGCATGTCTCCTGGGGACGGAGCGTTTTCCAGTGCTGGGCTCCTGCAGAGCAGGCTTTCGCCTTCTAAAATTCCCTTTTGACCAAAATTGAAGTATTTGCATGAGAAGATTGATTGAAGGGAGAAAGAAAAAAACCCACAATTGAAGGCTTTTGGCTTTCTGGCAGGAAAGTCTGAAATGCCGATTTGGGTTGAGACGGACGCTGCCGTGATCGAGGGCTGGCTCAGCTCCGCTGCCCGTTGATTTTGCTGTGGGGATGTACACACACACACACACACACCCCCCCACACGCGTGCGCACGCGTGTGCACACAGACACACGCACACATTTTCTCTTCTATATAGGAAAAAACAAAGAAATCCCCAGTGCTTTAGCCGAAATGCTGATTCAAACCAACTGTTGGTGGCCCCGGCCGCCTCTGTCTGCTTTCCATTACCCACAGCCCCGCCGCGGCTCATGACGGTGACTTGAAACAAGCAGGCAAACCCCAAAATTAAGACTAAAAGCGACATTTTGCCTTCCCGGGGGAAGGGCAGAGAGAAACCCTCTTCCTAAGGCAGCGGTTCTGCCAGGAAAAAAGCTCTCCCCGCCCGCTCCCCTCCGAGCAGCAGAGGATGCTCCCCGGGAGGGTCCGTGTCGCGGGGTGGGGGGACGGCTGGGACCCCCAGCCCCCCCCGGGCTGGGGGGCTGGGGCAGAGGGGTCCGCAGCGGGCGGGGGGCTGCGGGGCAGGGCCGGGGGTGCCGGTGGGTGTCTCCGGGAGCGGTGACTGAGCGAGGCGGTGCCTGGGCTGGGGGCGGATTTTTTGAGAAGAGCCTCGGCTCTTCAGAGCAGCGGCAGCCGCCGGAGGAGTTGGGCGGCTGTTTCTCCCTTCTCCGCCCGGAGGAGGAGGAAGAAGAGGAAGAAGAGCAAGAAGAGGCTTGGGCTGCCGCCCCTCCGATCCTCCCCCCCCTCCCTTTTTCCCCTCCCGCCCCATACCTTTATGGACGAGCGCCGGAGCCTTCTCCACTCTCCGGCTGCGTCCTCTGCCAGCCGGCATCGCCCGGGCGACTCGACCAGCAGCCACCACAACCTGGGCTACACCGAGCAGCTGCCCCCCGCCGCCCCCCAGCCGGCCCCCGACCAAGAGGAGGAAGAGGGCGAAGAAGGGGAGGAAGGCAGCATGACCGTGGTGGGGAGCGGCGGCGGAGACCCTTTGCTGGAAGAGCCGCAGCATCCTCATCCTCTGCTCGGGGGGGACCGCTACGATCACCCCCCGACTGCGGCCGCCGTCCCCGCCGGCCAGCCCGCGGGCGGTGGGGAGCACGAGTGCTGCGAGCGGGTGGTGATCAACATCTCGGGGTTGCGGTTCGAGACCCAGCTGAAGACGCTGGCGCAGTTCCCCGACACGCTGCTGGGGGACCCACGGAAGAGGATGCGTTACTTCGACCCCCTCCGCAACGAGTATTTTTTCGACCGTAACCGTCCCAGCTTCGACGCCATCCTCTACTACTACCAGTCAGGTGGGCGCATTCGGCGACCCGTCAACGTCCCCATCGATATCTTCTCCGAGGAGATCCGCTTCTACCAGCTGGGGGAGGAGGCCATGGAGAAGTTTCGGGAGGATGAGGGTTTCATTCGAGAGGAGCAGCGGCCGCTTCCCGACAAGGAGTTTCAGCGCCAAGTGTGGCTTCTCTTCGAGTATCCTGAGAGCTCTGGGCCGGCCCGAGGCATTGCCATAGTCTCTGTCCTGGTCATCCTTATCTCTATTGTCATCTTCTGTCTGGAGACCCTGCCTGAATTCAGGGATGACCATGACTATGAAGGAACTGGAGGGACCTTCGGGACGGGTGGTGGTCCTCTCCCACCCGATGTCTTCACCAACTCCTCGGCCTCGGCCACTTCCATGGTGTCGTCCTTCACCGACCCTTTCTTTGTGGTGGAGACTTTGTGCATCATCTGGTTCTCCTTTGAGCTGCTGGTCCGCTTCTTTGCCTGCCCCAGCAAGGCCACCTTCTCCAAGAACATCATGAACATCATAGACATTGTGGCCATCATTCCCTACTTCATCACGCTGGGCACCGAGCTGGCTGAGAGGCAAGGCAACGGCCAGCAAGCCATGTCCTTAGCCATCCTTAGAGTCATCCGGCTGGTCAGGGTCTTCCGTATCTTCAAGCTCTCCCGGCACTCCAAGGGGCTGCAGATCCTGGGGCAGACCCTCAAGGCCAGCATGCGGGAACTGGGTTTGCTCATCTTCTTCCTCTTCATCGGCGTCATCCTCTTCTCCAGTGCCGTCTACTTCGCAGAAGCCGATGACCCCAGTTCAGGTTTCAGTAGCATCCCCGATGCCTTCTGGTGGGCAGTGGTGACCATGACCACGGTGGGCTATGGGGACATGCACCCCATCACCATTGGGGGCAAGATCGTGGGCTCTCTCTGTGCCATCGCAGGGGTGCTAACCATCGCCCTCCCCGTGCCTGTGATAGTCTCCAATTTCAACTATTTCTACCACCGGGAGACAGAAGGTGAGGAGCAAGCCCAATACCTGCACGTTGGGAGCTGCCAGCACCTCTCATCCAGCGAGGAGATGAGGAAGGCTCGCAGCAATTCCACCCTCAGCAAGTCCGAGTACATGGTGATTGAGGAAGGGGGAATCAACCACAGTGCATTCAAACAGGCTGCCTTTAAGACAGGCAACTGCACAACCACAAACAATCCCAACTGTGTGAACATCAAAAAGATCTTTACGGATGTTTAAAAAAGCGAAACCAAACGAACAGCAACAAAATCTGAGGATGCGGTAAAAAAATAATAATAACAATAATAATGCAAAGTGACTGTGTACTTGGTGTTGTGTGGAACATGCACCATCGTCGGTCTGTGTGTGCCCTCGTTTTTATACGTTTATTTTTTTAGATCCTTCCTTTCTAAAGATCAAAATAAAGGATTTAAAATTCTCCAGAGAAGAGGACGGCTAAAGGGTAAAGAGAAGGAGGATGAAGACAAAACACACTCACCGTCAAAACAGGTGTTTGTTCTGCAACGTGTTGCAGGGCTGCTTCTGTTTGCTTGTTTTTGGGGACCTCTTGCTTTGCTCCTGATTCCCCCCCCCCAGAGGCAGCGTGTAGCCGATTTCCCTTCCATCCCATAAGCTCACTTGCTGGATTAACAACCCTGGGTTGGGTGGGGAGACGAGGAAAACGTGTTGCAGAGCGTACTGGAAGGGGGTTGGGTGGAAATAACCGTTTCATTTTGCAGAGAGTCTCTGTTACCACATTGTTAAATGATGCTTAATATTGAAGCATGTGGTGTGCCGTTACAGGCACAGCACAGATTCCCTTTTCTCCCCCGTTAGATCAGTTATGAAATTCTAATCTGGTCAGAGATCGAGTGCAAGAAGTGCTGATTTAAATAGGAAAAAAATAAAAAAAGCAGCCCTTGTTTTCTATTCTCAGTTCCCTTCCCCTGTAGCCCTGCGGCATGATTTCATCCGATGTCCAATCTGTGGCCGTGCGGCGGGTCTGTGTGCGGGGAGGAGGGAGGCGAAAGGCGAGATGGAACGGTTTCAGGAGCCGACTGCGCGGGGAGCGGTGCCGGCGTGGAGCGGGGCATGTGGGCTCCGTGACAGGCTCCTCGCCGTGGCTGTGCAGCCTCAAACCCACCCAGCTGGAGACAAAGGGATGCTTCCTCCGTTTTTTTTGCAATGCGTTTGGGAGAGATGCAGCCGCTTATCATCGCAAGAAGATTAAAGTGGCGAACACGCCTTCCAGCGGAAGTCACTAATTCGGACAGGAGCGATGCAGTTGCCATGGCGACCCTGGTTTCCTGGGAAACCCCCAAAGGTTGTCATGGCATCCCTTCTCCCATCCCCCTTGGTCCCTTGCTCTTCCCACAAAAAACCTTTCCAGATGGTTCCAGCCCCGCCATCCCGCGGGACACCGTGGCTCTGCCCGGCTGTGTGACCCCATCCCGGCACCCCCTTCCCAGGCCACGTCTCCCCCACGGCTTCCCCCGTGCCGAATTAAGCGCCCGTAGGCAATAAGCACACCACAAATCCACCTCTCCCTCGCAGAGGAGCTCACACCTCGGCAGTGGAATTTGGGGATGGAGTCTCTCATCCTGCAGACACGAGTGCCCGCTCCGCCAAGACTGACTGTGTGCTGCACGAAGCCCGATGTTTTCCCCTAAACCCCGTGCGAAATGGCACTGAGCAGCCAGCGGGAAAGCTCGGCTGAGAAACCTCGGCAGCTTTTTCAAACAAGAGGGACAGATCTATAAAGAGTGGGATTGAAAAGTAACCAAAACCCCACCGGGGAAAACACACCGGCTTCATCTTTACGTTGTGCACCAGGGGCCACAGGACATCTGATGGGATCAGGTGAGCTTTGCACGGAGTAGGGTTTAATGCGTCATAAGGTAATGTTGCTTTTTTGGGGGACCAGCCTCGTGTTTTGTGCTTCTTAGTTTTATTTTTCAGCTTAGCCTGCTGCTCTCTGGTATTTTTGTGCACGTTAGGTACGGTGGGACAACATCCTATAGCTCCTCTGCTTATATTTGCTTTTCACTTTGCTTTTTAGTGCTATGCATAGGAGGAAAACCCTGCTGCTTTTCTGCAGCTGGATTTCTTCAGTTCTGTGCTAAAAAGGTTATTTGCAGCGGTTTAATGCTTCGGTCTGACCCCTGCCATCAAAGCAGGCTGAAGGCAGGGCCTGGCTGCTCAGCTCGAGTGCCTTGGCTCCAGCTCTGCTCTGTTTTGCTGGGTTTTGGGTTAAATAAAACCAGATTCCTTCAAAGTAGTGAACTGCCCAGGGATGCTGTTCGATACCTCCCATGACAAAGAGAGATTTGATCCCAACCTGCCCGAGTCGCACCTTTCCCAAGGCTGTGGGAAGGGGGATTTGTCCTGAGAGATGCTGGCCATGCTGAAATCGGAGTTTGGTTGGGATTTTACCGGGACTTAAAAGAATCAGGACAGTTTGTAACACTCTCCCTTAGCCTTGCCTCAGCCCCAGTTAATAAAACCCTTATAACCAAGAAAAACATTGGAGCAGCTCCTCAGCTAATGGTGTGTGACAGCTGCATTGGAGCTCCTGTAGTTCCACCAGCTGAGGATCTCACAAGTGATCTTTGTTAGGGAGATGCTCTGGAGCATGGAGAGAGGCAACAAACCTGGGATCCCTTGTCTGGGATAATTGGGAACACACCAGTGCACTGTTTCCCCATGCTGAAATGTCATTTCTACCTACGAGCTCTCACTTTTTGCAGTTATTAAAGCTTTGCCCCACGCCTATTACTAAAAGGAGGATTTGAGTTTAAAAGCAGGGGAAACAGCCCTGCTCAGAGAGTTTCCAGATGAGTTTTGTGTCTGCCTTTTCTCCGTGGCAGCTGCAAGGGGTACGGAAACCACATGTTCTCCTGGAAATGGCACAGTACCATTTTCGGTTTCTCTGCCATCTGAAAGAAGCAGAAACCTTGCAGGTTGTTACTTTGCTTTCCTGACTACTCCCTGCCTTATTTTGTAGGGGCAGAATAGTTTAAAATGGATTTTTTTGCCAGTAAAAGGTGCTGTGTGGGAGAGGTGGCAAGGAAGCCACTTCATCCACCGGAGTAAAAGGCAGCTTTGCTCCGGTACCGAATGGTATCGCTGCGAAATGTAAAAGCACTGCTGCTCTGTCTTTAAGATATGTGGAAAAAAGGGGATATCCTTTCAGTGCTCTGCCCCGTTTCTGTCTGCCTCTTCCCTCGGAGCTGTCTCGTCAGGTACCGTTCAGCACGATGAATGCTTTCTGTTGCTGCACGGTCTGACGGCTTCTCTGAAACTGGCTGCCGCGTGCGTCGTGCCAGGAATTGGAGAGATCGCTGAGAGATTGCTCTCTTTGCAGCCAGCTGCTGATTTAACTTTGCTCTCTTGCGATGTGCCTCCTGTCAGGACTTAGGACTGCTCTGACAGTCACTCGGGAGTTAAAGATGAGCCTCAGCCTGTGCAGCGTGTCGGACTTGGCTGGTTCTAATGTGCTTAGAGGGGCAGCATTAGGAGATTAGTGTTAGCGGAGCTGCCTGCCTGCTGTCTGGCAGCCTGCTGCAAAGCCTTCCCAAGGCAAGGCGAAGGGCTTGCCTAGACCCAGCTTATTGCATTAAATGGGGGAAAGTGTCTACCGAAAGCTGCTCCTGACATTTAAGATCGCACCGAAAGCAAGCAGGGGAAAGGCTGTGTGCCTAGGCAGTCCCTGGCGTGGACTCCCCAGCTTGTTGTCTGCATGTGCAGCACAGCAGGGATGCTCTCCGAAATGTCCTCCTCCTCCTTTGTCCTTCGTACCTGTCATCTGAGAGATGAAATGACACTGCTGGCACCAAAGGACGGGAGCAGGGATGGGAGCAGGCAGCTCCCACCCCAGGGACACAGCCCTGGGAGGCCACAGCTGCCTCCCCAGCTGCTTTATGTATTCAGTTTCTACAGGGGCTCTGGGTGATAGAGAGCCTTGTACAGCCTCCTACCTCCTTTCTCAGGCTCCTTTCCCTCTGCCCATATTTTAGGACCTGTTCCCTTCCCCTGTTTAAGCTCTGGATGCCACCTTGAAACAGGGCCAGGTGCATCCTTGGTCCCTTGCATCCAGGGGACACGCAGCCACCCCAGCCCTGGCCCCTCCACTCGGTACTTTGACACCGTCACATTTTTCTCCTGCTTATATGCCCTTTTTTTGTGTGTATTTGCAGGCCTGAACTCTTCTAAAAAGATTCTGTTGTTGTGTTGTTGTTCTGCACCACAATAGATGCCCTCCAGGTGCTTGGGGTGGCCAGAGGAGCAGAGCAGTATCCATCCCACCCCACGTGTGCACACAAACAGGGGCTGGAGATATCTCTTTCCTCCGGGAGGGTTAAATTTCTTCCTGGGCAATTGTTCCATCACTTAACAAAAGAAGTTGGGTTTTGGTTTTAATCCCCAGTTTACGGACAGTTAAGTGGAGGCAAAGGGCGGAGAAGCGGCTTCCCCAGCAGAAGGGAAGGAGCCATCCAGAGCGAAGGGGTCTCTCCTGGCAGAGCTGTAGTGCGGGGAAAGGGTCTCTTGCAGCCGTTGGTGTGTACGGGGAGCGTTCTGCGTGAAATCTGTTTAATTGTGTAGTTTGGAGCCCTCTTTCTGCCAAGCTTTTAAAATATACATATCTTGGTGAGAGCACATGGAGGCTCCCATCGCAGCCTGATGGAAGGCAGGGCCTTTTTTTTTTTTCCATTCTTAAATTCTTTAACAAGTGATCTCGGGGTAGGCTGCAAACCTGTGAGTGCAAACAGACAAACAGGATTTAAATGCGACTCATTTTGCCCTTTGGTCTCAATTGCTGTGTACCGGGAAGGAGACCTCGGAGCACCGCCATCCTTGTGCAGAGGCAGTCGCACGGGTGCAGGGAACCAGGGACTTTCTGGACATTACAGGATGCTTTGGGCAGGGCAGTATCCTATGAATTGTCTCCTCCGCTGCTACGGAGCCGGTACTGCTCTTCTGCATCCTTCCCCGCTATGGGTCCACACCCATAGTCCCAACAGGGTGCTTGGGTCGACTTTGGGTGTTGACATTTTGGGGTTGTTTTGGGGTGGGTGCCGTGAGGTGCCTCATCCTGGTTGGGAATCGCTTCTCTGAGAGTCGGAGGGTTTTGGCTTCGTTTTGGGGGTGGTAATAGAGGGTTTTCTTAGGGCACAGGTAAGCCTGGCGTGGGGAGGGGCTTACAGCCCTGCTGTAGGGCAGAACTGTCCCACGTCGGGGGCACGTTCGCTGCAGGGGGAGCCCTGGAGAGCAGCCCCAGCCCTGTCTCCGCAGCATCTGGCTCTTGCCCCAGCCGAAGGTCTCCTGGCTCCGCTGTGGTTGAGCCCAGGATACAATCAAGACCTTTTACTCCCGCACTTGGCTTCCCGGACAGGAAAGTGAGTAATGGTGTCTCTGTCAAAGCAATACTCATCCCACCCGATGGGACGCGTGTTTGCTGCTTTGCGCTGGGAAGGCGTCAGGGCTCCTGCATTTTGTCACCCAGCGAATCCCATTTTTTGCTCATGAGAGCTGTCCTCCGTGCAGCAGAGGGATGTGTGCGGGGTCCCACGCTGCCCTTGTACCTGGAGCCCTTTTATCCCCGCTACTGGCAAAACTCAGCCAACAATGCTCTGAGAAAATCCCCTATGAGCTTTTTCTTCCACGAACAAGGCACTGCTTGATGAGACCACCAAGTTTCAGGGTCCGTCTGTGTCTCATCACCGCTCAGAGCGGGAATTTTCGGCGCTGAGGATGCTCCGCAGCAGGGCAGGAAACCTCCACGCACGAACCTCCCTGCAGGGCACCATCAGTTTGCTCCTTCTTATGAACCAGGACATGCTCAAGTAAATTAAAGCCTGTCTGCTCTCTCATTCAGCTTGTCACTCGGGTTAAGAGTAGCTGAAGTGCTTCCCGATCGCCGGTCTTCCCCCGTTCATAACAGGAATAGTCTGTACCCGGCCATGCTGCACGTTCATACGAAGACCCTCGGCTCGGTGATGCAGACGGCAGCACGCACTGCCAGGTTTGGTTAGAAATGATTCATTTCCTTAAGACTTGTAATTCAGACACTTTTCTGAGCATGTTTAAGCTCTGTCACGTCTGGTGCTTTCCTACAGTTGTTGCGCTTCATTTTTAGCATCTTTAACACATACTGGGTGGGAAGACTTGGTTTGGATGCATGGCTTGCACAACTAGATTAGCCAGTGGCTATCTCTGCCTGGCTGGCAAGGATGCAGAGTGCAGTCAGTTTTATTTTGATGCTGACCAGCACCAGCTGCTTTGCTTTGCTTCCTCCGAAGCACCGTCATGGATAGATACGGAAAATCCTTTGGGGTTGTGTCATGGTTTGCTCAGTGGCGGAAGCACCGAGGGCTCAGCCTTGGTGGGGGGAGCGGGGCTGCTGGCAGCAGGGTTCGTGCTCGGGGTCTGGCTCTCACGGGAAGCTAAAGATTGCAATGGAGCATGGACAGGATGAACCCTCACTTTGCAAAGCCCTTTTTGCCTTTGCAGAAAGATGTGTTTGCTGTCAGGTGCGCTGGTTGCGATACAGGAGCCGAGTGCAATGCAGGGTGGTGGGTGATGCTGTGCTGCTCGGAGGCATTCGGGCGTGGAGTGGGTCCGTGACACCGTGCATCCCTGCGCCCCGGGCCTGGAGGGGGGGAGCACTGTGGCGTTTGCTGGGTGTCTGCTGACGGTCTGCTGGGTGTCTGCTGACGGTCTGCTGGGTGTCTGCTGACGGTCTGCTGGGTGGCTTTGGGCAGGTCAGCTCCTCCGGGCCTGAATTTCCCCATCTGTCAATGACACGGAGCAGCTTCATGAAGTGTTTGCAGTGAAACACATTGTGGGAGGAAGAGGCAGTTTTGAAACACAGAGCAAGAAGTAAAGAATCCTCCAGAGGCTGTATGGCATTCAGCTTTCCTGAGGCTTGCAGAGTGTCAGACCCTCCCCTCGGTACCCCGTTAATTGCCATGATTTCCCCTGGCTGGAGGGAAGCCCAGGGTTTCACCCAGCTTCCTCGGGGATGCCAGCTCTGCCCTGCGGCTCCCCTTCCCATAACCATCCTCCTCTCCTCCGGTTTCTTCACTCTGCGTCTTTACACTTGCTTTTCCATCCTTACAGCTTGTTTCTCCTGAAATCTTTGTGCGTTTATAATCGAAATCCTCTTCTTCCTCCTCGCTGGTCTCTGCTTGCAGCTGCCACTTTGCGCCTTGGTAACGATTCGAACCTCAGGCTGTTGCAGCAAGTCAAAAACGAGATATAAGAAGTTTGGGCTTAAAATGAACCTGCCTGCTGCAAATGTGAGCTTGCAGAAGGGATGTGAAAGGAGTTTGCTGTGAGCCGGGTGTAGCACAGCAGGATAGAAGGGTTTCCTACCTCCGCGAGTGCATCGGTGGATGCCAGCACCCAGCGCTCGTGCTTTACCCTTCGGGTGCCTGAATCATGTTTTACACTTCAGAAATCTCCAAATTAAAGAATGAAATCTTTCTGCTGCATCTGAAACAAGCCTGGGCTCTTCTCTCCTGGGGCTGGAAACCTTTCAGCAAGGTCTGTCCCATCCTGGTTGCAAAATGCTCTGAGAAAGCAAAGCAAGCACAAGGAGACACAAACCAGTGAATGCGACCTGGGTTCAGCTGGTTTTCCAGCTTGTGAGATCTCCTGGGAATTGGCTTTATTGCTCCATTTTCTTAACCAAGCTGTCATGCAGCTCCCTCAGAGGACAGAATTACACAAGCATTTACCTTTATCAGTCAAATGTGGAAGTCAGTGAGAAGAGATATCAAGTTAATATGGTAGGATCTGTTTTCCCTAACCCTGCATTGATTTGCATCAATTATATCTTCCTTTTTAATTCTGTATTAAGACTCTCAGCCGTTCCAGCATATTGTCTGGGATCAGCGACAGATGGCCAGACCCATCATTTTTGCAGGTCACTTTGTTTATCCCTTAAGAAGCTGGCCCAAGAGGAGCTATTTTCCATTCCTCTGGATTTTCACCAGGTCCAGGGCTCAAGAGATGCTCAATACTTGCAGTCTCACAAGCTGCTTCGCCAGATCCGAGTGCTGGGATACAAGTTATTTGGCTTGACCCTTTTAAAAACATCTAATTTTTGTGGCTGCTGTTTAATATCCTCTGTTTCTCTTGGAGCAGAGGGGATTTCATCACCCCCGTATGATGGGAAGACATCTGGATCCCTTTAGGAGTCGGAGCAGCAGTATCTCCTGAATGCTTCTGACTTCTCACTCCCACTGCTTTTCTTGCTGTATTCGGTGAAATAACGTCATCGTTAGGCTGAGGATTTGGAGTTTCTTTCTACAAGGGCAAGGACAAAGCCTGAAAAGGCACCAGGGTACCCCAAAGCACTGGATTATTTGCCTGGTTTGCGAAAATTGTTATTTCCCACCTCATCTGCTCAGCCCCAATCCTGCCGTCCCCTTCTCGGCCACACGAGCGATATTTCCCAGGCCGTGCCAGGCCGAAGGTGCTGTATGGGTTTTATTTGTGTAATACTCCAGCGATGCTTGAGGATCCCGGCAGTTTGACCATTGCTTTTGTGAAAAAGATGGAGCCCTTCCCTGCTGGCAGGTGAGAGGGGGGTGTAATCCCCCCAGTAAGCCCAGTCCAATGAAGCATAAACCCCAGTTAGCTTTAAGCCCATGAATACTCCTTCTGGCACTTCAAGATAAGCTGGTGCTTGAATAACCAGCTGGTCTGAGACCCTTGCAAGGAGCACTAAGCCCCTCTGGTAGCTTATTTTCCCCGAGCACTGGTCTGCCGTGCAAGGGGATCTTTGCTTCTTGTGGGAAATCCCTCTTCTCTTCTTTCCTTGCCTGCTTTTAGCATCCCTGCAGCATCGTCCCTGCACCGTCATCCCTGGAAGATCATCCCTGCGACATCCAGAGCCGCGTCTCACTCTCCTTGGTGTGTGGATCCTATCCCGTTGTGCACAGCTCCATCCTGACTCTCCCTCGGGGGAAGATAGGCTCGTTTCTGGGGATGAGCTGGGACCAGGCAGGTCCTGGTACGTTAGGCTGGTCTGTGAACCATGGATACGGATCCTTCCTACCTTCGTCTCATTACCGGCTGCTAATGAAGCATCCGGCTCACATAATCTGATTTGGTGGTAGCACTCATCTTGTTAGTGTGCACCACACTGGTTTTAATATAGTTAATGAACCTCGCTATAGGAAGCTTTATTAATCCCCACTTGCACAATCACCGCGAAAGGGCCAGAACGTGGGTGTGTGACTCCTGCTGACATACACAGGGCTGAAACCCTCGGGAAACTTGGCCGTGCCCCGTTCACGGGCAGGCGCAGAGCCCAGGACGCGGCGCAGCAGGAGGTGAGATGCTTCAATTACCATGGGGGGAACTAAAGGCAGAGCATACATTTTTCGGAAAATGAGAAGGCTATAAGCAGTTGCATGAAGTTTCTAAGAATTTCAGTGTCTGAAAGACAGAGCAGAGCATCTCACTGTGTTAAAACAGGAGTCAGGATGAGTCCCTCGTGCTGCAGGGTTGCAGACTTCAAAGCTGCCCTGTCGCAATGCCAGCAGGGTTCAAGCACTCCAGAGGCTCGGCAGCTCCAGCACCACAGAGGTTGGGGGATTTTTTTTTTGCCCCTTGCTAGACAGAGACATCCCCGCATCAAAACGGGGTCTGGGGTTTGAGCTCTGCAGGAGCAACTCCCTGGTCGGAGCTCTGGGCGTGGGATCAGCCTCGGCTCCTGCCATCCCCTGTATCAGATTTAAAAGATCAACCAGTTGCTTAATATCATGTGAATCATATCGGGTCGGAACGAACCCAGCTTGATTAAGATAAAAACATAATGAGGAAAACCCACTTTGCGCTAATTATTCTGGATTTGGAACTTGCCATTAATACAAGAAAATGGTTAATAAGGAGAATATATTTAACGAATCTTTTTTCTATCTTTAGCTCGCTTTAGACTGTGCTGCATTTAGTTCATTAAAAAATTTTAATTAGCAAAGTTTCACTTTTCATTTGTGGGGAATGGGGGTGTGAAATTGTCGGAGGGGACCGATGTCCAACATCTCTTCCACTTTACCTTGAAAAAAAATAATAACCTGTTGCTTGTTTTCCAAACCAGGCTGTGCAGAAAAGCAGTTCTCTGCTCTGCCCAAGAGGTAACAGAAGAAGTTTCAAAATGTAGACCTTCAGGACTGTGTTGGGAAATAAAATGTCTCCAAGGAAATGGCAGACATCACGGACATGGTGACTGCTGGTGCTGTGGACTCGACCAACGGAGGGTCTGTCCTCCTTAGTTAAACCCATTTCATATTTCATATCTATATATGAAATATTTGCCACGTTATCTGTGTTTTCGAACAAGTGCATTATGTAGAAGGGAACATCTTTGGAGCCAGAAGATGATCTTCAAATCATGTGCAATACAATGAGACTGAACAAAGCCAGGAAAAAGGAGGAGGGGAGGTGGAAATCATTTGGACATTATTTCAGTCTTTTTTTTTTTGTTTAAAAAAAGCTCTTGAAAGATGAAGCAACCGGAAAGGAAACGTTAACCAGAGCCGCTAACGAGCAGTCCAAGTATTTTGTTAGAGGTGGGAGGATGATGGGGCAAATTTGGTTGCTCTCACTGTTCCCTGTCGAAGGACACGGGCTGTTTTCGGCACTGGGATGTGAATAATGTCTGTTCCATTTTTCTGACTTTCCTGTAAATGCTCTTTATAAGTAGGTATGTGCTATACCAAAGGCTGGGATTTATTTAAAGTCCTTATTAAGAAAGTAACATCTCCGCAGATGCTGAGGAAAATGGTGTTGAACAGTCCACAAGTTGTGCCTTGCTTTCAGGATCACTCCATGAAAAACTAAGGAAAAATCAAATTTCCAGGGGTGGAAAAGGTATAAAAACCCAGTCCTGGCTGGTCGTGCTCCTGCTTCATTTCACGAGAGCCTGTGCACCCTGCTCTGCTGTGCCACGGTACTTCAGTCCCAAGGGAATATTATAGTATAATCTTGCTAATGCTGTAATAAGCGGGAGGTCCATCACTTCTTTGCCCATCGCTGTTTCCTTTTGCACGCTGGTTTTTTTTTGCTCCTCTGACTTCCCCTGCAGCAGGTTAAGATGTGAGGGTTGCCCGTGCTGGGCTGCAAAGCTGTTCAAATGGGTTTCTGTAACCTCACTGCATTTCCTGGGATTGTATGGGTAAATACTATCCCAGTGCAATGGGATATGTGGTCTGCAAAGGCATAAAGGCAAACGGCAAAGGGCTTGATGGTCTCTCCTGCTTCTGGCTTCCCCCTCTCACCCCAGGCTCATCCACCTTGGCACGCTGCCTCCGTCCCAGCTTTGAGACTAAAACCCGGCTGGCACATACTCCGTCGGAGGAGCAAGGCAATACTTGCGACAGCATTGGGTTTCTGGGCGAAAATAATGTCAGTGGGACTCAGGCGAGCATGGGAACCTCTGCGCCTGCCTTGCAATAATTCACCGGGGATGGTTCGGGGAATGTTAATTTGGACTGGACCAAGCAAAGTGAGCTGGAGGTCGCTTCGAAGAAGAGGATGCTCAAGGGGAGGTGAACAGAGACAAAAGAGTTTAGGGATGTAAAGCTGACTATTGGATTTGTACCGCACATTGCTTTGGGTCCATGTCCAAGGACAAGCCTTAAAGTCTCCACTGGAAAATGGAGCAAGGACCACTTGGATCCTTCCAAAACCTGGACCCTTCGCCGAGCAGAGCTATTTACCTGCATTTCAAACCAGATCCCCGGCAGGAGATGGGGAACATCCACAGGAGACACAGGTGGGATGCTTTGAGGCACAACCCAAGTGAGGATGCACCTAAAAATGAACACCCTACCTGGAAGAAAGGCTCTGAAATGGGAAAGCTCGGGGGAATATTTGTGGCAAAGCAACTGGCTGTCTGCACCACCTCTCTGTGCAGAAGAGCTTTGAGGACGAATGAGACCCAGATGGGTTCTGAGCCATCGTTCGGGGCTGAGATCATTCCGGACCTGTCAGCAGATGAAGTCATTCTCCTTTCTGGCTGTCTAAGCCCTGCATGCAAACTTCAGCCAGAATCAGGATTGAGAAATTCACTTCACGGCAGGGAAATGATGTGGTCCTTAAAAGAATGCGTCGACTTTGGTGAGGTTGTGTTTATTTTGTTTGGTTTTTAAACATGGAAAATTTCTTGGCTTGAATTCCTCCTCCTGTCATGGCATATGCACCGTTAGTGATGGAGACCTTGTTCATAGGAGTAGAACTTTGGGGTCCCAAAGACAGAAGTCTCTGGAGCTCTGCATATGTGCAGGGTGGGGACAACGGGCTGAGATATCAAGAAAGAAACAAAAGTGAAAAAACCAGCAGTTTTAGTCAAAGCTCCATTGCTCACCTTGGGGAACAAACAGTAAGCGTGGATCTGGCCCTTAGTGGGACATTGCTCCTTGGCCTTGTTTGCATTTATTCCCAGCATGGTAGAAACCCTGTGGTCACTGAAGCTGTGGATAAATGAATTCGAAGGGGCTGGTGCTGCTGGCACCTGGTTTTGTCGTGGCTTTTGCAGGATGAGGTGCAGAGGGAGGTGGGTTGGGGACCGGGACTGCTGGAGGACCCCAAGGAGCAGGTCCCTGAGCCCAGGGAGATGAACTGGGCACACCAAGGCTTCACAGAGAGATGCCGGGGAATAGCGGAGGTGAAGCACCCCGCAGTGTGAAATCAATCTGGTGTGAAAGCCGTCTGCACAAATTAAAGCTAATTGGAGCAGTGGCTCTCATTAGCTTCGTGTTTGGCCATGCTGTGCCCAGAGGCCAGCCCACAGGGGTAGGGAGAGGGAGCTCCTCCCTGGGATCCTCCAGCAAATTGCTCTGCCAGCAAATCCCTGGGTGTCTGGCAGTAACCGCGGTGCTGCTGCAGCGGAGTGGTCTGAGGATGGGCGTGCAGAGCTTTTTGACTGTAGCTTGATGTGGCACAGCCAAAAGCCACCTCCCAGGTGTCTATCCCCTGCCTCCTGCAGAGGGGAGCTGTGCCCACCCTGGGCTGTCTCATCCTGCAGCTCCCCAGCACCAAAATTAATTAGTGCTCAGACTGTAAAATGACGGAGACCTTAAAAAAATCCCTTAAAAAGACCCCTTAAAAAAGACCATAAGAAGTCCCCAGTGTTTGGGGAGTGAGGGCTGAGCCTGTTTCCATTACTGGGAACCTCAAATAACTGAGCAGTGGTCCCTTCCCCATTGCCACAGGTGGAGCTGGCAGGCTGGAGGAGATGGGGCTGGGCTTTCTGGGGAGATCTCACCTCCAAAACCACTAAGGACTTGCAAAATATTCTTGTCAGCAGCCTTCCCTGCAGCGTGATGGTTTCGTAGCGTGCTCTTGAGGCTGCAAAGGAGACTGAACAAAAGTTTTAGCAGCTCTGACATCTCGAGGGACTGACCCAGAAAGCATTTTTCTACCATGCTGGTGGTTTTGAGATGCAAACAGCCAAAGCACCCATGGAAGGTCTGATCCAGCATCCGCCTGCGCCCCTGTAGACAGCCCCGGGATGCCCACAGGGTAACGGCACACGAACAGGAGGAGAACTGATTCTCTGGATTGCAACACAGCCCCGGATCTTGGGAAGCCCTGGTCCCAAAGATGTTAAATCTAGTTTCTTTTGGAACATGATCTAGTAGCCCTTAAAATGGGGGATAGAATGTATCAGTACTGAAGTTATTTTTATTTTTCACAGGTGTTAGGGAGAGCTTTTTTATGGCACGTGTATATGTAACATAATTATGCCTTGTCTGTTTTCAGTAGCCACTTTGTTAAAGCGTCTTCTCTCTGTCACGGTTCAAAAACATATTTTGATGAGTAAAGGGATGGGAAAAAACAGATCCCTTCACCCGTCTGGGTTTGTGGGTCCCAGCGGTCCCGCTCCCAGCCGCAGAAATGCCCGGTTCCCGGAGCAGAGCTCAGCCCGTGGCCGCCGGC
Organism: Opisthocomus hoazin; assembly: GCF_030867145.1. Classification (NCBI taxonomy): domain Eukaryota; kingdom Metazoa; phylum Chordata; class Aves; order Opisthocomiformes; family Opisthocomidae; genus Opisthocomus; species Opisthocomus hoazin. The sequence continues at coordinate 6,031,561 of NC_134438.1, read as the reverse complement.
TGCTCCGCTCCTCCCAGCCAGCACCGAACCCACCCCACGGACATCTCACCCCGGTGACAATCTTGCCAAATTTCAACCTCTTCTCGATATTGTACGTGCTGGCGTTGACGATGTTGCTGCGTGCTGTTGGGTTTCTTTTGCTTGGTTGCTGAGGCAGCTAATTGTTAGTGTGCTTTTTCAAAATAATTGAGAGTTTGATAGTCTTTAGCTGTCAGTCCGGTGTATTAATCTGTGTTGCCACGACTCTGACTCTAGCCTTGTGCGTTTTAAAGATAACCATCGTATCAGGACAGCCGTGTTGAAATGTCAGTTGGAGTGGAGGGCTGGATTTGGCAAGGGAAGACAAATTAAAAATGTATCCAGTCGATTAAAAAAACAAAAAAGGGAGCGATTTAATGATGGCTGACATCAAGAGAAGATCCAAAAAATAGCGTGCATTGATTCCCATAATCATCCAAAGGCAGGCTGCTCATCTTTATTCATAGCCCTTCAAAGCCGTGCTCTGAGATGCTGAGAGCATCCCTGAGACGCCGTGCGTTAGACGTGCTCTTTAGACACTGAACACGTAGATGTTTCTCCTCTGCGCCCAGCACAGCTGCTGTCTCTGGCGAGCGCCGTATGCCATTGCTTCCCCCTTTTAATTTTAGGGTGCAATTAAAGTGATGAGAGCTCTGCCTTTGGATCCGTCATGCTGGATAGGCAGGAAAGTTTGATCTGAGGAGGTGGGCTGGTATAGGGGCACGTAAAGCCACTCGTTTTAAGAACAAGTTTAAGGATATTTTAAGAAAACAGAAAATTTTGAAAGCAAAATATCTCAAAAGGTGTTGAAGGGAGCTAATGAAGGCTCGGTGGGCACAGCAGATGGGATAGGGCTTGGCGGTGTGGCTGGAGAAGGCTTTTGGAGATGACGTACAACAGGCTGCTTTGCTTGCCCCACTAGGTCTGGGGGGAAAAGTACGGATTCCTGTGGTCTCATCCTGGCCTCCAGCCTCCTTCCACAAGGGCTGGCAGAAAACCTTGCAGTGTCAACGTCTCAGAAACCAGCCTATGAGCACCCCAACGGCTTCGGTTACGCACACACTCGGACGTTTTCTGAGACTGATGTTCAAGCGCTCTTATTGCTGCTGAATCCTTTCAAAGTGAAGGAGTTTGTGGGATGATAGTGTTTTTCTCCCCTACACAGCTTTGGGAGCTGATGTGTTCCCCACTCTGCTTTTCTTTCCCTTGCATACTCAGCGAGAAGGTTGTCCCTTCAGCTGAGACTAAAGCCAAGCAGCAGACCTGGGTGAACTAAATTTCACAGCTCCGTAATCCCTGTGTTTTCATCCACCAGCCTCTGACACAGGTGAATTACATTTCTTTTTCCCATTTTTTCTGCCTTCCATCATCAGTGCATCTCTAAAGGGAATGCTCTGAGGCACTGCTGTCACCGACCGGTGTTTTCCATAGCACATCCCCTCTCTGACCGTCGTGAGGCCAGGCCACCGATGCTGTGTTTTAAATGCATCGCTCCTATTCCTGAAGATGATTTTCGGAGCAGGACAATTTATCTGGCAATACACAAGTCATTGACCGAGCTGGACTTGCAAGTCGAATGGCATTAAGAGGAGACGTAGCCAGGAGATTGTAAACCAGTGCCTGAAATAAGGCAGTTTTAGTACAAAACGATGTCTTTGCTGCCACGTCCCTTGTGCTGCCGGTCGTATGGTGGAAATGGGACTTGGCTGTTCAAATTGCTCAGGTCTTGCAGGAAAATCACCTTCACTGCTGAAGCTCAGATACTCCCACGGGGGAATTTAGCATCTTTCAAGGAGAACGGGCTCTTTATTCATCACCTGAGATCCTAAAACATTGCAAATGGGCGATGTCGCATCGGCCATCGACCTCCAACACAGCCCCAGCTCGTGTTTCTTCATTTCCCATCCTTTACTATGCAACTGGTTTTCACAGTATCTTCCTGGGACTGTGACGGCTGGATAGAATTTTGACTTTGCTTTCCCTCGTTGGCGTGCGCAGCTGGGTGGTGCTGAACCCTTCCCATGACTGTCTCAGCTGAAACACGCTGGGTGTATTTGGAGAGTGAAATACTGCCTTGGGAAATTTAGCAGCTGAGATTGAAAAACTAAAGCCTTCGCTGCAAGAAGCGAAATCCTGACTGATTCGGTGCCACAGGAGCGATGCAGTTTTGGACTGGAGACGTAAAGCGCAGTCTTGTTACTCTGGTTTAATTTTAAACTCCGGTTTTGCCAGTGAGCTGTGTTGCAATTGTTTAAACTTGTTCTTTCAATACCAGTCTGATGCTAAAACAAGCCACTGCATCCCATCGTCCTGGTGACCTCCACGCGGTGTGGGCCTTGTGTTCAGTGACCGGTAAAAAAAGTGATTTTTTTTTTTCTCGGTTGCGTGATTTTTTTACCTGATGTTGAATTTATTTTTTTAATGTTTTTTTCATTAGAACTTGAAACTGTTCTTTCATACGCAAAGTCCAATAAAATGGCTGAAACACGCAGCACGTGGAGTTTGAAACTGAAATGGGGTGGGAGGGGAGGTGGTGGGGATGCAGAAGATGGTGCGAGGGTGAGGTTTGAGTTGCGTCCCCTGGATGAACTCATTTTTCAGGATGAAATAATCTGAAATCAGTGCCATTCTCAGAAGTAAAATTTACTCCATTAGAGAAATAAAATCTTGGGATAAATTCTGCACATTTCCAGCATCCCAACCAGCCGTCTGCAGAGCTGTGCTCTCTTTTTAGGCTGAAGGAGCTCCAGGCAAACCCTTGAAATTTTAATTATAAGTGTCACAAGAAGGGATGTCACTGCCTATGCTTTGGCAAAGCCGATGCGAGCGGAGGTGCCTGCTCCAGCGCTGACCTGCTCGTCCTGATCTTGCAAAATGAGGTTCGAAGCTCATTTGAAAACCCTGCCCTTGGCTCCGTACCACGTCGTTGAGCTTCACCCAAAAGCGAACATGGCCAAATAATGTCAGAGCTTTTCTTAGGTTACCGGTTGTCTAAAAAATATTGAATAGTGAGAATGGAAAAAGAAGTTGGGATTTTACAAGCTGCGTTTAATCGGCAGCAGCTGTGACCGGTCTCACTCCTGCACTCCCAGAACCTTCGAGGAGACAATTTCCAAGAGCAGCTGGAAACTGGAGACTTTCCTGGTTCCTTTTGCTTCTAAATCACCTGTTTCTGGTATTTGCAGATTTAATTTAAAAAGCAAGATGCGCATTCCTGGTTTGGGGAAAACAGCTGGAGACTGTGGCTCAGCCGAAATCCTGGCTGAGATTTGGAGTGAGCCGCCCGAGCCCGGGGAAGCGCGAGGAAGGCTGGGTCTGGTTCAGGATCGGAATCGCTCAAAGCGGACCCCTAACTGATAAATTGTTAAAGATGGTGCTAAAATGGCTTGAACTGCAAATAGAAGTGCTGCTGTGCTGTGTCCCATGGCTGGAGGGACGCTCCTGCAAGGAGGGGTTTATTTTAGCAGTCACTGAGCCAGGAGCACAGACTGTTATCCCAAATGACTTGGGCATTTTTGCAAATCCCATTCCTATGACTGAAATCCAGGGAGAAATCCTGGAAGAGGCTCCAGGTGCTGAGCTGGGGGGCTCAGGACTGGGAGCATAGCAGCAGCCAGATGTGCCCACAGCCACCCCAGGCAGGATCAAACCAGGGGAATTCAGCAATGACTGACAACCTCAAATTCTTGAATTTTACAAAGCATCTTTCCTAGAAAAGTGGCAGTGAGCCCTGGGACTGGTTTGTGCGGTTTTGTCTCTCTTTGCTCTCGAGGTTTGCTGGGAACACCAGGTCTGCTGGGGAGGATGAGCCGGGTGGTGGATGAGCTGTGACAAGCAAAATCCCTTTGCATCAGCTTCAGTAATTATCTCCAAATTATCTTGGAGAGGTTGTACTGGGTGGGACCAAACCAGATCCTCTGGTCAGTGTAGGGGGCAGGGGCAGTTTTAAGGCTGGGAGGAGGGACCCTCTCTGGGTCAGAGGTGCTCAGAGGTGGAGCAGTGGGTTTTAGAAGCTCTTGATGCTTCTCCCTTTGCCATGACCTTGGTTTCTGTATGAGGTCACCTCAGGGCTGCGGTGCCTCCAGCTGCAGGTTTCGGTTGACGTGCGGTTAAGTGGGGGACTGCTTAAGCATCCGTGAAAAACAGGATGTTGGAAAGTTTGAGATGCAGATGGTGGCGTGAATACCGTCAGCCAAAACCAGCCACGGAGGAAGGACGGGCGCAGGGGCCGTGTCTGACACATGTCACCGGGGTCTGCCCGAAGAGCAGCAGCAGAGACCTTCCATGGCACCACTGGTGAGCGGAGAGCGATGTTCCCATACCCAACCCATCACTGGGACCCAGGGCTGAACCTTGATCTGAGGCACTCACCCAGAGCCCATGGGTTTTGCAGGGCTGCCAGCCCCTACCTAGGGTGACAAATGCGTGGAGAAGACATTGCTGCAGAGGGACCGGACGTGCCGACAGCTCATCTCCCCCGAGTCGGATTTTATTTACCAACTTGTTGGCTTTTGGAAGGAGGAGCTGAGAGGAGCACAGAGGCGGGATGTAGGTCGGCCCGGGGGTGGCACGGTGTGACAACGGGCTGGATGTCTCATGCTTCATCTCCAGAGGTTGTGAACAGCAGCGGGTAAATGCCGCCGCGGCAGTAACACAGTGTTGGGTGTTTGGAACCGCACACGGAGCAAGCACTGGTGCTGCCTGGGCTTGGGATGTACGAATTCATCTTAAAAGAAGGGTCTGGAGGAGCCTGGCTGCTGAGGGCTGGTTTCTGCTGTCCTTTTGGCTGGTGTTTTGCTCACCTCCGGATCTGAGCATCCCCACGTGGGGACTGCGTGGCTGCAGGCGTTCTCCAGCGGCGCGGCTCTGCACACCGATGCAACCTGTGCACTAAATCCTTCACTCACTGCCTTGAAATCTGCTGCTTGGAAATTTCCCTGGGTGCTGTTTCCTTCTGGCGTTATGAAGAAATATGGATTCATCATTCCCTACTCACCATCTCACCACCAGGCAGGATTCTAATGACCTGTGTTGTATCCCTCTTTCCAAGCTGGAGCATCCAGCTCTTCCAGCCATGGCTTTTCCAGGATGCTGCAGAGGGGCTCCTACAGCTCGGAGCCAGGCTCCTGCTGGGTGTTTCCTCTCTCCCCAGACCATGCCTTGCTAAGGAGGCCTTCTGTTAGATACCTCGCTTCCTATCTTTCAAACAGATGTTGGTACCTGAAAGGATCCTCCTTTCTATTCCAACCAGTGAGGCATAACATAACCCTGCAAGGGTCGTTGGCCACCTCTCTGCCATCGTGTTTGCCCGTGGCATGGCTAAGGTTGTCATTTCCCCCATGGAAATCTACTTTACTTACCACCACCACCTGGTCCTGGCCATTTGCTACTACTCATTTTATCGATAAGCTCTTGAACTTCTTCTACCAGGGCTTCAGTTTTAGGACCTCACCATGCTCGTCTGCAGGCAGCACTCATACCGAGGATTTAGGCAGTGTTTCTGCCCTGCCTGTGCTTGTGAAGGGTGGAAGCAGGCTCCATCTCCTGCTCTGCCAGGCGTTAGCGTGTGAGTCGCCTCTTGATTTACCCATCGGCGTGAATGAGACATGCGCCAACCAGCGTAGATGGGACGAAAACACCAACGAATGAACGTCGTTATGGGGGTGGCAGATGCTTGGCTTTGCAAAGCTGGGAATGACAGAGGGGACCGTGCTCTCCTTGTCTGTCCCAGCTGGTGACTGCCACCGTGTGTGACTTGCTTGTCTCCATTTGGGCAACCAGCATTCATCCCAGCGTGGGGCTGAACAGGAGCTGATGTGCACAGAGCTCCTGAGCTTCAGGTCAGGGCTGCCTGGGTCTGCTTGGGGCTCTGTCCCCTCTGTGGCTGCAGGAAAGGAAATATTCCCCCGGCTTCGTGGGGTCGTGGAATCACAGAGGATGCTGCAAGGACGGTCATTCCCAAGGACCCAGCCCGTGGAGCGGTGAGGATTTTGGATGCTCCCAGGACCTTCCTGCAGAACAGAAGCATTTCCTTTACACCCCAGCATTCCCACGCCCCCAGGGGAATTAAGCACAAATTAAGAGAGCTGCCAGGGTCTGGACCACAGACCTGAGCAGGGACAGGAGCTGCTCTTGCCCCAGCTGAGTCACCAGCCGCCCAGTTGTGCCATGGCTCCCATGGGTGCTTGGCAGCAGCGGCAGCCCCGGTGGGTGCTGCTCGTCAGGGAAAGCGTGAGCTGAGAGCGAAAGGTGGGGAGGGGGAGAAGGGGAAGCCGGGGCTAAAAATAGCGATTTGTGAAAGAAACGAATGAAAACCTCTTTGAAGAAGTGAGGGGAGAGGGGGAGGGTTTCCATGGAAACGGGGAAGTCTGTCTCTTCCCAAGAGAGGAGGTGGGAGATGAAGAAATAGTAAATACGGCAGAGAAATGACGAGGAGGAGGATGCTGCGAGTCGGTGGCATTCCCCGTGGATCGAGGGGAGGGGGCTGTGGGGTCCAAGCACGCCTGGGTCCTGGGAGGAGCAGATGGGGCTCTGACACTGCCTGCCTGTTTAGCCTTGGGCATGTCACCTCTTGTCATCCCTGTGTTACCTGCAGCCCCGCAGCTGTCACCTGCACAAATCACCAGTAAGAACACCGAGCCCAGAGCTGCTGGGGACATGCTTGCGGGGCCAGGTCAGTGTCACCATGATGGAGCATCTTCAGCCACTCCTGGCAGCTGGGCAGCGCCGATAAAATAATGAATTTCCTCCAAACCCTTTGAGAAAGTGCACAGAGTCTTGGTTATTTCTTCTAGGAATGTCCCACCATGGTGTGGCCACTTCTAGGAGAGACCCCGCGGAGAAGGGAGCTGTGCTGGGCAGCAGAGACGTGGGGGTCTTGGCTGGAAGGTGAGGGCAGCCGGGGGCCTATGGCAACACCGGGGGCCAAGCTGGAGCGGGCAGGCACAGCGTGCAATTTGGAACAGCTCCCAGTCTGGCACGATCCACGATTTGGCACAGCTCGTGACCTGGCGTGGCCCACGGTTTGGCACAGCTCATGATTTGGCACGGCTCACAGCCTGGCACAGCCCGTGGTTTAGCCTGACCCATGATTTGGCAAGGCTCACGATCTGGCACGGCCATGGGGCTGGCATGGCCCATAACTTGGCCCAGCCCAGGATTTGGCCCGGCGGACCGGGCTCGCTGGCGCTTTGTGCCGTGCCACACAGTGCCGTCTCGTGACTGAAGCTGCCACGGTACCACCGTGCCCATGCTGCCATCGTGTCCCTGCCACCAAGGCAATCCCCAGCCCAAGCATCCCCACCGGCTGCAGCTCCTCCCTGCAGAATCTCCGTGTGGGAGGAAGAGAAGAGGCAAATCATCCTCTCAGACCACTTCTCCTCCCAGTTTGTTTGCATCCTGCTGCTCCCTGGGGAGGGATGCACCTCTGGGGTGATGGGAACATCTCACCCCACTCCGTGGCTCAGATCTGACCTTCAGCAGCTCTCAGCCCCTGCCCAGCACCAGTAGACACTGGGGCTGAGACCTGTGGGGTCTAAAAATAACCTCAGCAGGGTTGTTTGTCCCGTTTGTGCTGTGACAGGAGATGCTGTCACCCTGGTCATCACCTGCACAGGGAACCAGTCCCAGGAGCGGTGGCTAAAAGGAGTTGTGCCCCATCATGGCAGTGCAGAGAGGACCCTGAGGTCACCTAACCGCTCCCCCAGGGCAAAGCCCATCTGCCTACATGTGCTGGCCGGCTCCACGGGAGGTTTCTCCCATCTCCCCTTAGTCTTCTTTTCCTTGAGCTCAACAACCAGGAGGTTTCAACTTTTGGCCCTATTTCCCTGCTTCTTGGCAAGCATCTTCCCCCGAAAGCTGGAGGAGGAGGGATGCTGCGCCGGGCAGATGGGCACGGCCTGGCTCAGACCTGGGGAAAATGAATCATCGGAGAGAAAATGGGATGTTGGTCACCTCTCCTCTGTCTCGGGGTCACACGAGCAGCCCTGGCTCTGCAAAGCGTTTGCTTGGTGTCCCAGATTATATCACGTTTGGAGCCCTGAAGCAAGTCTACTTTCTTGGTCCCTTTGGAGCAGGACTGGAAGGGTGGAGGGTCACGGCTGGGTCCCCTTGACACGAGGCTGTGCCAGCCTGCGGGGACACGGGTGCTCAGCAGACACCTTAAATGAAGCCCCAGCCCCGGGGAGGGACGGGGGGACTTTATCCGCGGGCGATGCGCAGGCTTGCGAGCAGACGGGCTTTCTTTCCAGAGCTGAAAGCACCCGCGCCTGGCTGGAAGGAGGCTATCGATTTCTTTTCCGTTCGCTAATTTGGCTTGTCCTGTCCTTTTTGTTTGTGCAAGTGAAATAAAGCGGCTTTGAGAACCTTTTAACCGGAGTGGCTGGAGCAGCCCAAGCGGGAGGCACCCACCCAGGACCGATGCTTGCCCTGCGCCAGCCCGGCAGCGGGTCCATTAGCTCTCCTGGAGCGAGCGGCAGCCTGGCATGAAATATTCACAATCGTCTCGACGAGCTCCAAAGCCCTCAAGAACTTAAGTTCTTTACTGTGTTTCGGTTGAGCTAAATGACTTTTCAATGAACGGTGCCCGGCTCCTCTCCAGACCAGCTGTTCAGGCTGGTGGAGCATCTTTGGAGGCAAAGATGTTGCAACTCAGCGGTCTCGACCAAACGAGAATTCAGACTGGTAGCCAAAGGAGCTATTTTTAAAATAATCAGATATTTTATTATGAAAAACACTTGGAGAAATACAGAGGGGGAATGTATTTAACGTTAGTTTTGCAGACAGGTGATATTTGCTGGTTTTCCTTTGGCCGTGATGGGCCACCCCAGGGATCAGGAGCCCTGCCTGGGTCCCGCAGAGCCCAGCATCACTTTTTGCTCTTCTCCTCCTTTCCCATGTAACTCTGAGCAAACCCCTGAACCTCCCCCATCTCCCCAGACAGGAGGAGCCACTCTGACCTATCTCACCACAATATTTTGGGATTCACCAGCAGCAGCTGCTATGGAAGAGCAAAGCCTGCTCCGTGGGTCCATGTCACTTTGTTCCCTGGCTGCCTTCGTTTTTAGATGCCGTGCCACTGCATCAGGGTCCCCGACATCCCTCAGCGTCCCCTCCTCTCACCACCATGCCCTGATGCATGGGTGCTGGGGTACTGGGGGGCCGGGAGCTTGGTCCTCTGACGCAGGCAGCGGTGGGAGGTCGGATGCTTTCGCTGGAAGGTGACTCACAGTCACTGGGAATTCACTTGCGGCTTTCACAGCACATAAAATGACACGGGGCACAGTTATGTCAACACCTTTGGCTGGAAAGTCATGGCTTGGATGGAGATGGGGGCTCAGTGCTCTGCCCCATCCAAGCCCTCTCCACTTGGCACCATGGTCAAGCCTTGGTCCAGCTCGGCTCTTCCTCCTGGCACAGCTGCTGGTGTCCACTCCAACCCTCAAAGTCCCTCTGGCTTTGCCCCAGGAGGTGGCATGGGGTCCCCAGGAGAGACACCATCGTCTGAGGCTGTGCAGGACACATGAAGGTGGTGGGACAGGGTCTGTCTGTCATCTCCGGAGATCTCCCACCCCAGCCCAGGAGGGAGCGAGGGAGCAGCTCGGCTTATGCGGGTGCTCGTCCCAGGAGTCCTGAGCGATCTGCCATGGGGCTGGCTGTGGGTCCCGCTTTGCAATGGGACTCCGGGGCTGGAGTTTTGCTGTTCTGCATGCGGCCAGTCCTGGGGATAACCCTGCCCTGTGGGTTTCATCCACGCTGCCCACAGCACCACATCACGGAGCATCCCCCAAACTCACTGCCAGCAGGATACAGGGGGAAAAAAAGGGAAAAAAAAGCACGTTTTTGCTTTTTGCTTGCATGGTGCGGGCTGGCTGCAAGCCCACGAATACAAGGTCTGACCGGCCTTTGAGGGCTTCCCTGGGAATGGAGGCAGCAAAGCAAGGGGAGCTCATCTGCTCTCTGATGGGACCTGGGCACGGGTCACCCGGTCCCTGGTACAGCCCCACACCAAGCGACTTTCCCAGGGCCACACACATAGATGGGGTCAGGTTTCCAGTTTGTCTGACTAGAAAGTCCATTTGGAGAAGAGAAATAATCCAGAAGGGCCATATTTTTTAATTAGAATATTGATACAAAGGCGTCGGCTGGTGAAATCGCTGTAAAACAGACAAGTGGGTGCAGTGCCTGAGCTCGTCTCGTGCTCTGACAGGCTGGGTTACGTCTGGAGCTGTCAGCGCGGCGGAGGGAGGCGGGTGCCGACACACAGGCTGTAATAATAGCTCTGCAATTAGGATAGTAAATCAGGAGAGCGTCGCTCAGTTCAGAGAAATTCCCCTGATTTGCTGGAGACGGGATTTTGGCTCTTTGTAAGGAGCTGGTGCTGTTTATAGGAAAAATCCCCCCGGTTTTGCAAAGCCTTCGCAAGGCGGCAGCAGGAAGAACAAGTTAGAAATTCAGCTCCACATGGATTGTTCTCTGCCCGGCCTCAGTTTCTGCATATTGCATAAAGGTTAGCCTCGGGGAAATAATTTTCTGGATTCAGCCAACGCTGCTAGGGCAGATCAGCCTTCAGAAAAGGCTAAAATGATGCAGATAACAGTAAAAACCCCTCATCCAGAGGAGCCGCACGTCCAGTTGGGTGCCTGCAGTAAGGAACCCCGTACGTGCAAGGGCTGTTCATGGCAGGGAGCGGAGGAGTCCCACTTTTGCCGTAGGGTTAGAAACTCCTCTTCAGCGTTGGGATCTGGCTGGGGCTTGGGAAAATACATTTTTGTTTCAAGAGAGATGTTGGAGGAGCAGCGGGCGATAGCATCCCCCTCGCACTCCCTGGTGCTGCACCCTGCCTCTGGCTCTGTGCCACCCGCTGCTCCGGGCACCTCGGGGAGCTAAAATAACATGGATTAGCCCTGCCATCTCCCCACATCCCCGTCTGGCTGGGCATTGCGCTTAGCGCTGATTTTCTTGGGTGTTCGGGATGGTCCGTACCCTCCCATCCCACCTCGGGTAGGTGGCCCTGGGGCGACTGCTGCCGGCACTGGCAGTTCCTCACAAATTTCACTGCTGTGTATGGGAATAGAAATATTTTCCATTGCCTCCTCCAGCGCTGGCGTTTGCTGGGTGCCAGGAGCCATGCAGGACTTGTTGCTGCCCGGACGCTCTGCGTGGGGCCATGGGGTAACGGCAGAGTGGTCCGAGTGGACGCATCTCCCTCGTGCCCTAAGGCAGGGGGATCTGTAGGTCTTAGAAGCCAAGTTTATAGGAGCTTGGCCAGCTCCCTCCTTCGGGAGGTGGGAGATGCCTCCATGCGAAGGGAGGTCTGTAAATGCAAAGTGAGATAAAATTGCTGCTTTTTACATCCTTGCCCCAGCCAAGAGCAGGTCAGCGTGGTCCCTGCAAGTCCGATCCTGCCCCGTCTTCTTCCCCAGCGCTGTGCGGAGCTGGTGGTTCTCCACCCCCGGATCTCCCCGAGCAGATCCAGGCTGTTACCAGGAATATGGTATGGATCGGAGCCGCACGGTAAAGCAGCATCACGTATCCAGGGATATGATTATTTCCCAGTGGTTGAAATCTAGGTCTCGCTTGGGAGGAGGGAGGCGGGGGGGGAGAGTGGGGGGGGAAAGACGCTCATATTAATCTTATGAATATTCATGGAGAAGCTCTGCTGCCTTCCGAGGCTGAATCCCGGGGTACGAGTTTGGGGGGCCAGAGGTGAGAGGTTCCGGCAGCGGCACGGAGCAGAGCGGCTGCTTGTGCATTCGCCGCATGCCTGACTGCAGAGCAGATTGTAAGTTGGTGCCTTTTTCTCTTCCCCCCCCCCCCCCCCCCCCCCCCCCCATCCTTTCCCCCCTCCCGCTCCCCACCGCTGCCCTGCTTAAACCCAGCCTGGCCATGAGCTGTGCCGATGGAGGGAATCGTGGCTTGGTCGCAAACACAACCTGGGAACGCAGGCATGGCTCCTGCCGGCATCAGTCTGCGCAGGCAGGGAGAAAACTGAGGGTCTCCTGGCAAATCTTCATCCCCTCCTCCATGCTCCCCCCTCTCCAACCCTCAAATTTGCATGAATTAACCCCAAAGGTGCTTGTTGGGGGGGTAGTTTGCCTCTAAGCAGTGGGAGCCAGGAAAGCGTGCGATGGGGAGAAAGTAGGAGAAACTGAGTGCTGGGATGTGTGGTGCCAACTCAGACGATGCCGAAACCGTCGCTGATCCGCACCGAGCATCACCGCTTGGGTTCAGAATTGGATCTACCAAAGAAAAATCAACACATTAAGAAAATAAGTAGATCTCTGTGCTGTTAAACAAACCTGGAGTGTTTTGGGAAGGGAGAAAGGGGAGGAAAGAGTTTATGGGTAAGGGAGAAAAACTGTGTGTTTAGGAAAAAAATAAAAATTGAAGGTTAGTTGATTTTTGGTGGAATGGGGGTTTGTGGCTGCCGGATATTTTTTGCAGCAGCAGAAAGATGGTGTTTGTGGTGTTTTAGCGTGATGCTCAGAGGAGCCAGGGAAGGTCAAACACAGCCAAAGCCCCGAGCCAGCCGCTGGGGAGCGAGCGGTGGGGAGAAAACGCAGAAAAGGGAGAAAAACTGGGACGAATGCAACCTCCTCTCCTCTGGGCCCGGCAGAAAGGGGTTAAGCGGAGCGGTTGGATGCTGCAAGCCTTGTCAGGGTTGTACTATTTTTTCTAGCGCATAAGGAGAAGGGAGAGGAGGGTTGCACGGAAAGGGGAAATTTCCAAGAAAAGAGGGATCTGCGGCAATATCTGCGCCTCGCGTGATGAGGAGAGGAACCAACAGGCATAAATGGCCTGGAGACGGATGAAATCTTTGCCGAGGTGATTGGGACTGCGGGGTTATTTTCCACCTGCCTCCCCTACCCGGTTCTGTAATCCTGGCTCAAAGTAGACAAGTCGAGTTGGAGCTGAAGAAGGGAGGTTAGAGGTTTTCTTTTTTTTTTTTCTTTGGGAGGGGAAAAAAAAAAATAAAGAAAAACCTCGAGGTTGGTTGGACCCCTCTGGGTTGAGCATCCCCACGGTGCGAAGCAGTGCGGGATGATCTAAACGGGCGCTCGTTAGGAGCAGGGGTGCTGGTGACCCGGCACCGACCGGCGACCCCAGCCTCAGCATCCCCACGAGGAGTTTTGCCCACCAGAGTCGAATTCCCACAGGGAGATGGGGTCGGCGGGGGGGGGTGATGGCTTTTGGGAGGATGAGGAGGGCGATGCAGGTCGCATGGGTGCCACGGTCAGGCCCACGATGCTCAGGGCTCCTCGGAGCCATCTGGGGTGGCCTTGGGGGGCCCAGACAGGGACCAGTGGGGGTTTCAGTCTCGCGGATGAAGCCGGAGCCTCCCAAATCCCCTGGGAAAGCGACGCGATGGCGTGGGCACTGTGCCCAGCGGGTACCACCGGCTCCCGGCTGCTTGTCGGTGGTGGGAACCCACCGGGGCTTTGCAGAGCTTCAGCGATCGAGGGGGCTGCATTGTGTCACCCCCCCCTTCACCTGGCACCGTCTCCCACGGGCAGCCGGCCCTGCTGCACGCTGTGGCGTGGAGCGAGAGCGGAGGGAGATGGGGCTCTGGTTTTTTCCGCCTTGCCGCTAGCGCGCTCTCGCCCTCCTCTCGTGTTGCAGTGCAGGTTGGCCAGGCGGCGGGCGAACAGCTCGCGGGGAGGAAAAAAGGGGGTGCCTGGAGGAGCTGGGGCTTTGCAGATGCTCCCTTCGAGCCCCCAGCAGCTTGCTACCTTCTTGGTGTTTTTTCCAGGCGATGCCACACCTCCCGAGGACACTGGGGACATCGGGTTTTGCTGAGCTTAGCAGCTTTCCACCGTCGTACCGAAGGCATCAGACAGACGCTCATCTGCCCTGAAGTGCAGATCTGCAACAGCTACCGGGAAGACTCTGTCTCTCTGTCTCTCTGTCTCTCTTTCTCTCTCTCTCTCCAGTCCAAACCATTACAAGACCTGACTTCCACCATCTGGGAATCTAACCCCTTTTATGTCCCTTCTCCTTTTTCTACGATGACTCACCATTATTTTTAACTTTGAAGAGAGAGGAAATTATGGGGATCTTGGAAGCCTGTATTTCTCTCTAGGATTTCCCCAGGGTCAGATAATCGGTGTTACTAAGAGACACTAAGATTTGGCTTCTCCAGGTAACGTGATTTGTTTTCTGTGTGCCATGGTGGTTTGCAGAGGATGACAGGAGCCGGGACACCGGCAGTCGAGGAGGGGGACTGCAGTGGTCTGCAGGGCAGCTTCCATCGGCGGCTGCGAATTCAGGCAGCCGCAAAGCTTGCCTGGCTGGCTGCGGGCAGGGCGGGCAGCATGTCGCCTCGCCGCCGCTTTATGGCCAGGGCAGGAGGATCGGGAAGGTGTCGAACTTAAAATCGGAGGGTAGATTGCCTGAGATATTGCACGGTTAAATGTTAACCCTTAGCTGCATGCCTGGAAACGAGCTGAGCCCGGTCTGCCTCTCCCCGGCACCCCGCGGACTCCCCCCAGCCACTTTAGGGCTGGATGGAATTATTCTTCCTTCCTTTCTCTTCCCTTTCCTTCTCCTTTTTTTTTTTTTTTTTTGTTTGTTTGTTTAATTGGAATTTCTATTTTTAGCCAAAAAAACTTCTGGTTTGCCAATGCCAGATTTTCCACGCTGCTTTTGCGTAGGTGACGGTTCCTCAGGTGTGTTCTCTCTCCCACCTAATGGGTTTAGACTGGAGTTTTTGAACTCTGTCCCAGAGAAGGCAAATTAACCCCCCCGAAGAAGGGGATAGACATGCTAGTGAAGGGAGCTGCTCTCCTCCCCCCAACTTTATTTCATCTCTCTCTTTCTCAGCAGGGGCAATTTTCTTTCTTTTTTTTTTTTTTATTTTCTCTTGTTTTTATATCATCCCTTCGCCTTTTCATGAGACACTTCCAAACCTACGTACCTGTCCTTCTGCAGGATAGTAGCCCTGCCCTGAATCCGATCCCACCACCGGGCACGGGGAAGAGTTTAGCATAAGGATTTCTTTTAAAGCCCAATATGACAGTTGCTACTGGAGATCCTGCAGATGAAGCTGCAGCTCTTCCTGGTCACCCGCAGGACACGTATAACCCTGAGACCGACCATGAATGCTGCGAGAGGGTGGTCATTAATATTTCGGGTCTGCGCTTTGAGACACAGCTCAAGACACTAGCCCAGTTTCCAGAGACCTTACTAGGGGATCCTAAAAAGAGAATGAGATATTTTGACCCGCTCCGGAATGAGTATTTCTTTGACCGGAACAGACCCAGCTTCGACGCGATTTTGTACTATTACCAGTCTGGTGGGAGGTTGCGGAGGCCGGTTAACGTGCCCTTAGATATCTTCTCAGAAGAGATTCGTTTCTATGAACTCGGGGAGGAAGCAATGGAGATGTTTCGGGAGGATGAAGGCTACATCAAAGAAGAGGAAAGACCGTTGCCTGAGAACGAGTTTCAGAGACAAGTGTGGTTGCTCTTTGAGTACCCCGAGAGCTCAGGCCCTGCCAGGATTATAGCTATTGTCTCTGTCATGGTGATTTTAATCTCCATCGTCAGCTTTTGCCTGGAAACATTACCCATTTTTCGGGATGAGAACGAAGACATGCATGGCAGCGGGCTGAGCCATCCCCCCTACTCCAACAGCAGCATGGGGTACCAGCAGTCCACCTCCTTCACAGACCCCTTCTTCATTGTGGAGACACTTTGCATCATCTGGTTCTCCTTCGAGTTCTTGGTGAGGTTTTTCGCCTGCCCCAGCAAGGCTGGGTTTTTTACCAACATCATGAACATTATAGACATCGTAGCCATCATTCCCTATTTCATCACCTTAGGGACGGAGCTGGCTGAGAAGCCAGAGGATGGTCAGCAAGGCCAGCAAGCCATGTCCTTGGCCATCCTTCGAGTCATCCGCTTGGTGCGGGTCTTCAGGATCTTCAAGCTCTCCCGGCACTCCAAGGGGCTGCAGATCCTGGGGCAGACTCTCAAGGCCAGCATGCGGGAGCTGGGCCTCTTGATATTTTTCCTCTTCATCGGCGTCATCCTCTTCTCCAGTGCCGTCTACTTTGCCGAGGCCGACGAGAGTGAGTCCCAGTTCCCGAGCATCCCTGATGCCTTCTGGTGGGCCGTGGTTTCCATGACGACTGTTGGCTATGGAGACATGGTCCCCACGACCATCGGGGGGAAAATAGTGGGTTCCTTGTGTGCCATCGCTGGCGTGTTAACGATTGCCTTACCAGTGCCCGTCATAGTGTCTAACTTCAATTACTTCTACCACCGGGAGACGGAGGGAGAGGAGCAGGCTCAATATTTGCAAGTAACCAGCTGCCCAAAGATCCCCTCTTCCCCTGACCTAAAGAAAAGCAGAAGTGCCTCTACTATTAGTAAGTCTGATTATATGGAGATTCAGGAAGGTGTAAACAATAGCAATGAGGATTTTAGGGAGGAGAACTTGAAGACAGCCAATTGCACCCTAGCTAACACAAACTATGTGAATATCACCAAAATGCTAACTGATGTCTAGTCGCTAAAATCTAGTAACGTATTTAAAGCTGAAGTGGAGCAATTGCAGATATTGAGTGCTGCTCTGCATTGTAGTTACTACAGTATTTTCTACGGTGTATATTTGGTTCTGCATGGGAAGCAATAGCTGTATAAGTGACTTTTAACCTTTGATTTCCACACCAAATAAGCGTTCGTGCGAAAAAAAAGAAACCCAAACCATTTTGTTTCCCTTCCCCCATCCCAGGCTTGCGGGTTTCCAAAGATATGGAGCAGTCGGGCATTTCGAGCAACGGGATGGGGATGCGGGGGCAGCTCCGGGCCATCCCGGGGTACCACGAACGCCGGTCCCTGTCCCGCGGAGCTGGGTGACAGCCAGCTTCCAGGCATGGGGAACGGCTGGGAAAGGTCAGGCAGGGCTTAACGAAGGGAAGGTGCAGTCATGTGTCCGAATTGCTTGAAGGCTCAGGTTTCTGCCCCGGGAATGCCAAGTGCGAACGCATCACCCAGGCTCATGTTTCATAACTGAAAATGCTGCATGCTGCAATAGTTTCAGCCACTGCAGTGTGCCAGTGTGAGGCCCAGGGGAGGGATAATTAGTATGACGGCACATTATTTATTAAGTCTTAAATTTTCTATGCTAGGCTTCGGGAGGGACGAGTAAATAAATCAAGCGCTTGGATTTTATGTATTTATTTAGATGACACTTCCATCACCAATATTTCCAGGATCACCAAAGACACCTCCACTGACACATTGAAAATGAGTTGGAAAAAGCATCTTTTTTTATATCTATGTATAAAACTGGAGCAACTATGCTGTGGCCTACAATATATTTATACTGCAGTGAAATTTAACCAGTAATACAGTACAGCTGCATGGATATTTGTTGCATGAATCTGAATATTTAATACACACACAAATATATATTTTCTTAGTAGACTATACAGTATTCATGTTTATAGTGTTTATAGATTCTCCGGTGGCTCGAAGGAGATTCATGGGAGTTAAAAAAATCTCCATTATATTTAAAAACCGGATGGGGAAGGCATGTGCTGACAACAGTTTGATAGATAACAAGGCAAAGCCTGAGTGTCCGAGCATCCAGACGCAGGAGCCAACTAATGCAAGCGAGGGAAGGTGAGCTGAAAGTGAAACACCTGCACTCATTATAGGGCGAGTAATTAGTCATTAATCTTGATGCCATGAGCAGAAACCACGGAGGCTCAGAGAGGGTGCGAGGAGCAGGTGGAATAGCAGGTACCGGCTCTCCTGACTTGTTTGTTCAGCAATTTTCAGCCATTTCCTATAGAATTACTGTGTGTGTGTATAGATATTTAGAGAGCGACTATAGGGCCAAATCCTCAGCAAATGTGAGCACTCGGGGCGTTGGGGGCTTCCCGGCTTAGCAGTGCTGGGGTGGTGGGACATGGGCTGGAGCAGGGTGACCTGCCCCATGGCGCCCATGTGATCACCGGGGCTGGGTGCATTTTGGGCTGGAAAACTCCTTTTCAGCTGTGTAGAACCTCAGGGCTGGGGGTTTATTCCCTTATGGTGGAGAGGGCGCGTGCTGAGGCTGGGATGGGTCTGAGCTTGCGCCTCTGAGCCTTTGCTTTGCCTTCTTCTGGGGTTCTTAGGAGGGGTGAGTTGAGGTGCAGAGACTTCAGGTTTGTCTCTGCATCTTCTTCATCCCCGGTGTTATTTGGGGATAGGTGGGAGCTGTGGGTCCAGCTGCTTTCCCCATCCCTATCTGTATTTCCTTGCATTTTACCCCCCTTGCTGACAATCCCCGGGGACGGGCGCTGCATTCCTCTGCCAGGTCATGGAGAAGGATGCAAACCTCTTCCAAGGCCATGGCCAAGCAGAGCCTCCCTGGGTGTGGGATGGGGTTTAGCAGCCTGTTGAGCTGGGGTGAGTTTGGGCTGAACTGGGGCACGGTCAGTGCTGTACCACTGCCGCGAGGTGTGGGCACAAGGAGGGAAGCCCATTGCAGAGCGTGCGAGGGAGGTCACTCAAACCCTTCCTGAGCTCAGAGAGGAAAACCATACTAATAACAATAAAATAAACGGTGCTAGCGTATTCAACAGCAATGGTTTGAAATGCTGCTTTAGGGTCAGATCCACCTCTCGCGCTGATGTGGCTCCACTCAGCCAGGTGGAATCACTCCTCCTTGTTAATTTACTGATTGATTGATTCAGGCCTGGCTGTAATTAATACCAAGTGTCCATGGTTAGCACAGAGGACCAGCACCATCAATGCGTTGGGTCTCAAAGCTGAGCACCACGCAGCATGGGACTCTGGCCTGTCTTTAATTATATCTTGTTATATTAGGAGCCCTCTCCTCCCTCTTTGCTGCTGCAGCTCTCAAATGGGAGCCCCTGAAGCCCTTTAACACCCTCAACACACACAAAAAGAAGCAACACAACCAAAAGCAATAAATCTCTGCTTCTGCAGCTCATCCTGTCAAACAGGATGGGGCTGGCGTGAGCCACCAGCTTGGGTGCCATTCCCAAGGCGGTCGGCCAGCTTCCATTGATCCACCTCATGGTGAGTCCATGAGGATGTGAGCTTGCATGGGGAAGCTGCTTGTTGTGCCGGGGTGCTGCCCATCCACCCATGGGTGCCCCTAGCACTGGGCGATCCCATCCCTGGTGCGTGGGAGAGCGCGGAGGGCAGGTTGCTGCAGGTTTTTTGGGAGAATGCTGGCACTCAGTGAGACTTTGCGGAGTGCTCGGTTGTTTAATGCCCGTGGGCTTCGGATGATTTGGGGGGAGCATTTGCCAAAGTCCTGGGTGCATCGTGGGACTATGAATGTTGTTGTGGTTTGGTGAGGAGGACGATCATGGGGTTTTTTGGGAGAGGTGGTGTTTTGGGCACGGTGTCCCTGCAGGCTTTCTGAGGCTGGGCAGGAGAGAAGAGTGGGTCTGTGAGCAGGATCAGGCACATCCAAACCCATGTGCCAAGCTGGGGGTCTCAGCTGCCTTGGGAAACCCCAGAGCTATGTCGCAGGGATGAACAAGGTCAAAGAGCAAGAGGCTGCATTCCCCCTGTCATCACCGATGTGAGTTGGCATCCGTCCCCATGGCAGGGGCCAGCACAGCCGGTCCCTTCCTTAGGGTGGATCCTGCACCTCTTGCACTGACCCAGGTAGATGTTCCCTGGGAAAACAAGCACTGGTGGGAAAGCGTCTCTGCTGCCCTTGGCACCATGTTTGAGAAACAGGGAATGCACCTGGATAAGCGCTTGGACGTGTGGTTTAGGGCAAAAAAGGTCCGTGGGGGCCATGGCTGGAAGCGATCCGTCAGGCTGCACGAAGCAGAAGGGTCCAGGTTTCTCCCACACACAGAGAAATGGTTCCCCTATAGCTTTTAATGGGATTTGTGCCTGCAGGTCGGAGCTCTAGTGCTATTTCTAGCTTTGCCTCTGACTCACTGATGTGATCTTGAACCAGTTTTCAGGAGGAGACTGTGATTTTTTTTCTTTTTTTTTTTTTTCTTGAAGAATTTGGTTTGAGAAACTCTGGGCCTCTTTCTGCAGAGATGCTGAGCGTCTAAAACTCCCCTTGACTCTGAAAGGGTGCGAAAGTGAGCTGCGGAGTGGCTCAGACCGAGGGTGCTAAATGAGGATCCGGGGAAGGGGAGGCTCCTGCCATCTATGTTAGATTGCACTGGGCCACCTAACGTAGATGGTCTGGTTCCTTTCCTCCTCCCGTGGAGATGTTTGCCTCTCTCTGGGGCTGGGATGGAGGCCTGAAGCTCTCTGGTCTTTGGAGGTGCTCTGGGTTGGAACCCAGAGGAGACAGCACCCAGATTTTAGTTTAATCCTTTGTGCCGTGGTTTTGGAGAGATGGAAAGTGGAGATTACAGCGTGGGTTGTCTTCTAACACCCAACTGCATGCCCAAGCCTGCAAGCAACCCATCAGCCCTTTAATATCTTTCAAAATCCTTGCGAAGGGCAGAGGGGTGAGGCTCCTATACCAGCTGGACACCACCAAGTGATTAGGGCTGCTAGGAAAAAAAATATCTGTATGGGGCAATGTGTTTTACTGGGAAAAGCAATCTCTGCAGTGAAGTTTTGTGTCAAAGTCCTACAAATTTGAATACTGAGCTATACAAAGAAAAGGATCTCTAGGTTGGTGTTATGAGTGTAGCACGTGGGAGTATAAATATGGGCATATTTGTGCATAAATACACAGAAGGAGAGAAAAAGACAGAGGAGGAGGAGGTATTTTAGGAAGGGCCTTGCTTTGTTATCAGACAATTCCTGGGTCAGCCCTTGAAGTTGCTGCCAAAGTCTTGTAGCTTTTCCAGAACTTGCAATGCACTTAGGGACGGGCCCAAGCGGGGGAGATCCGGATCTGGCCTTGGAAGTGGGAGCATCCGAGGGGCCGGTGGCACCCCGCTCCGCGCATCCCTCTGCAAACCGGCAGCTTCGCAGCATCTCTGCTCTGGATCCCAAACCCCCGGCTTGGGCCCATCGCAACCGTGTCTGTGACTGCGCGGGGAAGGCCAAGCGAAGTCGAAGGGATTTGTTAGCGATGCAAAAGCCGTGCCACACCGGGTGGGGTTTTGGGGGGCTTTTTTTATAACGGTTAGATTCTAAGTCCCTCGAACCATGCTGGCTTTTGGTCCCGAGGTGGAGGCAAGAAGCATCTCCCTGTTTTGGAGCCGGGTTGGGTTTATCTCCGGGTCTGCATCCATGGGGGGGAGGTGGTCCCCAGGGTTTCTTCTGCCAGTGGGAGCTGGTCAGCATGCTGCTAGGGTGAAAGGGATCAAGGGGTGGGGAAAGGAGGAGTCAGCCCCAAACCATTTCATTTTGCACCCCAAAGAAGGCTGTGGCTCCCTCCTTGCAGCAGCATTCAGCCTCTTCCATGTCCAGCACATCCCTCAGTCCCTCCCGTTGGGGAGCGGCTGCTGCTCCTCACCAGGAGCCCTGAGAGGGGACAAGGTGTCCCCCCCATGCACCAGCCACTGTCCTGCCTCCGGCCATAGCACTCCCCTTCCCCAGCCCCCTGTGAACGTCACCCCATGGCCTCGGCATCCCCATGACATTACTGCATTTGGCTGCCCAAATTTCATCCCCCGTTCTCAGAAATGGGTGCTCTGATCCTGCCGCGTCCCATCGTGGGGCAGAGGGACCAGCCTCCGGCCGTATAAATCAGCCCTGAGAGCATGGCACTGATTTAAACCTGGAGATGAGACCACCCCAGCCCAGTTGTACGTGATGAGAGATAAATTCCTTACCCATGTTTTTCCTCCAAGAGGGGATAATTTGGCTTGTAGGAACTGCTGGACATCATGTAACCACAGCCTCATCTCAAGGTCCACACGTGGTTAAACCCCCGTGGGGGCCACATCTCCTCCCCAGCCCTGTCTGGCTGTCCCGAGCGTGGGGCTGGTCTTGTGGAGCTTGTGTTTTGTTTTGGTTTTTTTTCATTCTTCCGCTGGCTGTAAGACTGTAATTATCCGTCTGCGCTTGCTCCCTCAATGCTTGAGCCTGCGCTCTTGGCCTCCAATGTCACACACCGAAGCGCGAGGGGAAAAAAAATATGGGTATTGGATCAACCCTGCATCCGGTGCCTGATCTGAGCGAATCAATAGGAAGAGGAAACCCAAGAAGGACTCGTCCTAAGGATGCTGGAGCGTGTTTCCATGGTTACAGGAGAAAGGGGACCAGGAATGGAGAGAGGCCTATAAACCGTTAAAGGAGGACTCGTGGGAATTTCAAGTCATTTAACCATGCGTTTGCTAGACAAAAATTTAGACACCAGCTGTATCCGAATTGCACAGTGTGTATAGACGTTACTGCTCTTATTGACGCCGCGGGGTTGTCGGGTGGATCTACGGGCGGAGGGGCACCCGCGTCAATAGGGCTGACCGTTGTATATAGGTATACAGATCTATGTACATACATATTCCAAATGAGCATTTGCTGTCTGGTTTATCATGAGTGTATATAATTTATTCTTCAGAGTATCACAAGTTTTGTAAATATTGGCACTAATTAAGAGAAAATAAATATGTATATTATTGAGGAGTTATTTTGATATCGGTTCTGTGGAGGGTGGGGAGGAAAAAGACAAGCAACTGTATTTTTGGTAGACTGGGTATTTTTTTCTGTACATCTAAACCTTCTGTGAGAAAAGAAACAGCCAGAACCATGGAAAATCAATTTATGTTCCACTACCAGCCGGTCTGCAGCATCTGTCACAAGGGGAAACCCCCTGGGAGGAGCTGGTGGGTCTCGGTGATGGGCACCGCTGAGGATGGACAGGCTGCGCAGTGTGCATGGGATGCCCCATGGGATTTGCTCCAAAAAAGATCCAGCAGCAACACAGGCGGAGGGGCAGGGGCTGGAGCCAGGGTCAAACCTGCATGCCCCACTGTTCCCCACCCTACCAGCCTGGATGTTGGCCATGTCCATGCAGGTAAGGGGAAACGGGTGGTGCTGAGGGATAAAACTACTCTGAGGCCCCATCTGCAGTGCTGTGTCCAGTGCTGGGCTCCCCAGTTCAAGAAAGATGAGGAGCTACTGGAGAGAGTTCAGCACAGGGCTACGAGGATGATGAGGGGCCTGGAGCATCTCTCCTACAAGGAAAGGCTGGGGGAGCTGGGCTTGTTCAGCCTGGAGAAGAGAAGGCTGAGAGGGGACCTTAGAAATGCCTCTAAATATCTGCAGGGTGGGGGTCAGGAGGACGGGGCCAGACTCTTTCCGGTGGTGCCCAGCGACAGGACAAGGGGCAACGGGCACAAACTGAAGCAGAGGAAGTTCCAGCTGAAGATGAGGAGGAACTTTTTCCCTCTGAGGGTGATGGAGCCCTGGCCCAGGCTGCCCAGGGAGGCTGTGGAGTCTCCTTCTCTGGAGATATTCCAGCCCCGCCTGGACGCGGTGCTGTGCAGCCTGCTCTGGGTGACCCTGCTTGGGCAGGGGGTTGGGCTGGGTGACCCACAGAGGTCCCTGCCAACCCCTGCCATGCTGGGATTCTGGGATACTCTCGGGAAACCTCGTGAGCACCAGTGGGTATTTTTTTCAGCTGGTGATCCCTCTTGAAGAAGGAGAGGCAAACAGACAGGCTTGGTGCTAGTAGCACATCTCCTGTGGGCTTACAAACCTCATGTCCCCAGAGATGTCTCCGGGTAGGATCTCCAGCAGGGAATGGGAATGGGCTCCCCTGGGACGGCGTCGGCTCCTCTTGCAGAGGTATGGTTTCTTTGCTCCATCCCCAGCGAGCTGCTGTAGCAGTATTTTCTCCTGCTGTTTCGTCTTCTCCTCTCCTACAAGTGTCTTGGGGCAGCAAAGGGCAGGGAGGGCGCTGGGGGCACTCAGTATTTTGTGTTTTGGGGTTTGCCCATTTGCCTGGTGGCTTTCAAAGGCAACGCTGCTGCTGTGGACTTCCCTCCTTGCAGGGTCGAGCCAAGGTAGTCCACCTCCTCTGTGCTCACGACGTAAGGAGAAGAGATCCTTCTTCCCCCACGGCGTGGGCTGGTCCTGCTTGGCTCTGGGAAGTGGCACCTCCTTGTAACCCACGGGTTACCTCAGCAGTGCTGCATCTCAGCCCCCCGAATCCCCTCGGCTTGGTCATGGAGGACCCCCTGGAGTGGGCTCAGAGTCCTTGGATTTGAGTGTCACTCTGTGACCAAGGGAAGGTCGTGTCCCATGTCATGCCTCAGTTTCCCCATCTGTAACGCAGCTTGCTAAGCTGTCTCCAAGGACTCAGCAAATTGCAAAGCTTAACTCAATACTAGGACAGCAAAAATGCGTGAATGGGTGGCTGAACCCATGGATGGATGTTGTTAGGAGGAGAGGAGTTATTTCAGAGCAGCCAATTCTGAACATTTAGGTATGGAAAACCATTTGAGTACACAAAAATTAACGTGACTATTTATGAGCACTGCGTCCTGAGCGAAATGTCACAGTATTTTCTGTAATGCTTAGTGGAAGCAGTCCCCAAACTGAGCCAGTTTGTGTTCCTCAGCCCCATTTCAAAGCCCGGGAGAAGCTCCAGCCAGGTTCAGCAGATGCCGAACCCTTCCCTTATCTGTGTCCCATTGGCTTGTGCACTCGTAAATATCGAAACACGGTGCGAGGAGTTTGTAGAACAGAGTCTGCTCTGCTCAGTGTCTCCGAAGAGATGGCAGGAGGAGACTGCAGGGCAGATACAGTAATTATTTTAAATTGCCGGTCTATCAGCGTGCTGCACCATCGCAGCCGTGCTTCGAGGATGCGGGAGATGCCATCAAGGCTGTTGCAGCATCCTGCCAGCCGAGCTGCCTGTGCTGTTACACCATTCAAAGAGACAAGGAGAGGGGTGGAAGGATTACACTGTCCAACACGGAGACCTCCCCGCGCTTGGGCAGCCCTTCCGGCCCCACGACCAGCAGCTCCCAGCCTGTGATCCTGACCGCGGCGAGCGGCTGATCCCCGCTGAGCGCAGCCTGGCTGGTTACACCTGTGCTAAATGACCTACTTTCCTCCACTTTCTTCGCTGAGTGTTGCCTCTCTGCCAGGCAAAACCCCACGAAACCCCTCACTGATCCGCTCCAGCTCGTAAATTAAAGAGGATTCCAAGGTGGCACGGTGATGCTCTTCATTGCATGGAGGACCGCCGCACGCCTTTGCAAAAGCTCCTCTCCCTGCTGAGGGGTTCAAGCCCTCAAAATCCTGCTCATTTACATCAGGGAAGGAAAAGATTCCAGTGCCAAGAAAGCACTACCTCTGTTACTTGTCCTGGAAAGTTCAGGGTGCTTAAACCCCATTACAGCCCATCGCGTGTGCCCCGGGTATAAATGGGAATTTTTAGCCGTCCTGGCTGCGTGTTAGCGAGCTCGCTTCCATTTGGCAAAGTGGGCACCTGGGTCCTGAAAGCATCTCCCGGGCTGGAGCTGCGAAGAGGCCATTAAGCAAGAGCAGCGAAGGGAAAAGTATCCCGCACGCAGGATGCTGCCGCCCTCCCGGTGATGCTCTGCGGGTGCCCGGGGCGGTGGGGCTCGGGCGGGAGCTGGTGCGGAGCCGAACCATCGCTGCTGCAGTGCTGCCAATTCGGAGTAACCTTAACCGAGAGTCTGAGCACAGAAAATTTGCGAGGGTGGGCGTGTGAAGTGGGGCCCCCGCAGCCTATCTTTAGGTAACCTCTAGGCAAAGGTTCGGCGCTTGCACAGCTCTCGCGAAGATGCACATTTATCCCGCAGCGCTGGAAATCAGGCCAGGTCCCGCTTTCTCCTTTCCCACTTTCTCCTTGCTCCTTCTTCTGCCTCCTTTGCATTTGTGCTGGGTGTTGAAAAACCTATTCCTGGGAGCAGCGCTCTCACCCGCACCCCAGCACGGTGTACGGGGCAGGAGAAGGGGAGCTTTAGATGAAGGAGAGCAATATCTGGGTGTATTAAACACAAATCTACATTTTTACAGATGGAGAACTGAGTCTGCTGGGGCCCTGGATCTACAAAGCATTAGGGCAGACAAAATAATGGGGTGTGATCCAAGGATTAGAGCTAGATCTACCCAAATCTTTAGAGCTACCCCAATATTTAGGCCCCTTGCTCCACCATTAGCCTGATGTAGGGCGAAGGCAGGCACCCAGCTGCCTGTCTCAGCCCGGCGTGCTGCGGTCCTGCGTGGGTGTCACATTGCCCTGGGCCTCTCTGCGCTGGGGAGATGCAGTGAGAGCCATGGTGAGACTGCCTTGGCTTTTTACCCTTAAAAATGGTTGGAGAAGCTGGGTCCAGGATGCCTGGGAGAAATAGCGAAGGCTCAGCAGGAGGTTTGTCCCCCTCCTGCTCTCCGGCTTGCTGTCATCGGGGCAAGGCTTGCTCACCCCTGGGTGGGCACAGGAGATGGGGGCATTGGTCCAAGCCCAAGCTGTACGATGCTCCACGGACATGTCTTTGGGAGATTGTTGGTTTGAAGCATGGTTTGCGGAGTTTGTAGGGACCCAAGGGCATCAGGCACTGCAGCCTCAGGGTTAGCAGGGAAACCCCAGGGCTGGCGAGAACCCGGAGAGTTTGTTTCGCTGCTGCTTTAATGCAGCCAAAACCAGCTCCCGGCAAGAGCGGCGATGGGGTCTGGGGAGCCGGAGATGCCAAGGTCACCCCGCTCCCTGCGTCCGCACAGCCATCAGCCGGGCACAATCCACCAGCTGCCCCCGCATCCTCCGCAACCTCCCTCCCGCAGTCGCTGCACCAGGCAGGATCAGGCCCCAAGGACATGGTTTTTACCCAGCAAGAGGTGAAGGTGGGGGGCAGGCAAGGGAAGCAGAACAAATCTGTTCTGCCAGGCACCTGCTCCCTGCTTTGCAAAAAAATGCCGACGGCGCAGCGTTTGAGAGCGTAGCCTTTTCCGCTTAGGCGCGGCGTTGTCTTCCACTGTCCTTTTATCCTTGGCTAATTAAAGGCAAACCTCTGCCGAAGAAGCACGGTTCTTCATAGCTGAGCCCTCGTAACCAGAAAGTGGTTGCGAATGCTCGGAGGCAGCTGCAGAAATCCTGGGCAGAAATAGCATTTTCATCTCGCAGCTCATCAGCTTTGGCTCCGGGGACAAGAAATTTCTGAGTCGCAGAAGGAGGCAACAGCGGATACAGCCCTGTGTTGTCTGAGTTTACAAAAGGATCAGTTGGATGGACCAGCTGAACTCCCAGGTCATCCCTGGGGAGGACCTTGGAGGTGACATGGCTGTGGTGAGGTCCCACAGATCCCTGGAGAGGCTGTGGGGAAGGGCTTGGGTGAGTTGTGTCTGAGCAAACGAAGGTGTTTGCTGGTCTGGTTTGGTGCCCAGCGACAGGACAAGGGGCAACGGGCACAAACTGAAGCAGAGAAAGTTCCAGCTGAAGATGAGGAGGAACTTCTTCCCTCTGAGGGTGACGGAGCCCTGGCCCAGGCTGCCCAGGGAGGCTGTGGAGTCTCCTTCTCTGGAGATATTCCAGACCCGCCTGGACGTGGTCCTGTGCAGCCTGCTCTGGGTGACCCTGCTTGGGCAGGGGGGTTGGGCTGGGTGACCCACAGAGGTCCCTTCCAACCCAGAACATTCTGTGATTCTGTCTCAGGGCAGGCAGTTCTAGGTGCAAGTCCTCTCAGCCGCAAGGATGAAGCTACAGGCAGCTGGATCCCATCTGGAAAGGGCATCACCCCACTCTGGGTGCTGTAGAGGAAGGTGAAAGAGGCTGAGATGGGTCCTGGCGAGCCCAAAACCAGGCTGGGAATGTGGAAAGGGCAGAGGGAAGCTGGACCACGGTGCTTGCCTTCCCAGTTTGTTGCAGCTGCTCTCTGTCCCCTGCCAGCGCTGCACGGTGGAAGGGCTTTGCTCCAAACCTCAGGTTTTATGCCTGTGGGAGAGCCGGGCAGGCCCAGGGGAAAGGAGCAGGGCTGGAAGTTGTTTCTCCAGCTTCAGCTGCCCAGAACCATCAGCCTGGTCTGCTGGGGTCACCGGGGGCTTAGTGGAGAGACTGGGCAGGAGGGGTGAGGCTCCCCTTGGCTACTGGCCTCCCTCCAGCAACTGCGCAGGGGGTCCAGATGGTTGCAGCTTCTTCCACTTCCAGACTAGTCCGATCCACGCTCTTCAGCATTCACAGGCTGGTTATTTCCACTCTTTAAAAGGCAGAAGGAGAATTTAACCCTGAAGGACCTCCATCAAGTAAGCAGAATGCTCCGCACTTGTATAACATCTCCCAGCCAGGCAGCCCAAAGCACTTCACTCACAAATATTTTTAAAGGTTTTGGGTTACTGTAATGCCCTGAAACCCTGAAGGATGGAACAAAAAACCAGTGGAACATTTGGTATACCAGGGCGTAATTTCGTGAAGGCAGACGCACACACACACACAAAATGTTGTGGCATCCAATAAAGCTGGCAAGAGGCAGGCATTGATAGTAACTATTATTATTCTGATGATGACGTTACGTGGCTCTTACCCAGTGCTTTTCATTAGTAGCTCTAAAGTGCTTTAGGAAAGCAGAGGTTCAGATGTCTCGACTGTCTGCAGCGATTTCAGCGGAGGAGCACAGGCGATGGTCTTATGCAGGAGCTCTTACTGCAGTTTTACTGGTGGCAGGGCAAGGGCCTCTTCTGCTCAGCTCCCAGCCACCCTAATAGCGTTTTATTTATTATTCAGCTTCTAGAAGTCTCCCTGTGCTGCACAGCCAAGGGCTGTGGCCCTGACAAACCAGTGCAGAGCTGGAGGGGACACCCCTCTCCATGAGTAACCCCCTCCCTTACACCCCCTCCCCAACGTTCCCGTTCCACCTGCAATGAGTGCAGCAGACTGGTGCTAAAACCCCAGTATTTTTGGCCATTTGAACATTCATGTGTTATATTTCCCATGGTGGGAAGGTGTGCAGGGGTCCCTGGGGAAGGGGACACCCCATGGCTGCAGTCTGCCTGCGCGGAGGGGTTTGCTCCACACCGGCTGTGCAAGGACAGGGAGAAGGGCATTGCAAGAGCTCCCTGGCACAGCTCTGCTGGACAAATCCTCCTCCCGTCTTCCTCCCCACTCTGGCTGGGGGCCAGGCAGGTAACATTAGCCGCCCTCCACCGTAGCCCTGCGGATGCGGGAGCGAGCTGGGGCTCGGGGCACCCGGAGCCGTCCCTGGAGCAGCAGTAGCTCCATCCCTGCAGCGTCGGGCAGAGCAGCCACCTCCGGGAAGCTCCGTCCTTGGCCTTGACGCTGCCTGCAGCATCCGTGGGCAGGGAGGGGTGGCTGAAGGTGAGCTGGCCTCGTGCACCGGCTCGATGAAAATACTGCTTTGGAAACAGCGAAAAGCCCAGCCCGAAGGCAGCTGGTGCCTGCGCTGCGTTTTCGGGGCCCCTGGGTGCACTCGGAACCCACGCGAATGCTCCTGGGTGCTGCTGACGTTCAGCCCGTGGTGGAAGGAGCCCGGGTTTGACGTCAGGCAGCACACGGGCGCTGCTGACTCTGCCGGGGGGTTTGCGGCGAGCTCAGCCTCGGCCCAGGGGCTCCCCGCTGCACGTAGCCCCCTGCCACGTGCGGGACTCGGGGTTTCGGTTGCCTTTCTTGGTTCCTTTAGCGTTGGAAAATCTCCTCTGCGTTGGCTGGCAGGTGTGTACCCCAGTGTCCGCACCCGGACCGGTCCATGACCATGGGACGTGTGCGTGGACACAGTCCCTCACACATGCACATGTGAATACATCCATTAAATCCCAGTGAGCACTGGTTTCAGATCCCTTCCCCTCCGTGCCCTAGTTCAGCCTCAGTGATGATGCTGTGGGAGAAAATAGCTCACGGGTTTAGCTCAAGCGGTTCCCAGGTGGGATGGTGGCACCTTGACCGTGGTGGGAGTTGTCACTGGAAGAAAACAGCCCCTGACAGCTCCAGAAGCGGAAGCAAGGGCAGCTTTGACCACAACCCAGCCATTGCTTTGGTGCTGTGCAGGATAAATGGTATTGCACTGGGATGCTCTGCTGGAGGGAGAGGGTTGCTCCGGTGGCTTCTCCCTGGCAGGGGCTTGGGGGTGGCTCGGTTCGGCTCTGCTGTGCTCTGCGGCTCCCGCGAACTTGTCCTCTCCCTCCCCACCAGCATCAGCAGAACCACCGTCTCAGCACAAAGCTGCAACATCGCAGCTCAAGGATTAGACACTCATTTGCCATAAATAGAAAATTGGAGGAATGTATTTTAGTGTATTGAATATATTCTGAGAGGCCGCTGATGCGCGGGAAGATGACTGCCCTATCGATCCCTGTCCTCATCCCGCTCCCCACCTTCCACTGGGCAGAGATGATCCTCCCGTTCTGTGCTGACCCCAGGGCCTGACCCTGTGGCTGGGAGCTGAGGATTTGTCGCCGTGGTGGTGCTCTTTGAGAGTGAAGAGCCCTGAAGCCGGGCTCCCCACCGGGCTTGTCCCCTGGAGGTGCCTCATGCGTGTGGAGGCATCCCCGGAGCATCCCCAGGAGGACCTCTCCATTCGGTCTCAACGGTGGAAGCCCCATTACGGTCAGTGGAGAGGAACTCCTCCGCATGATTCATCCAGCTTAATTTAGCCATTGGCCTCGAGGCCAGAAGAGGCATGCCTTAAAGAATCCATTTTTCTGCATTCATGGTGGCAGGAGTCAGGGAAACAAGCTCAGATGGACCGTAGATTCCCGCTGTTGGTGGAAGGGATGCCACCGATGCCGGAAAGACCCTTATTAAGACCTAACTGTTAGGATCTGTGTGGGATGGGATGGCTTTGATGCGTGCCCAGGCAGAGAGGCACTGAGATGTGGGGTTCGCATGACTATAGCTGCTTCCCTTCACCAGCTCCATGCCTGGATCCATACTTTCACAGTGAAGCCATAAGGACATGCACCCTGCTTTCTCAGCTGGTCCCTTTCATGCCTACGGAGAAGAGAGAAGACCCCTCTGGATGCTCTTTTCTGGGCCGTGTGCCTTTGGTGTGCTCGGGATGTGCTTTCCCAGCTGCCTGTGCTCCTGCCTTCTGCTGCAACGGCACGATGCCCACTCACGCCTTGGCCAGATGGTTTCCCAAGGCAAGCTCTTGCCAAGTGAAGACAGGTTGAATGGCCAGCCAGCACAACGCCGCGGGTGCCACGAGCCTTGGCAATGGCTTGGGGGAAAGGGTTTGGGGGGCAACAGAGGACTGCAGGGGCCTCATGTGGCTCTGCTGAGCGGCATCCCTTGCACCGACAGTGGGCATCTACAGTCCATCTGAGCTGGTTTCCCTGACTCCTTTCACCACGAATGCAAGCAAATGGGTCCTTTTAAGGCATTACTCTTCTGGCCTGAAGACAGATCTCTAAATTAAGCTGGGTGATTGATGTAGAGACAGTCCTCTCGCTCTGCTGACTATGACAGTGCTCTTGGCAACAAGACCCAGTGAAGTCCTCCTGGGGATGCCTCCATGTGTGTGAGAGACGAGGAGATGAGTCAAGGGGCTCCAGGTTCCCGTAGCTGCCGTATTTCCCCACAGCAAATACAAGTCATCTCCTCATATCCTTGAGTCATCACTGCTCGTAGCAGCGGTTTCTAGTGCTGCAAGAGGAACCCAGAGAAACACCAAGATCCCATGGCAATGCAAGGGTCAGCAGGACTTCATGGCAGCTCAGCACTGCATTTTCTGTGCTGCTGAGCTGGTTCAGCCCCAGCTGCACAGCTCAGAGAGCCTTTGGTTCCCAGCGCTGCTAAAGCCCCAGCAACCCTCTGCCACCGCTCCAGTGCCCTGACCCTGCCCATGTCCCTGGATTTACTCTGATGTTATGCCTGATGAGGCTCTCAGGCCTTACGTTACCATTTAATGGATCTTAAAATACCCAGAGAACCTGGTCCTGCTTCCCTGGCTTCATTGAGGGTGAAATTTTGCTGCAGGGGGGTGATAGTGAGGGTGTAGGTGCCCAAGTCCCATGGAAGCGGTGAGGCTCATCCCTTCAGGCCCCATGGGAGAGCCCAGACTCTGACTGGAGGTGAATATTTTGCGTGTGTTTCCATGCAGAGGGAGCTACAAGATGTTATTTCTAAGGGTGTCCTCTATTTCTTGCTCTCTTAATACTGGGTGAAGGCTACGTCCACGGGAACAGATGTGTCCTCTCCACCAGATCTGTCTACAAGAGGATTTCCGTGCCCAACAGGAGAGCAAAAGCCACTGCAAGGGACATGATGAGGCATCCACAGGGAGATCAGGCTGAACCCAAGTATCGGGAGTGAAGAATGTCCTTCTCAGCATGTCATGGTGATGATTCCACCCTGGAGCAAAGCCACTCCTGTTTAGTGATTTCTTCTTTATTTCATAATAGCATTGGGAAGGATGGGGAGATTTTCAGCGGGCTCGGGAGAGACAAGAAGTCTCATATGGTTCTCCCTATTGATCGGACCCTCCAGAGAAGACCTTCCTCTGAAAGCTATTGCCTCAGTTGTCCATTTTTCCTCCAAAATCCTCCTGCAATGATTGTAGCTGGCTGCTGTCTTCAGCGGTTCAGCTCACGCTCGCATCTGCCATTTTTATAAATAAATGATGAGTGGATTGATTAGTCACTTCCCTCTGACTTCAGGCCTCTCACCCCCAACGGTTTCTTGGCTTAAATGGAAACTTCTCCAAACTCTTCTAGATGGTACCAGAGTGCAGTTCTCCTTGGGATGAGGTGGGAGTGTTTAAGCATCAGAAAAATCTCTCCTTCACCTTTTTTCCCACCTTGCTTAGACATAGGGCTGGCTTTATCCTTGCTGACCCAATTACCCATAGGGTCCCACTTCAGACCCCTGGATGGGTTGAACAGGAGGTGTTAGCAGGATGGATGTGCCCACTCCGGGTTCCTCACTGCTGGGACTTGGCCAAGGTGGGAGGTACATTAAGGCAGGATCATTCCCACAAGCCAACCTGGCCCCGTGCATCAGGAGGAAGGATGCTCTGCCTCTGGTCCCCTTCCTACAAGGCCTTGGTAAGTCCCTTCAGCATGGACTTGGTGTCCCGTCCCCCCTGCAATGAGCCACTGCCCATGGTTATGCACAAGGTGGTTTTATCCTGGGCGGGAAGAAGGGTTTGCTGGGGTGTCTTCCCCTGTTAACCCCTCGCCTGCTGCTAAATCTGCTTGATGGGGGAGAAAAGAGGAAAAGGCCAAGCCAGCAGTCCCTGCCTCTGTCCCCTGTCCCCCAACACCAGATCTGTACCCTTCTCAATGTGGTACACCGGCAGTGGCATCTTCCTATTTAGAGGAAATCTATAAACCACTTAGTACAGAGCGAACCCGCCAGCCTTCCAGCGGCCTGCTGTGGAAAATTGATCAGCCAAGGGTTTCATCTTGGTGTTTTCTTTTTTTTTTGCCCCCCTTTCTCTCTCTTTCTCTGTTTATCTGAAGCCACCTGGGCCACCTTCAGTGACAGCACCCAGTACCCTATGGGCTCCATCCTGCTCCCACCTCTCGTGCAGTGGTGTGAAGCCCCATGGCCGATGCCCCCATGCCCAGCTCTCACCGTCAGCCCTGGGGTTTTGGGGACAGTTTGAGTCCAGCCAGCATCCAAGGTCCCACAGAATGGGTATGTGAGCTGCCTGTGGGCTCCAACTGCACTCAGTGGGGTCCCTGGGCTGAAAGGGGATGATGTCCCCCCGTGGGGTGCTTCAGTCCATATAGACTGCTAAAATCTCCCCTGTGCGTGGACATTTCCCTCTCTCTTCTTTTCCAGAGCTGGGGAGAGCAACCAAGAGCTGGGAAACCATCTCCAGCTGATCTGCACTTTGGTGCTTTGTTTGTCTGAACTGTCTCCTTCCCCTTTGCAGGCTCCAAAATCTCTGGGCATGGGTGGAATAAGCCAACCAGGCAAAGCCCATGATGTCAAAAATGTTGTAGACCTTGCCATCAACCTCAGTGGAAGGAGTAAACCCTGCCCGGATAAGCTGAACCTGCACCTACACCCAGAAAAGCCCCACATCTGGCCAGGACCCACCACAAGTGCTTTGGCCGCAGGGGCTGGTGCAGAGATTAGAGCCGTTCCTGAGCAGGGAGCTGGGGGGATGTTTCTTTTTTTCAAAGAAAGGTGATGACTCATGGACTGAATGCCTTTTGTTGTTGTTGTTGTTGTGGGAAACGTATTTTTTTGATTAATATCTTGGCTTGGGAATGTAGATGGGGAAAAAGATTAGAAGACTTCAAAGCTTCCAATTGGGAAAACAAAATCTCTTTTGTTTCAAATGTTAAGTTGGTTGGGAAAAGGCTTTTAGAAGGTTAAAAATTAGTGAAATGCTTGGCTGAAGAGCAACGCTCATTCAAATATTCCAACTGCAAATGTTTTTGGTGTCCCAAACTCTTCGTTTACTGTAATTCTAGGGAGGAAAACCAACCAACCTCTGCGAAGATCCTCTAGAGATGTGAAAGCTGGCTCCAGCCTAGAAATTGTCTTAAAAAGAAGGATTACAGGGTCAGGCTCTGCGGAGGTACCTTGGACATGGTTTTTGTCTGAGGATGGTCCCAAAGTCGCTGCGGTGATGGAGCTGTAGATCTAAGCCACGGCACAGGCGGGAGCTGCTGGTGCGGGCTGGTCCCTGCTTCCCAGGAGACAGCTTGGTGGCCGGGACATCACACCGGCTGTGGAGCCAGGGCTGGAGCTGATGGCAAAACCCCTCCTGGATTGTATTTTTGGGATTTTCACTACAGGGTGATGAAGGGATTTGCAGCCAGAGTCTCTCCGGGAGAAGGACTGACAGCACCACGACCAAGTCGCCATATGCACAGGCTGGTGCGGGGAGAAATGTGAGAGTGAAGGGCACTTGGCGCATTTAGAACCACCCTTGCAAAGCTGCAAAACCCCCAGTCCTGGTGAAAATCTCTGAAATCTCCAGGAAGAAAATGCCCAGGGTTTCAGCAGCTGAGCACATCCCCAAAGGCGACTCGAAGCAGAGCCCTGGGGAGATGCAGGCTCCCTGTGTGTGGGGAGGACAAGGTGGCCAGCAAGGGAGAAGTCAGCTGAGGACCCAGGAGCTCCACATCTCTGCAGACGTGCTGGCAATCACCGCTCTGAGCCGTCACCTGGGGAAGGGCTGCAAAACACCGAGGTGATGCTGAAGCAGGAGGAGATGCTTGGGCACACGGCAGCGTCCCAGGAATGTGCTGCTCTCCTATGCACTGCAAATGAAAATACAATAAAACCAGTGTCAGGATGGAGTTTGTCCCTGGAAGGGATCCCTGATTCCTGCAGGGAGCTCCCAGATGCTCCCAGTCCGTGGACTGGGTAAATCACCCCAGTAGCTGCCCCTCGTGTCCAGGGACACCGGGAGCTGGGAGAGAGCGCAGGCCCACAGGTTATTTTCACACCAGACATTTTCTCCTTTTCCAGGTGGAGAGCGGAGCACAGGGAGCTGCAAACCAAAGCAGAGGGGATTTGCTGATCATTTTTTTGGGGCGCTCATAAATTCAGGTGAAATTCCACCAAGGTTTTCAGCCAGGGGAAGGCAGCAGAGGAGAGAGGAGGCGAGCGCTGAAAGTTGAACCATGGCATCTGGAGAGTCCTTTCCATACAATGTACCCCGCTTTCCTACAGTGGAAGTACAGCCCTTTTGGAACTGCCTTTTTGTTTTGGAAGGGCAGAAAGGCTTGGGCATTTGCTCCTGATCAGGATATGTCAGGTTTTTTTCCCCTGGGGCTCCCTTATCCCTCCCCCAGCGCACACACAGCCGAGCAATTGTCCCATCCTGTCCCCATGGCATCTGCCACCCTCCCCGTGCACCCCCGAGTCCTGGGCTGCCCCCCAAGCCGGGATCTTTGCTCAGGTTCATCCTCCCGAAGTTCAGCTCCAGACATCTCGGTGCTATTTAAATATTTACAGCAGACGGTGGTAAAAAAGATTGAAGCATGAATTATTCACAGCTTCGCTTTTATCTTGGCAAGGGGCGTTGTGTTTGGCAGGGAGGGTTCCTCCGGCGGAGGGATGGGCTGCGGCCGAGAAAGTGGTCAAGAAAGTGGGGAGGGAGGGAGGGTCTCGGGGTGGCTGAGGGGAAACCAAGCGGGCACATACGGGGCATGGAGAGATGAACCTGGCACTGGTGCAAGACATATTTTTTCCTCCTTGCACGCCTTTCTAAGGGCACAGGGCTGGTGCATCGGGAGGATGTGTTGGTACCCAGCTGACGTGCCCGAGCACGTCGGAGGTCTCTGGGTGCGGAGATGCTGCGGTGCCGGCGTGGCCCCGTGTGTGGGTGTAAGTCCTGGCTCCAGGCTTGTCCCCAAGCCTGGGTGTCCCTGTGCCTGAGCAGCAAGGCGATGTCAAACGGGTCTGCGTCCCACTGAGCTGCCATTTTGGGCATCCCTGGCACTGGGCTATCTCGTAACCCAGCCTGCGTGGCTCGAAGGGGAGAGGTTTCCTGCAGGTAGCACCGTTCACGCGATTGGTTTGGGGAACACGCTGCAAATCCCTCCACACTCCTGCTCACCCCTGAGCAATTTACCTCCAGCACGCTCGCAGAAAGCGTAACGCAACCCCCTGCAAGACACTTTTTCTGGGGACTCACAGGCTTCTGATCACACCCTCAAGGCAAAAATAAGTGTTCCAAACCTCAGCTGCAAAGTGGGATGTAAAATCCGCTTTGCCTTTCTGTCTCTGGCAGCTTCTCCCCATCGGGACTGACTCCCACCAGCCTGTGGATGGATTTTGACACCATTTCGGATGTAAAGGGGAGCAGGTGATGTAAATCAGAGTCAGCTTTTGGAAAGGACGAGTAGGGGAGAAACACACTAGGGAAAAGAACCCCATAACCCTGTGTCTCCTCTCCCTGGGATTGTGGCTTATTTTCAAGCTGGTGGCATCTTGTTTGCATCCAGATCAGCCTGAGCCTGGTGCTGGACCAGTCTCACCAGTATGACCATGCAGAAGAACCCACCTGTGATGGCTGTGTCTGGCCCTACATCCCAGCCCTGGTAAATGCCCTGTGTGGAGGGAGGGAAGCCAGCACCGGTCTCGCCGTGCCAGCTGTGGCACCGCGGTGGGTTGCAACGAGCGGGACATCCCTGCCCCTTGGCTCCGCTGATTCCCACCGCAGCAGGATCCGGCCCTCGCCAGCTTTCCAGGCTGCTGCGTTTGCTTTGCCTGCAGCAGGAGGCGTGGAGTGAGGAGCTGTGATTTGCAGCTCTGTTTCCTTCACCATCCCTGGCGAGAGCAAAATTAAAACGGGGTTTTATAGCTCCTGCCTCCCCGCAGAGGCTGCAAATCCTTCTCGGAGCAGCAAGAGGGGAGCGGGCAGGCAGCAGGCAGCTCGTGACTGTGCTCGGAGCAGGATCGGGCCCCATGGGACTCCCAGGGCGGTGGAGCCGCCGGTGTCTGCTGCCAGCCTGGCCCATGCCAAGCACTGGAGGCTTCTCCTAAAGGCCACTTGCCCTTTATTCAGCCTAAAATCTCCCCTTCTGACCTGGAGGCCGGCTGACTTGCTGGGCATCCCCAATGTCACCCCAGCTGGGGATTTGGCCCCTCGACTCCATAGCTGCAGTCGGGGGGAGAGGGTGTTGGGGGGGTGGGTGTTACACCCTTTTGACCCTGGGCTCAGCTCCCACAGCCCCACTGAACACTGGCAGAACGATCC
Source organism: Opisthocomus hoazin (assembly GCF_030867145.1). Classification (NCBI taxonomy): domain Eukaryota; kingdom Metazoa; phylum Chordata; class Aves; order Opisthocomiformes; family Opisthocomidae; genus Opisthocomus; species Opisthocomus hoazin. Next base: position 5,994,057 of record NC_134438.1, on the reverse strand, counting down.
CTCCGTGCCTCAGTTTCCCCACATCTGCAGGAGCCGCCATACAAAGCTCGGGGGGATCAGGTTTGTAGCTAAAGGCAACACAGCATTTTTTAGCTTTTCCTGGGAGGGTGTTTCCTTGCATATTAAAAAAATTAAAGGCCAGAGAAGGGAGCATTTGGGTGCCTGCACCCCAAAACCCAGGTGCGCTTACAGAGCAGCAGTGTTTGCATGCACAGCTTGAGATTCAGCATCACAGCCTGCAAGCAGAGGATGCCCCGGGTTTTTGCAGAGAGGAAAAGCTGCATTTCCCTGTTTGGCCACGTACCATCAGCAGGGCTTCCCTGAGAAGTTATTCAGCCATAATAATAATAAAAAAAGTGTTAAATGATTCTGCATAATTAATCCCACGGAGGTATCCCAGCGAGGGCTGTGTCATGCCAGTGGGGTGGGAGAGAGGGATCATTCCTACTTAGCAGATGGAGAAATGAGGGGTGAGGAGCTCATCTGCAGAGGAGGGAAATTCAGAAGGTTGCACCGAGGGTTTGCCCAGCCTCGTAATTAAGGGCTAGCCCTTCCCTGGGAAAGACCAATAATTATCTCCTTGCTCCTGGAGGAGAATTAGTCATTGCTGGCCCCCAAAAAATATTTCTGATTTTGTCCTTCTCATCTCCAGCAAGGGTGGAGCACGGCCCTGTGTCCAAACCAGGGGCAGCTCCAGTTTGATGTGGGATTTCAAGGTGCTCCCCCCGAAAGCCAACCTCTGGCTACCCGAATTCCAGCCCGTCCTCGGGCTCTGTCCCAGATGGGATTTGCTGGGGGGATAGCTTTAATATTTTGCTTAAAAGTATTTTCCAAGAAGTCCCCTGGAGCTGGGGGTGGGGGATCATGGCAGGCTGCAGGGCTGAGCAGGGCTGCGGGCTGCCATCGGGGCAGGCAATGTTGGGATGAGAAGGAGCATTTCTCCCTAATCCTGCCAAAGAAAGCCAGTGCAGGAGAGGGGACAATCCCATTTCCCAGTTGGGAATCGCTTCTGGAGGCTCCCCAAGGTTCACCTCTCAAAGGGATGTGGCACGTCTTGTAGTTTTATGGATGCAGAGGCTCAGAGACCTCAGGATCCTCCAGGAGTGATCAACAGCTTCCCGAGGATGAGGATGGGGACAGGGACAGTGTCTCCAGACCTTTCCCCTGTCACGTCTCCAGGGATGTGTGCCGTGGGGCCACGCAGAGCCCTGCCTGGTTCTGCGGGAGTTTGTCCCTGCGTGTGGTCTGTGGGGCAGAGAAGATGGGCCAACCCTCAGCTACGGTCCAGCATCTTCCAGCGATGCTCCAGCACCTTCATCGCTCCTTTTCACCCTCTCAGTAAAGCGGTGGGAAATGCGGAGGGACCATGCTGTGACCAGCACTGGAGCTGGCATCAAACAGGGTGCCCAACATCATGGGTGCTGATCACCACCAAGATCCTTCTCCTTCCCATTCCCCACCCAGTTCCTCGATTTTCACCCACATTTTCAGCCCAACCGGCCCATCTGGTCCCGACCAGTAGGGGAACCTGCTCGTTAGCATCATCAGGGGAGCTGTGGGCTAACTGGGCACCTGGGGAATGAGGCTGATCATCTGGTGAGCAGCTCCACCTGCCTGAGCTTAGAAAAGGACCTTGGGCAAAGGTAAACCAGTCTGGGGCCGTCCCTGGAGCTGCTGGTCTTGTTGGGACAGCTGGAGATACACTGCTCTTGGGTTAAAGCAGGTGAGCAAGGCCAGACAGAGCTTCGCAGGGAGCAGGGGCTGTGTTTGGATTATTAGGTGGAAATAAAACCCGAGATGTGACTGCTGGAGGGTGTGGATCTGCGTTTCACAGGCGGCAGCGCTGGGGATGTTGTGACAGCTCGCTGGCAGCTGCTGTCTCCACCGTCCTCTCCTGTGGGATGCGGGGAGGGGGGAGAGGGTTCCTTCATGGAAGAGAAGAGGCAATGTGGGTTTCTGGGGGGTTGTTTTGTTTTAAACCAGGGAATTTTGTTGTCTTGTTCCTGTGGGGGTGCGATGCTGCCTGCTGAGCTGCTGGGAGCAGGGCTGGGGGGGTGGAGGGGACATTTTTGGGGTAGGAATGAGAAACCAGCCCCCAGGAGCTGTCTAGAGTCAGCAGCAAACACCTCATTTTTTTGTCAAATACTTATTTTTAATGTTTTACCCCAGGAAGGCTGTGGGGTGCAGTGGCCTTTGGGCTGACGAATATATCGCTGTCTAAGAGCTCCTGATGAATGTATCAGTGTTTGAGCGGGTCTAAGTCTAACCTCTGTCTGCCAAGGGACTGCGTGAAGGTGCCAAGTGGGTGTATTTTTCCCTTTTTTACCCCAAAGAGGGTTAATTTTGCAGAGGTCACTTGCACTCACCTAACTTCCAGGGGCATCACTGTATCGAGGGAGGTTTGCACCAGCTGAGGACCCAGAGCAGCTCTTTAAACATCACGTTGGGGGTGAAAAAGGGAGAGAAGGGATGAAGGAGAGCAAAGGGGCTCCCATCTGTCAGGTCTTCTCCCATGGCTTCTGCTCGGTTGTGCGCGGCGGTGGAGGGGGCTGACTGAGCCGGGTGTGACAGGTCATCACGTTAATTTGCCAAGCTTTGGGAGTTCTCTGGAAATCAGGTTTTGGATCGCGAGAGAGGAGTTTGAGGGAAGACAGCAGAATTTAGGGAACATGCTGGAAAGCCTTGTCTCCACCAAGACTGTTCCTGAAAGATATCTTTGCCCTTTGTGTCCAGCATCTCTGCCTCCACCGCAGGAATGAAGCTTTATGATCTAAAGCTTAATTGTCACCAAGAAAAGCGTCTGCCTTTTACCCAGCTCTGGCAGAAGCCCATTTGAGCTCTAAACTAGCAGAAAAGTGAGGGTTTTTGCAGCAGGTGGGCAAACTGAGGGGGCTGGGACAGGGGAAATGGGACCTTGCCAGTGCCTGCAGCATCCTGGCTGATGCAAACATTGGTACCCACCACCAAGAGCCCTCTCTCCTCCCTGCCCCAGGTGAGTGGGGCTGAGAAAACACTTCTTGGGGAAAAACCTGGCATTTCATCCCAGGGGTGAATGGTTTATAGGGGAATATATATAGACCTGAGCTCCAGAATATGAAACAGCTATGAATCAACCTCTTATTGTGGCTCCTGAGAGCTGGTGCCTAAATCCCTGGGACAGCTTGATCCCTAAATCCGGTGGCTTTTGGTAGGGGAAGGGTCCCTCTCTGTATTTCCACCCTTGCCTTCCTCCCCGGAGCAAGAAGCGTTGGCAGGAGCCTGGTGCATGCGTGGGGCCCGGCAGGTTTCCAGCTCTGCCTTCACCCCAGATCCTCAGCTTTTTAATCACAAGCAAGAAATGACCCCAGCAGCCTGTGCCAGCCTCCCCGTGGTGGGCAGCTCTCGCCTTCGGGGTCGGACAACCGCAGCTCAGGGTTATGCTGAGATGGAGAAAACAGCTTGAATACCTGTTCCTATGTAGTTGTACATATATGCATGTCGATATGTGTGTGTGTCTGTGTTCTTTTTTGTCTCTCTGTATGTGTGCAGGTAGAGGAATATATATGTACATGCGTGTACTTTATCTGCTTCCCTAGAGAGCAGCGGCACCAGCAGAAGCACCTTCATCTATACCTTTCTAATCAGCCCAGAAAGTCCTATTTTCATTTGATGTGAAAGTTTTTCCCCAAAAGACCACCACGTTTTGTCCCCAGGCTCATCCCTGGTTGCAATGCATCCCTGCTCCCCCCTCCCGAGGCAGCCCGAGAGGCTGTCGGAGCTGAGACCTGCTGCAGCTCCTGTCCTGCTCAGCATCTCTCAGTGCAGCAGTGTCCTTTGTACCTGCAGCTGGATGGGTTTGCGCCGCTGGAAAAAGCCTCGACGCCCATCACACCCTGCTCTGGGTGTTGAAACGGGTGATTTTAATAACGACAAGGGGAACTCGAGCCCTGAAAATCCCTCTTGGTGCATGCGTGCCCGTAGGTAGAGCATCCCTAAATAAAACACATGCACCACTGTCCTCTTCTGGCTGGAGCTGTAATATTGCAGCCGCTTGACAATACCTGCAGGACCCTGTTTTGGGGGTAAATTTGCTGCGTGCCCTCACACCCCGCTGCAGAGGACGGGACTTGGGGGTCTGACTTGGGCAGCGGCACAGCCCGGGGTTTGGGCAGCGAGGGAGAGGGGTCTGGATGCGGCAGCCGGGTCCTGCGGCCCACGGGCTGCTACCGTGGGTTGACGCCGGTCCTTATGAGATTTGAATAAATGCTGTATGCTGTGAAAACGCAGTTTTGGATTAAGCTGCTGTATTTCCATCCCCCCAGACAGGGGCACTGTTGGATTTCATTCCTGGTACAAGATGTTTTGATCATTTTTGGTTTACGGTCCACTAAAGCTTCTCTGAGGGGGCACAAATTCCTCTGCGGGGTGAATTTAAGATTACTGACAGTAACTTTAATTTTCTTGGTCATTTTTTCAGAGCCACCCTTGGCCAGCAAGACCCGGTAACCACAGAACAGACAGAAACTGCTGCTTTGGAGACACCAGCAAGTGTTTTCTGATGTTACCAGGCTTTAGCTGCTGCAGGGACTTGATCTGGAGGCTCAGATGGAGTAACCCGAACAGGCAGAGCTGCTGCCTCTGTGCTGAAGGAGGACGGAAGGGAGCAGCCCCGCGCCTCACTCACCCGGTACAAAGGGATGTTTTGGCAGCTCAGCCCTCTTGCATGCTCCATGCCTCAGTTTCCCCATCTATAACCTCACCTTGGGCAGGGTTTTGAGACAATGATGTAAAGCCATGCCTGGTTTTATGACTCTGTAAAGCAGGAATATCAGCTTGGGATGGATGTTGCCTTGTCATTGTCTCCTACACCTCCCAGGAGGGAGCCTGGGAAGGCTCCAGTGAGGCCAGTTACAACCAGGGCACCAGAGCCATCTCCAGATCCCTCTTCCTGGAGCCCTCAGCACAGGACAGATCTGGAGCTGTGGGAGCAGGGCCAGAGGAGGCCCCAGCAATGATCCGAGGGCTGGAACCCCTCTGCTGGGTGGCTGGGGCTGTTAAGCCTGGAGAGAAGAAGGCTGTAGGGAGACCTTAGAGCAGCTGCCAGTACTTAAAGGGGGCTTCTGAGAAAGATGAGGACAGGCTTTTTGGCAGGACCTGTTGTGATAGGACAAGGGGTAATGGTTTTAAACTAAAAGAGGGGAGATTTAGACTGGATATAAGGAAGCAATTTTCATGATGAGGGTGGTGAAACCCTGGCACAGACTGCCCAGAGGTGGTCGATGCCCCATACCTGGAAACTTTCAAGGTCAGGTTGGATGGGGCTCTGAGCAACCTGATCCAGCTGAAGATGTCCCTGCTCATGGCAGAGGGTTGGATGAGATCGCCTTAAAAGATCGCTTCCAACACAAATTGTTCTATGATTCCTCATCCTTTGGCTGATAGAAAATGGGCAAGCAACGGCCCCTTCATGGAGGAGGCTGTTGTGGGGGTTAAGTAAGGGCTGAAGATGGATGCTTTAATGTCATCCTTCATGGGTGTTGGGTGAGATGCTGCTCTCCCCAGGGAGGAAGCAACGGTGAGAGCAGATATGTGCTCTGGTCAGAGGTGCTGGTGAGAGTTTCTTATTACTGATACAGAATAGCCTGATTTCGGTGACCAAGATCTGCCGTGACGTGGGTTAGGGTTATGCAAACCCGCCGAGAAGGTGATGGGAGTGGAACAGGAGCCTGTCCATTGATGGGCAGCATCGAGTTGGGCAATGAAGACCCACGGGGTGGAACTTCATCAGGGTCAGCGTGGGGTCCGAGGTGATTAGTGACAGTGTTTATAGACAGCCCGATGAGGGGATGGGGATCAGATTGCCCAACACTGTCCCTGCACGAGGGATAGCATAGCACAGCCTGGTGAAATCAGAGTGGGCAGAGAAAGTGATCACGAAAGATTAGAGAAGGAGCAGCACAGGGGAAAGGGGGCCTTGGGGCACAGGGAAGGCGATGGTGGGGGCCATCATTCTCTGATTAAAGAGCTGGTCCAGGGCCTGGGAAGCTTCTCCTGGCTCTGCCCTAAATGCTCTTCACCTCCTCTGTGCGTTGGGGATGGGATTGTACAGCACACCTGCCTGAGGTCCCTCACTCAGAGCAATAGTGGAGGGTTAACCTGCGTGAGCATCCCGGATTTTCTGTGCTCCTCTTGCTGACAGGAGCCAGCCCCAGGGCACGGGGGTGACGTGGTGGGCTCCAAGGGCCGTAACAAAACACACACTCCAGCAGACTTTGGCTTCCTCTGAAAATGCCTCTTGTGGGCTCACAAATGGGATTTACGGCTCGAGGAGGGAGCTCCTGATGGGAAGGGAGCTCCTGATGGGAAGGACCCTTCTGGCTGCAGCGTCAGGAGGATACCCGAGTGCTGCCCACAGACCAGGTGGGAAATGGGGCTCTGGAAGGCGAGAGGGGAAACGGCTGCCCCTGTTGGAATAGGAGCAGGTGGCAGTCCCGGCCTGCCTGCAACCCAGGCGGCTGCTCGAACCTCCTGCCATGTTGTCCTGGGTGGGGATCATAGAATCACAGAATGGGTTGGGTTGGAAGGGACCTTACAGATCATCTGGTTCCAACCCCCCTGCCATGAGCAGGGACATCTTCCACCAGCACAGGTTGCTCAGAGCTCCATCCAACCTGGCCTTGAACCCTGCCAGGGAGGGGGCAGCCACAGCTCCTCTGGGCAACCTGGGCCAGTGTTTCACCATCCTCATGGGGAAGAATTTCTTCCTAATATCTAATCTAAATCTGCTCTCTTCTAGTTTAGAGTCGTTCCCCCTTGTCCTATCACTCTATCCCCTTGTGAAAAGCCACTCTCCATCCTTCCTGTTGGCCCCTTCAGGTCCTGGCAGCTGCTCTGAGGTCACCCTGGAGCCTTCTCTTCTCCAGTCAGAACAGCCCCAACTCGCTCAGCCTGTCCTCGGAGGAGAGGTGCTTCAACCCTCAGATCACTGAATCATAGAATGGTTTGTGTTGGAAGGGACCTTAAAGATCATCTGGTTCCAACCTCTGCCATCAGCAGGGACATATTCCACCAGCCCAGGTTGCTCAGAGCTCCATCCAACCTGGCCTTGAACCCTGCCAGGGAGGGGGCAGTCACAGCTTCTCTGGGCAACCTGGGCCAGGGTTTCACCATCCTCATGGTGAAGAATTTCTTCCTAATATCTGATCTAATGCACTGATGAGGCAGATCCATGCCCTCCCTGGGCTTTGCAGAGCTGTGGCCAGCGGCTGAGTCGTGCAGAGAACAGGGAGATGCCCAAATCTCCTTTTACTGAGTTAGTCTCAGCTTTCCCTTCTCCTAATCTGGGGTTGTGGGGTGCTGGGGACCCCAACTCCCAAGTGTGTGGAGCAACCCCTCCTTTTTCTCCCCCCATGTAGTTGCCCAGCCTTCCCCTTCCCTCTCTGCTTGCTAGGGATTGCTGGAGCGTGGCCGGCGCTGAGCTGCTGGTGCTTGGCTGCCTTCACCGGGCAGCTCGGGCTGCTCCTGCTGGGGCCAGGCAGATGGCAGGCAGGGCAGGTGGCATCCCTCAGAGCGGCCCCGAGAAAGCCACCGTCATAAGCTTTTGTTTTACTGCCTGGAGCTTCTCTTTCAGGTTCGGTGTTTCCAGGGCATCGTTGGGTCTCTGGGAGCGGGAGCAGCCCTGGTTTGATGGGGGAGGTGTCTGACCCTCCTTGTAGAGGGCTTGGGGTGGCCGGTGGTCCCCTGTCCTGCTCTGGATGGGGGCAAGACCCTGGGGCAAGGCTGGATTCAGCTCTACGGTTTCAAAGCTTTCAGTGATGAGCAAACACACCTAAGTCCCGCAAAGGCAGAAAATAAAGGAGAAGAAAGAACCAAGTGGGACAGGGAAAGGAGGTGATGGAGACAGCAGGGTGCAGCGAGAAGGGAGAAACACAATCCACCCAAGTGGGTACATAATTTATTTGTCCATTAGCTATTAATAAGCCGGCCTTTTGTATCAAGTCTCCTGACGTCCTTGTAACAACTTCAGGCCTTTCTGCGGAGCATCACCCTTTCTGGGTGTTCCTGTGCCACTTGCCATGCTAACATGATTCTTGATATGTCCTGTGCCTTCGTTACCACCATTCAGCTGAACGAGTAATTAATGAGATTCCCCATTACTGCAGTGTAACAGTAACCTCTGGGAAATACCCACGAGGCAGTACCATCTCCTAGGGATACTGGGCATGCATGGCTTTGGGTGGTGCTTGAAGGATAAGGTAAATCTTTGGGGCTTCCTTGTGAGTTGAGTTAAAGCAGAATGGCCAAGCTGATGACGTGGGCAAGCCATGGACCTTTCATTTCACCACCTGCTCTTCATCATTACTGCAGGACTGGAAGTGGTACCTGATACCAAGATGCAGATCAGCTCAACGTAGGAAGGAGAGGTGGAGAAGACCCATCCATCCTGGTCAACAGACTCATGGCTACCCTGCAGCTTGCAGTGCGTACTTCCCTCCTGTCATCCTCACCAAGCAGAATGGGCTTACCTGCGGATAAAGATGACCAGGACTCCACACCATAGGCTCGCAGGACTCATCAGAGCAGCCAAAGACTCCTACAGATGGTTTGTGGTGACTGAGGTAACAAAGTGGGTCAGCTAATGGGAAGACCCTTCTGCAGCCTTGGGGTACGTTACGTCTTCCCTGGCATTGCCTGCTGCTGCTGCTCGGAGCTGAATGCAGGGCTGCTTTCTGAGGTTGCCCACAGTATGGGATCCTCGGTGCCTCCTGGCAAACTCCTTGAAAGGCTCCCAGGGCCTCCTTGGGACATGGAAAGGCCACAAGTCAACCAATCCCCAAAGTATTGGCCTTGTGTCCCTTAGGCATTGCCCAGGGAAGAGCAGTGAGGCCAGGACCCGATCCTGAAGCCAAGCAGCTCCCGTTGAGGCAGCAGCATGCCTTGGTGGGACCAGGAGACTGGACTACAGCCCACATCTGGGCAGGTAAGAGCTGCTTTGGTGCCTTTTAGTCTTAAAATGTGAATGTTGCTTCTTAAAACTGGTGTTGCTGTCAGGTGGGAAGCTCTTAATGTCAAGGGGAATCCCTCATCCCATGTGTATGTAGCCCGTGGAGCAATGAAGGGGACAAATCTGCTCCCAAGTAATGAAGCTATCGCTTGGGGGGTTCAGCTCCCGAGCTGAGCTCTTCAGGGGGTACAAACCCTCTCTTGGGGCAGGTTGCTGAGAATTTGGATTTGTTCGGGGCAGTTGTTACCTGCACATGTGAAGATGCACTGCAGCCCCGCTTGCAGTGCCGTGTGTCTTCCCCGTGTTTCCTTTAAAACCAAGGACGGCAAGACAAGGTAGGGTTTCATGAGGGTATAGGATTTCCGAATCTGAGTCTTTCCTGAGACAAACTCTCTCTAATCCTTACCTGCATGTCAGGGATGCGCAGGCACCGGCCACGTCCGTAACCACCCAAGATACTCTCATTGCTTGAGGAAGGGCTGTAATTTCGGCTGGCTGAACGATTCTGCAGGTGAGTGACTGGTTTTAATTTTATTTACTGTGCTTAGAAAAGTCTGTGCGGCACTGATGATAGAATGGAAATGTAACTGAGCCCAACACCCGTGGAAAGTTCCCACCTATATTAAGCTACTCATTTTATTTTGCTTTATTGTCACTAGGATGTGGAAGAATCACCTGGTTGAAAAGGTTTCCATTATCTCCGGCTAAAATGGTGTTTGGCTCATGGTTTTGTACCAAGTTGTGCTGAGACAGGGGTTTTGGATGCTCTTGGGTTTGTGCCTGAACCCAGACAGAAACGCTTTGTGCTTTGAGCATTTACAGCCTTTGTTTCTCTTCCAAGACTTAAATAAAGTAGTTACTCTTGGCTGTGATCTTTTTAATGGGTTTGAATGCTTTGCAAGTCTTCCATTAGAAAATCATCAGCCATTCCAATCTGCTTTATTGGAGCATATGCAAGAAACATTGAAGACACTAAAACACACGCGAGAAAATATGACTTGCCTTCAGCCTGCTCGAATTAAACCGTAAGGACCTGGGGTGAAATAATTCATCGGTATTTTTGACAGGCTGAAATCTATAGCTGCCAAGAAGTTACTTAAAATCTGAAATAGCAGCAGGAGCATCCGTTTTGTAGGGATGAATTAAATGGGGAGGGGATGAGATGCAGAAGCGGAGGACATCAGACTCAAGCTGCAATAATGGGAGTTAATGGGAGCTTTCTTTTTAGGTTGGCTTGGTCTCGCCTGGAAATAAATGGGGGGTTTTAGGTGATTCCGGGGGACTGAGTGTGGGGATCCCCACAGCATGAAGCTGCACAGTGCTTATCCCGGTGACGCAGAGCAGGGTGTGGGGAGGGTTAATGGGAATATTGTGTCAAAACTGCTTCTAGTTCCAGTGGATTCAGTACAGTTTGCATTTAGTGGTGAAGAGTAACATACAATTTTCAGAGAGTCTGGCAGAAAACCAGGCACTGGGGGTAAAGGTTGGGTGGAAGGTGTTGGAAGGGGCTGAAGAGACTTTCCTTGGTTAGTATTGGGTTCAGGTTCAAGCAAGGATCAATCCAGAGTTACTCCATTAGCACCTTCAGAGTTGTCTGCTGTTTGTGTGATGAGTTGCGTGGCCTCAGGGGTAGGTAATCCTTGTAGAGATTGTAGAAATTTCCATACAAGCAAAGGCTCAACTCAATAAAGCCTAATTTTTAATGGGGAAAAAATAATTGTATTGCTGGTTCCCAGAGCAACACAATCTGGCTTCCTCGGCTGAGCCGTTCCCGTTGCATCTCCCCCAGCCCCACAGTGGCTTCAAGCTGCAGCTTTTACAGCCGAGATCGTGCATCTGTGCCCCCATGAGTGTTTTCCCGTTGCATCCCAAGATGAAATTCAGCTCAGGGCATGCAGTTGGGAAAACCACGGCTTTGCTGAGATGAGTTCAGTGCTGTCCTGGGTGAGGATGGGGGACATCCCAGGGCAGCCACACACCCCTCCAGGCTCGGCTGCTGCAGGGCTCGGCCATATCCATTTTCAAAGGTCATAAGAAGGAGATTGGGAAATTGCTCCGAGGCAAAATCAGCTCCAACTTCATGTGAAGAACCCTGGGCTGTTGGGGGAAGATGACCCCAAAGGGCAGCTTTTTGCTCTCTCTGAGCTCTGAGATCTCCTTTTCCCCACAGCTGGGGGGAGATTTTCCAAGACTGATTTTCCAGGATGTGGAAAGACGTTTTTTTTCTTTTTATTTCTTTTTATTTCCTTGGTGTGTTTTTTTTGAGCAGCACCTCTAGGAGACCCCGACTGCCGGGATGCTGCTAAAAAGGCTCAGCACTGGCTGATCTTGATATTTTCCTTTCCTAATTCAGTGGCACAGCATGGAAAACTGCCCCAATTACACAGGCTGGAATAAAGCTTGAGGGCAAAAGGCTCAGTGTCCTGAACTGCTGGCAGGAGCATTTGGGATGCAGGCGAGGGCTGGGGATGGATTTTGGAGGTAGGGGAAATGCCCTGGCTGGTTCTCGCCCTGCTCCTGCGTGCTTTGTCCCTTTCCAGGGTGATGCTCTCATTTTTGCCTTTGCTTGTGAGGTTTTTGGGGCAGGGAAGGAAGGCAATAATCTCTGCAGGGGCTGAGGAAAGAAATGGAAAGGGAAATAGCTGCAGTTCCATCCAGTCCTGGTGGCAAAGCAGGCAGGGGCTTGAAACAGCAGCTCAGATGCCTTCGCTGAAGGCAGTAGGTGATGCTCGAAGCCATGGCTCTTTGGACTAACTCAGGGGTTATGGCCGCATCCAGCAACCTCAGCTCTGTGCCTGGCTGGGGCTGCTCTTGGCTGTGGCCGGGGCATGCCCAGGACTCTGTGCTGCACAGGCATGACCCCGCTGCAGAAGTTCAGGGAGGAACGGGCACCCCATGCTGTATACAAACAGGATGGAAAAAAGCACCCAGGGGTGCATTTCCTGCTCCCAAAGCTTTGGCAGTTTGTGAGCTCCCCAAATGACAATCCCAGGCCCCAGGGAACGGAGCGTTTTCTCCTGCACCGGCGCAAAGTCTGGCCCAGATGCTGGCAGCAGCCAAGGAAGTGCCCGGCCAAAGGGACCCATGGCCAGAGAAGCCCTGGATTCCTCCCTGGGGCTGGTACCTCGGTGTGCAGCCATGCTGGTGGCAGGAGCAATGGAGGGTTCTGTTTTTCCAGCTTCTCTCTGCTTCCAACTGGGTGCAAACAAACAGGGTCCCTGTGAAACTGGTCCCTGTGAAACGGCTGCGTGTGGCACAGCATCCCAGTGAGCAGCTCTGCATGGAGGGGAGAGAAAGGGCTACATCTGAGCATCACCTCCTCTTCCTCCACTCCAGGCTGCTCCTTCCTCACCCTTGCTTGGAAAGCAAAGGCCACATGTGCGTTTGTGGACACAGCAGTGGTGGGTTGGGGTCCTGGATGTCGCTAATGCAGGCGGGCAGGACCCAGCGAGGGAGCAAAAAACCCATTTCAGGCACAAGAAGAATGAGGGCAAGGAGTCCCACTGGGCTCACGTGGGTACCGGCATTGCCTTTCCGCCCAGCGCAGGAGAGCTCCGAGCATCCCGGCGCTGCCGTGGCCATGCGCCCGCGAGAGGCGAAGGGGCAGCAGCGCCGGGCAGCCCCCGGCCAGCGGAGCTGAAGGAGGAGGAGGATAGAGATGAGAGGACCAGGTGTTTCACGTGCTGGAGGAGGATGAGGATGATGCAAAAGCTGGGTTTGTTTTTCCCTTCTTCTTTGCAGCAGTCTTTGCAGTGGGGTGAAGTTGGGGGCAGAGGAGAGGAGGGTTTGGTAGGTGGGTTTGGGGCGGATGGGTGCTGCACTCCTTTTTTGTTGGGTATTTTTTGGGTGGTGGAGACCAGGGGAGAAGTTTAGATTTTGTCCTTGGAGGAAAACGGAGGGTGAAGCGCTCCCGATCGCTGGGTGCGTGCTGTGAGTAACCCCAGCTTTGCCGGGAGCAGGAGGGTCCCACTGGCATCACCTCAACCACTTTAAGTCTTAATTACTTTTGGCTGTTGAGTCCAAATTACAATGTCCTCACCTGGACGGGACTGTGGGGTCACGGGCTGCTGTGATGTGCTTGGGAGAGCTGCCCTTGTCTCTGCAGCGGGTCTGGCTCGGCACAAGATGCTGCAAGCCCTGAGCGACATCGGGACCCCAAAACCAGCCACCAGCTCTTTTTTGCTGCCGTTGTTGCAAAAATTGAGATCAATGCAGGTATCCATCTGGCCCGATTAGTGGCTTCCTATTGCTTTCCATTTATACCACCTATCCATTCTTGGCTCTGACTGACAACCTCCTAGCGGGGTTTGATGCCAGTGCAGATTTTAGGAGGGGACAAGGTGATTTATTTGTCCCTAGAAGCAGACTGAGGTTACAGCACTGAGCTCTCAACGTTGGGTCAGGGCCCGGGGTGGGGGAAGCTCTGCCTCTATCCCAGCACTTTTGGACAGACCGGGAAAGTTTCCCATCGATTCGGGATCGAATTGTCTTTATCGCATTACAGCGGCGGGAAGCAGGGGGGTGAGAGCGGGGGGGACGGCTGGCACCCCATCCCCACCCGGGCGCCCTGACGGAGCCGGGATGCTCGGGCGGGAAGGGGTCATTCCACAAACCCTCACTTTTGTGTGGTGCGTGCTAATCAAAGCACTTTAAAAGTGCTTTGTGTCCGTCTGTCCATCCGCAGGTCGCTCCCTAAAGCATGCCAAACACTTTGCAGCGGCAACTGCTTCGTGAGTCCTAGCGAAGAGCAGACCACCAGCCTCCAAAAACCCCCACAGCACCCTCCAAGTCAAAACCCCATTTAAATCTTTTCCTGAATCAGGCTAAAACCCCGACTCCGAGCACAGGGAAGATGAGGAGGGCTCAGCTGTAGCAAAGCCTGGCCCAGACCCAGGCTCTTGTCAGGTCCCTTCGGCGAGCAGCCTGCATCGCCGCAGAGCTCATGTCACCCCATCTGGCTTTTCCTGCTACCTGCGTTGCTCTGCGGCAGCTTTTATGGGGCACCCGGTGCGGGACCACGTCGGCTCCCTCCTAGCAGAGACTCTCCCTCGCTTGTTATTAAATTACATCCTGACCCGGTTAATCCATAGCTGATTAATTTTGGACTCTATGGCTGGGTATCAGAAAGGTTTCATCTGTCTCATGGTGTGTACTGTATGTCCTGGGTTGTCTGTTAATCTGATTTTTTTTTTTTAATATAAAAAAATATGGGTGGAAAAATCAGAATGAGGTATGCAAACAGGGTGGATTAAAGGGGTCTGGCCAGGCACACTTCTCTGCCTGCCGTGGGGACTGGCAGCGAGGGACCCCTCAGTCCCAGCACCAGGAATCCAGTTTGGGATCTTTCTCCTGTGCATCTTTTCTTGCAGGGCTTCTGCTTGGCTGTATGGCCCATCACCAGCCCTGGGGAAACTGAGGCACAGAGAAGGGAGTAGCCCATAGAGGTTGGTGGCTGCTGGTCCAGGCTGATCATTTCTCTGCCCATGAAATTGCTGGGTTTAAATGTCGGGGCTCATCCTGCCCCCATTTGCCTGGGGGAGGCTGGTGAAGCGGGGATGAGATGCTTTAACCTCTATTTTAAAAGCAAAGGTGTTGTGTAGGGGTCTCAGACCGGGCTGCTCCTGAGCTCTGGGGTCCTTTGGTGCCATGGGGCAGGAGAAACCCTGGGCTTGCTCTGAGCCACTGTGTTATTTCAGCATGTTTTGGCCCCTTCTCCATTTCTACTCTATTCCTACAACAAGGACTTGAAATAGTAGGTGGCTTTTGCCAGACCCCTATCATCCCCTTGAAGTTTGAATTATCTTTTCCTATTTTTTTATCATTCACAAACCACCAGCATCTGCCCTGCTGCTTATTCCCTCGCAGAGGCACACATTTGCCTTGAATTTACAGAGCTCGATTTGCGAACATCTCTCTCGAGGAGGGGGATGAGCTGCCAACTTTTGCAGGACCTTCCCCGGCAGCAACCCCAAGAACTCCTTGTTTTTCTTCCAGGGATGGTTCCTGCCCCATTCCCGGCAGCAGATGATGCCCCGTCCATCTCACTAAGCCCCCGAGGATGCTCCTTGCCTGAGCCAGAGCTCAAAGACTCCCTTAATTGTCACCATCCCTTGTCTCATTAGCCTCAGTGCTGGTTGCAGCCCGTCCGGCTGGCGTCAGTCCATAAACCCAGCCCCAAATCGAGGGGGTCGAAGGGTTTGGGTTGTGCTTTTACATATTGCAACCCCCTCATGCCCCCACAACCCAGCCCTCCCTGATGCTAAGGGATTTCTAATTTAAGGGCATTTAATGCAGGTCTGAGAAATAAGAAAATTTCACCCCAGTATCTCAAGCAGTCACAGAGGAGCCATGGAGCCAGCCCAACTCCATCCAAGAGCTGCGTAGCTGAAATAGTAGTGCTGAACCCCAGCTAATTAGTTCTGCTAAGAAAGAAGAAAATTAGCAGGGGCTCATTACTGCAGCAAATTGCTCTGTGGACTGAAGCGCGTACCGGCGCAGAGCAGAGCCCGGCAGACACACTGCTTTGCAGAAGTCTCTGCGGGCATCATTTTGCTCGAGAATTAGGGAAAAAAAATCAAATTAAATGCCATTGCCTCGTTACATGGGAGCAGCGATGGGGTCTGCAGGACCTTCTCCTCCTTGTTTTCCCCCCGCCATGCTCCAGTTCATCCCGTGTCAGATGACAGGGCAAATGGGTGTGATGAGCTGGTCAATCCTCGGTGCTATTCTCCACACGGAAAATTTAGCTCCCTATGCAAACACAGGTCCAAGCAGTAATTCAGGGACCTGCTGCAAAAAAACCCCTTTGCCAGCTGATCTCTCTTTGCAGCGGGACAGGCTGCGGGGTGTGTTTCACCTCCCACAGAGCCGTGCGTGCGGGGCTGCTGGGCAGCGATCCCGTACCAGCGGTCACTGGATGCCTGTCCGTCCCGGGTGCAGGACACCCTCGGGGGCCAAATTTGTCCGTGGGATAAATCCCAGCAGAGCCGGCGATGCCAGGAGCGTGGAGCAGAGGGTTAGAGGGAAAGCAGTGTGGGAGGAGGACAAGGTGCCTGGGGCAGCGTGGCTTGGGGATATTTAAATCCTTCGGGCTAAAAGGGTGTTTAAAGTCACCTTGGTTGAATGCAAAGGCAGAACTGTCCCGAGGGTGTCCGGGGGGTAGCTGAGCTCTCTGGAGATGAGCGAGTTGTGTAACTGCCCTGTTTCTTGGAGGTAATGATGTTATTCCGGGCATCTCCCCCCGTCCCTGTACCCATTTCCCCCTGGACCATAACCCTGCTTCGATTTCAGGGATATTCCAGTTAACAGCAGGTTTTTGCTAGACCTGACTTCGCAGCCCCAGCCCAAGCCAAGCCATCAGCTCCTGTGGATGGTTTTCACAGTTTGGGTTCCCCTCAGCCACAGATGCTTTTTGCCCAGGTGCAGGATGTGACCCTGCTTAGTGCCAGGGAGATTTTGGGGGAGCAAAAACCCCAAAAGAGGTCAGGTTTTGCCCACAAACACCATCACGCTGTGGTCAAAGCTCTCCTGAAGCTGGGAGGGGATCTGGGCACAGGCTGAGGCTGAATTTAGGTGCCAGGAATAGTGATTTAACACCTCTTCGTTAGTAGATCTCCAGCTGCCTCACCGAGGTGGGCAAATATAAGCACTAAGTCTATAGGGGTGCAGAAGAGGGTATGTAAAATGATCAGCCAGCCCTGAAGGGCCTGAGCAAAGGTCTGGGAAATGCTGTGTCCTGTTTCCATTGTGGATGGTGAGAGACGAGCAGAAGATGCTGCAAGCCGGTGAGTCCCAGGCTCTCCTCTGGGACGGGGCGGTTTAACGTGCTCATTAACGTCACGGGGGGAGAAATAGCTCAGAGGATAGAAAGGGATGCTGGAGGGAGGGAAATTGAGGTGACCGGGTCCCTCAAGAGCAAAGGAGCGTCACGGTGGAGGAATTCAGGCTGAAACATGAGGGTAGAAATGTGCCACCCCCTCCTTTGCTTTCCCCAAATGCGGAGGCCTGGGAGGAGGTGGAGGAGGAAGGTGGGGATATCACCTGGGTGAAGGTGGAGGTGGGACCTAGCCCCGTGTGAGGCCACTCGACGGGGGTGAAATCACCCTGGAGCACCCACGGTGAGGATGGCTGTGAGTGTAACAAGCTCTGGAAAGGAAAGAAAGAAAAAATTTGGGGAGGAAGAAAAAAAAAAAAAAAATATCCCAGTTAATTCAGTGACTTGTGCCAATCTGCCTGGGTCAGTTGTTTATTTATTTATTTATTACTGGAGGTTGTAAGCCCGGCGGCACTGGGGTCCGAGCCAGAGGCCGGCCAGCAGCCAGATGTGAGGAAGGGGGACGTTCCCTCTCGCTCGTCCCCTGCCGATGCCCTCCGCGGGGCTATGCCGGCCGTACCTGCTGCTGCTGCCCGTCCCAGGCACCCTGGGGGGGACGGAGATGTCCCACGTGGTAGTGGCACCATGGCCATCTCCTCCTGGAAACGAGCTCGCTGTACCCACAGCCGCAGGCGAGAGGTAGGTGGGCGATGGGGGATGCTCCAACCTTTGTTCTTTCCCCTCCCCTCCTCTTTTTAATATCCTTATTATATATTAATAACAAAAAGAGCCCTATTGCCTGCTGTGAATCTCTCTCCCGGTGTCAGCGGCATGTGGGTCCCCGTCCCCCCTCTCCACCTCCCTTCCGGGGACCAGCTCAGACCTCGCCACGTCACGGACAAGACGTGTCCTCGCTGGACCATCCGGAGCATTATTGGGGATTAAAGGTGGCATCCTCCAGAAGGGCACGTCCTCCCCCGCCTCGCTCGCTGACGAGCGGCCAGGGGCAGGAGGTGGGTGGCCAGGTCCCCCCTCCCCGGGCGAGCGGGGCATGGGGATAGGGTGCCCCTGCACCCCACCAGCTCCCTTTCCCGATGGATCCCCAGCTCTTGTTAGGGCTCGCAGGGCGATGGCGGGGCCGAGGCTCCGAACCGTGCCGGATCCTGCCGCCGTGCCTGCCAAAGCCCGTCCCCGGCGCGCTGGGCTGCCAATTACACAGTGAACCAAATAGCGACGAGCCTTTTAAATGACATTGCCCGCGTTATCCCAAAGGGACCTTTCAAGGGTATGGCTGGACTTTCTTTTTTTTTTTTCTCTCCGCTTTCCCTACACATTCCTGTGTGTGTTTAATAACTCTCTTCCCAGATGCAGAGAGCGTTGGCACTTCCATGCCCTGTGCGGGTAAGTCCCCATAGGTGATGGCGGGCGGGGGGGGGGGGGAGCTATGTACCCAGTACGGGGGTGATGGGGAGGGGATGGAGTGGGGAGAGAGGCTCAGCATCTCCAGTCTTCTGGAAAAACCTTGGAGAAGGCCATTGTTCACCCCAGGAGTATGAGGGGTCGCTGGGGATGAAAGGACGACGGGTGGGGAGCAGAAGGGAATGGCAGACGGGGAGGTCTCGATGGCTGCGGAGGGACTGGTGGAAACCACGACCCCATTTTACTGGCATGTGATGGGCAAAACACAAACTCTCCCTCCAAATGACCTTTCTCTTTTGCCGTCTCTCTCCCTTGTTTGGTTTTTTTATTATTTTCCCCAGCCAGGGATTTCAGCTGCAGGGTATTAGTTAATCAGATTCTGAGAAGCAGATGTTAGGTGATTTAGGAGGAAAAACCGAGGCAACTTTCTTGTTCAAGCCCCCGCCAGAGCGAGCATTGCAAAGCTTTGGGAGTATGTTTTGTGGCTTCGGGCAGTGCCATTCATTTTAGTCTAAATTTAAAATGAGATGGATGGGGTGATCTGGGAGTTTGGGGACAGGTGGGGCACCTAGCTCTGGTGACGGGGACAGGCAGATGTCAGCACGTTCTGGGGCTTTGAAGGCGAGAAAAGGAAGGTCAGAGCCCTGCATCCCTTCAGGCTTCCCTGAGGGCTTGAAATGGAGCTATAAAGCAACTTTTCCTGGGAGGAAACAGGGAGGATGAGCACAACTTTCCGCTCTCAGCCATGACCATTATGTGCAAGTTGTCCCTTCACAGCTCTGTGCCTCAGTTTCCCCATGAGGGATGATGCTGGGGCAGGGGAGGGGGGAGCTCAGTTCCATGTGCACAGAGGCTCCAGAGCAAAGCCAGGTTTCACGATATCACCATTTCTTCTGTAACCAGAAGTCACGGGTTGAAGCTGTCCTACCAAGCAAGGGCTGGGGAATTTTCTTGCCCACGGTGCCGTCGTGCAGTATTAAGAGTTAAGCACACTTAATGCGCAAAATACCGAGATCATCTCGCGGCGCTGACTTAGGATGCGATCTTACAGTCAGCTTTAGCTGCTCTAACTTTGCTCCGCTGTCGAGAGAGGGTCCCGGGCACATGGTCCCCTGCGGGCTCTCCCAGCAGGACAGAGGTGTGATGGGGCGCGTGGTGGCTCAGGTCAGCTCCCCCAGCCAGCTGAACACTAAACACTCCCCCTCTCCCGATTCAGAATTATTTTTCTTTTTTTTTTTTTTTCTGATTTAAAAATAGTCTCTGGTGGTTTGTATGAAGAAATAATAAGAAGACCAAAAGGGAAAGATATGTGCTGCTTTTTCTTTTTTCTTCAGTGCTGGTTTTTGCCTTGAAAGATCCAAAAGAGCTTTGTTTGGGTCAGGCTTATCACAGCATCCCTTTGCTACGTGGGCACTGAAGCGTGGGTTATCTGCAGCTCTCGCTCGCCATATCCCTTGCAGAGTCTGTGTCACACTTTCTGCACCCCTCATTGCTCCGATGTGACACCTCACTCTGCCTGCAGTGGCTTTTTGACAGAGCCACCAAAACACTCAGCCTGAGCTGGACCTGGCCCCACGGAGAGCTGCTGTGCCCTGGGCATGCCTGAGCAGGAGAAGTGTCCGTCGCTGGGGCTGGAGGACTTGGGTTTGGAGTCACTGGGGCTCCTCAGCTTTGCAGCAGGTTGCTTTGGGGGGCAAAAATGTGCTACCACTTCATCCAGGCATCACTTCTGCTGCTTTTCCCCAAATACTCCTCTCTACCTGTCCCCAAGTGGGAAAATTAACACAAAACCAGCCAGAAGCTGCTTTATAGAGGTGGATGCTTATGAAAACCATGCTCCATGGCTTTTTTTATTTAAGCTTTAAGTGTGTTTGCCTTGGTTTATGATAAACTGTTGGATTTGTCCCCAAATACAGAATCTCATGATGCTGCCGAGGTTGAGCCCTTGTCTGGGACATGGGTGTTGGCTCCTCTATGAAGTTTTGATTTTGGGGTTGTAATGCTGAGAGCAGAAGGGGAAGGATTTGCGTCAAGCCAGGATGTTAAGACCTACTGCAATGGATTTGGGTTTCTAGCTTGTCCTACCCAACTTCACCAGCAATGCATCGGCATGGATGGATGAGTCTGCTTCTGGGGAACAGGGGAGGAAAAGCTTCAGAGCCCCACATGGCTTCAATTAAATAGGGGTGTTGAGGCATCAAGCGTAGCTCAGTCCCCAGGGACAGGATCCCTTCCCAGCACCTGGTTGCATGAAGAAAAGCCTATGTTGGAGAACATCCCCATCACAGGACTGGTCCCAGCGCTGCTGCTGCTCCATGCAGACGTGGCCTGAATTACGTTGCTATTCTTGGCAGTCCAGGGCATTCGGGTTTTTTCGCTGCTTCTCTCTGAACTTCGCTGGGTAGGAAAGCCAGCGTGCCCTTGGCCTTCACGTGGAGCAGCTCTGCATGTCCTTCTGTGGTTTCTCATGTCCAGAAGATATATCTGTGGGGGAAAGAGCTGTAGGGAAAATAAATCAGGGGGGGTGAATTTACTTGGAAAGTGCATTTTTGGGCAAATCTCCTCAGAACCATTTCCCATTAACCTCTTCTTTCTGTTCGTGCACCTCCCTGAGGCAGGACAGGTAATTTCCCAGCTTTGTAAATTGGCTGGGTCCCTGGGCTCCTCTTTGACTTTGCCTCTGAGTTCAGTATAACAGCAGTGACTTGTCGGGGAGATGTGTGCCCAGGTGTATTCTGGGGACACGGTGTCCATTGCTGAGTTCCTGACAGGGCTGGTCTGGGAGAAAATCCACCCATGGCCTGAAAGATACTCTCCAACTGACGCGAGTGTTTAACCCTCATCATCTTCCTGTGGCTGGGAACATCAGGTCTACCACAAAAGAGGCCTAGGAGAGCTCTGGAGGACATCACCTTGCCCACTGCCCGCCCCAAAGTCTGGATCAAGACTAGGGGTCCCAGTTCGTACCCCTCTTCATGCACAGCAAAGGGGTTCTCCAAGGCTGGTGGACTTGTCCTTCTCCTCCTGACCTGCCTTCCTCCTGGGTTGCACTCCCTGGGTCCCACTGTGGCCCTCAGTTTGGGAATTGCTTTCTGAACGCCGGTTGACCCAGCTGCAACGTGCCCAGGACCTCCTGGGATTTGACCCAATGGCTTTCCCAGCTGAAGCAAGGGCTGCTGCTAAGCAGGACACCCAACTTTAATACCTCCAAATCCTGCTCCATACTCTGGACTTTCACCCAGAAGTGTCTGAAATGACCCCTTGCTCTGCAGAGATTGGATTGCTGGGGAAAGACTGGGTGGGACACCTGGGTTCTTTGCTACTGCCTGACCTCTTATCCTTGGGTGCTGTAAATGGTATTGGGAGCTTTAACAATGATAATGAAACCGTGCCAAAAGACTTGCAAGATCCAGAGATGAATGACTTGCTGGAAATGTAAGGCTTTTGGCAGTCAATGAAATTAATGTTTGCATCAAAAAAATACAGGGTTTTCTGACCTCAGGTTTGTTTTGTTCTTTTCAGTCGAGCCAAGCGATACATATGCACAGTTCAGCTCTCACTCCCTGTCCGTTCACTTGCAGATCCTCATAGCGTGGGAAAGACACAAGCTGCCGGCATCCAGTCCGGGGATTTATGCTGCTAATCTGATTAGTGTATGATGGACGTGTCCAGTTGGAAGGAGATGGAGGTGGCACTAGTCAGTTTTGACAACGCTGATCAGATCGTGGAGGATCCCTGTTATTCAAATGACCTCAGCCCCGCCAGCCAGTCACGGAAGGGCCATCCCAGCTGCGCCAACCTCCTCTCCAACTTGAGAATTCTCATCAACAGCGAAAACGCCAACAATGAGACGATTTTCTCCAGGTTCTCCGCTGAGTTCAGTGAGCATCTGGTGGGGGAGAGGGTGGGCATGGATGAGGGGGACCAACGAGTCATCATCAACATCGCTGGGCTGAGGTTTGAGACACGGCTCAAGACCCTCAACCAGTTCCCCGAGACCTTGCTTGGGGACCCAGAAAAGAGGATGCGTTACTTCGACTCCATGAGGAATGAATACTTCTTTGATAGGAACAGGCCCAGTTTTGATGGGATCTTGTACTATTACCAGTCCGGTGGGAAAATACGGCGCCCGGCCAACGTCCCCATCGACGTCTTTGCTGATGAAATCACCTTCTATGAGCTGGGTGATGAAGCCATGGACCAGTTTAGAGAGGATGAAGGGTTCATCAAGGACCCTGAGACCCTCTTACCAACCAATGATTTTCATCGGCAATTCTGGCTGCTCTTCGAGTACCCTGAGAGCTCCAGTGCGGCCAGGGGTGTAGCTTTGGTCTCCGTCCTGGTCATTGTCATCTCTATTATCATCTTCTGCATGGAGACCCTGCCGGAGTTCAGGGAGGAGAGGGAGTTTAAGTCCACCCAGGAGCTTTCTAAGAATCTGACAGACACCTTGCTAGCCCACAGCACCTTCACAGACCCTTTCTTTGTCATAGAGACAGCTTGCATCATCTGGTTCTCCTTTGAGCTGTTCGTCCGGTTCATCGTGTGCCCCAGCAAGACCGAGTTCTTCAGGAACATCATGAACATTATCGACATTGTGTCCATCATCCCCTACTTTGTGACGCTCACCACGGAGCTGATCCAGCAAAGCGAACTCAACGGGCAGCAGAACATGTCCTTGGCCATCCTGCGGATCATCCGGCTGGTCAGGGTCTTCCGTATCTTCAAGCTCTCCCGGCACTCCAAGGGGTTGCAGATCCTGGGGCAGACTCTCAAGGCTAGCATGCGGGAGCTGGGCCTGCTCATCTTCTTCCTCTTCATTGGTGTCATTCTCTTCTCCAGTGCTGTCTACTTTGCAGAAGTGGATGAGCCACAGTCCCATTTCTCCAGCATCCCTGACGGCTTCTGGTGGGCCGTGGTCACGATGACAACCGTTGGCTATGGAGATATGTGTCCCACCACTTTGGGTGGGAAGATCGTGGGGACTCTGTGCGCCATTGCAGGAGTGTTGACCATTGCGCTGCCTGTCCCTGTCATTGTCTCGAACTTCAACTATTTCTACCACAGGGAAACAGAGAACGAAGAGAAGCAAATTCTACCCGGGGAGGTGGAGCGAATCCTCACCAGCGTGGTGACGGGGAACGGCAGCATGGAGTCGCTCAATAAGACCAATGGGGGTTACCCTCGAGACAAGGCCAAAAAATGATGGTCGAGGCCACGATGGGACTGGGCACTGTCAGGTGGGATTGGCTGGGTAAGGTACAAAACATCTGCATGCTATGATTTTTTTTTTTTTTAAACCAAATATGCTGCTGCTTTTTTTTTTTCTAGACATTTTTTCAATCTATGATTTCCTGTGGCTGTTAAAATAAATACCATCTTTCTTATCTCTATGCCCTGCCCATCAGTCTGTTTTTTATTATTTGATGCTCATCTGCTTGACATTTATCTCCTCTGTCCGTGGCGTCAGAGCGGACTTCCCCCTATACAGAGGTTTCCCCCATTTATTGGAGGGACAAAAAAGGGCAAAATGACGTGAAATGCTTTGCTCAGTAGTATCCAGCTGTCCAGGGGTGAAGATGGGTCCAGCTCCCCGCTTTTCTTAATCCATTTTAAACGATTCCTCCCTACCCACCACTCAGGATCTGAGGGCCTGACTACTTCCCAGAGCTGGGTTTAAGAAAAAAGCTGGCAAAAAAAAATTCAAGTTATATTTTTAGCTGGCTGAGTTCCCTGCTCTGCCTGCCCAATAAATTTTCTTGGCACAGCAGGGCGGGCAGTGGTGGATGGAACCAAGCCACCAGGTGAGGGGATTAGGAGGAGAGGGATGGTGACCAGTCACAGTGGCATGGCCACCAAAAAAGGTCCAGGGCATGGTGGCTCAACACCTACTGGGGTTTCTGGAGGTAAACTGAGCTCTGACAGAGGGAAGGGGGTTTCTCCTGCAACAAATGCTCTGCTCGGGCATTGTTTGGTGTTCAGATGCCCTTGGGGACGAGCCACCGTGACCTTGTAGCTTTTATTGTCCCTTCTGCTGCTGCAAATGGGGCACAGAGTGATGAGGGCTGACGTCTCCTGACAGCTCGGCTTCCCTGTGTGAAAAGACACTTCTGGCTTCCTAAATCATGCAAATTTCCCTTGGCGCTTTTGAGGGGAGAAACCAGCAACAGATCATTTTGCCGCTCTCTCGAATGCCAGCAGGTTTTCTTCCGACAGAAACATTTTGTTCCAGCTTCACTGTTTCTCTTGGCTTTTTTGGATGTTTCTGCCTGCGTTAAAACCACAGTTTCTCACGCAGTGTCTACACATCCGCTTTTATACCCCACATCTGTTACACTTGGTGTCTCATCTCCAAAAGGCTCCACACGATCGTTACGCAACGTGCCAGCATCTCTGCCTTGCAATTTCATTCGGAAAGGAGCGGTAAAAGATGGATTTTTTTGTTGTTGTTGTTGTTGTTTATTCCTGATCTGATGGATGATGTGAGTCTGGGTGCGCTGGGATGTTCTCAGCGGCAGAAATCCCGCATCCTGCCAGCTCTGCTTCACAGCTTGTGCTGGCTTTGGTCTGAGGAGTTGTTATTTTGGTTTTGGGGTCTTTTTGTGGGCTGTCTTCCTGCAGTGAGGTCGTTTGCACCCCAGGGAGATGGATCTGGCTCATGACCAGCACAGCTCCTTCAGGAGAGGTTTTTCCCTCTGGCACAAATCCCCCTTTTTGCCTGCTCTCCCTGGTTTCTTCCCATCCCTCTCCCATCCTCTTCCTCACCCCATCCCTTGTAACTCCCAGACCATCATCCCTGACAGGAGCAGGAGCTGTGAGACATTTAATCTCCCACTGTGTTCAAGTTCTCATCATCTGTGGGGACAGCTGGAGAGCAGCACCCTGAGACATCCCCAGCTCTTCTCCATTCACCCATCAATTCTCTCCAGCACCTCTCCCATGTCACTATTTTTATTTCCCAGTAGGTTCTTTCTCATTTTCCTCTGGAAACCTTGAACTTTTTACATTCTTTTCTTTTTTTAGCACGCCCTCCCCCCAAACTTCACTCCCAGCCTGTCAAAGCTGAAGCACTTTCAGTGTTTATTCCTCAGAAAGTCACCATGAGAAACCCTGGTGAGGAGGTTTGGGCTGGGAAATATTCAGCCTATGTGCTCGCTGTGAGCGCATCTTCACGGCTCCTGCTCCCTTAGCACACAGGGATCAAAATGGTGCTGGGATGGATGGATGGATGGATGGATGGATGGATGGATGGATGGATGGATGGTTGATTGTATGGAAGGATGAACAACCTGATTCTTATTAGCTTGTAAACTTTATTCTCAAATAAAATAATAAATGCTTCAAAGTCTAGCATGCAGAAAATATTGTTTATTTGGACTCAACTTTTTGTTCTTGGATTTGTGCTGCTCCACGGGAGCTGGTCCCCAGCTGGGAATCATGTGTGGGGGTGGAGGCATGTGACATTATAGATCTCCAGGTCTGTGACCTGAGGACAAACTCTGCAGGGGTTTCCCCAGCACTTGGCGTACATCATCTGTTGCAGGAAGCTAGGTCGGAGGGGATTCCCTAATTTATGCTATGAGGACGGGGTCAGAGGCGTTTAGCCTCTGAGGAACAATAGCTGATTTCCAACTTAACCTAAAGGGAAGAGGAGGAAAAGCAGGCTATGAATACCCAATGTCAACACTCGGCTGGTGCTTGATAAAAACCTGCCAGAAAACCCATTTTCCCATACAATTTGCAGCTTAGTACCTTCCCAAATATAAGCCCAAAGCTCAAAGCTCAATGAAATCCATAAAAGGCTCTTATTAACTGTACTATTCTTGAGTCAAGCCTTAATGAGCCAATCTGTCATGTCCTTTAGCATGCAGACTGAATTCCCACTTGAAATTTTGCACTGCCACAGAAAAAAAAGCTAAAAAGAAGACAAGAAACCTCTTTGCTGTATCAGGAAGGTGTCCTGGCTGCTTTTTGTCCCCGGACCAAGTTGGAACTTGTAGCCACATGTGAAATATTTGTCAGCTGGAAGCATCTTCCTCCTCCTTTGAGCTGAAATTTCCAAGCAAGCCCTGGAGCATCCTTTTACCACCAGGCAGACATCTCCGCGCTTCCCCGGTGGGCAGGAGGACAGTTTTGGCACCGCAGCCACGAGGTGGCACTCCAGGATAGACATTTCCCTGGATGTAGCCAGTCCCCACATGTGTCTACCCCTCTCTAATTCATGCTCGGGAGCTTTGAGCTGGTTTATTTTCTTATTGCATGTGTAAAGGCAGATGTGGGAAGGGATGCTTTGGCCATGGAGGATGCTCTCATGGAGGAAACCCATTGCCAGGGACTCTCAGCATCGATGCAGAAGAAACACGCCAGGAGGGTTTAGAAGCTGTCTCCTGGCACAACATTTGGGCTGTTGGTCCTGCCCGGGACAAGGACATATCTTCCCTTTCCCATCCCACACACCGAAGCACAGCTACCACCCCTGGGTAATCCTGCCAGGCCTTGCCCATGCTGGCAGGGGGTGGTCTACGGGTTGCTGATCATTGGACCCATGGTTCCCTCTGTGTTGGGCTCATTTCTTGTTTCACAGAACAATGAGAAAATTCTGTGATAGAGCTGAGATAAAGTCCCATCCGCCCAAAATTGGGACTTGGGTCCCTCTTGTGCTTGGGCACGAGGGGTTCGCACTCGCTGGGGTTGAGGGACCCAGGGCGGGGTGAGCTTAGGGAGCTGGGAGGGGATAAATCACATTTCCACCATCCCACATCATATACTCCATTCTAGTCAGCTCAAAGAGAGGGCAACTTCTGCACAGTGAGAGGAGAGAAAAATTATTTTCTAATCCTGAATGCCTGGATCTCTCCTTCTGCATCCTTGTTCCCATCAGGTGAGCAATCTCTGGGCCCCGTCGGTGATGGAACCTCATTTATCAATAAATAATGGAAATAGCCCCTTATCCCTCAGCACAGAAGAAATGAAGAAGCAGCAGGGACTCTTGGCTCTCTCTCCTGGCCGCCTGCTGAGCTCTTTCACTGCAGCTGCTTGGGAGGAAAGAGGCAGCCTCCATTTTTCATAGGGTTTTATATGGATGGAGGTAATTTCATTTTCAAAAATGGGAACTGCTGCTTTAAAGGAATGAAACAAAATTAGAGAAGGAATCGTCCTGACCGCTGTGAGGGAAAGTGATCATCAAATAAATATGTTAGGTCTTGGTGGGTTTTTTTGCACAGTAATAAAGACTGTAATTGAGGACCAGCTTGTGTTCCCAGGCTCTTGGTGACCATCTTGTAGCACAGACTGCTTCACTATTGGGAAAGGGGCATTTAGTTGAGATTCTTTACGGGGAAACAACAAAGTGTAACTGGATTGTTCTAAACTATGGAAACTGAAACAAGACATCACCTCTACACACACGCAGCTGTGGATTTGCTTCTGTAAAGCCTCATGATGGGAAGACATGCATTGGGTGAGAGCCATCTCCTGCCCTGCCCTCTTGGGTGGTCCAAGCTACAGCCTCCTGGAGGATTCACTGCCCTGAGATGTCTTTGGGCTATTGGGCACCATGTAGGGCACACGGGGACAAACCTTGAGCCCAGGGATGGGGAGCTACCAGATGAGCCACTGATGGGACATGACTGTGGGTCTGCAGGGATCCGCTCTGAGACGGGCTTTGTCTGAGATGGCGAATTCATCCTCCCCGGATGAAAATTTGGGTTTTCTGGAATCACTCACCTGATGCAGCGCCAGTAAAATAGCAAATATTGACTTCCTAGGGACCTGCCCCTGAGCCCCTACAGGCTATGACGGCAGCTCCAAAAGTCTTTCGTCAAGACTGTGTTGAGCAAATGGTCCTTAGCCACCACAAAGCAGCAAATGTATGACAGCTTCCCAATTCTTACAATTTTATCACAGATAAATGTGCAGCCACCAACTCTGAACCATCAATGCTTTATTCATGTGTGAGGGAGAGATTCCTCGGGGATCTCTTGCTATGTCAAAAAACGTAGTTGTCGCCTGGTTGCATGGTGAAACCACAGCACCATTGGCATCATGGTGGATCTAAATAGCCTTGGCCAGTCCAATGCGGTTGTTGGCCCGGTCAAAGATGCTGTAGTACACCCTGATGAAGACATCTCCCAAGATCCAGAGGTCCCCAGACGTGTTCTGGAAGCTGCTCATGCAAGATCCTTGGTCGTTCTGCATTTGAGAAAGAAAAGGCAAATGGTAAAATGTGGGCTTGCATTGCTCTGGAGGCCCATGGCCAATGATCCCCATCTCCCATGGGAATGGGAGAAGTCAAGGCAACCAGTGCCACTGGGGAATGTAGAAGGACCTTGAGACAGGCTCCTGAAAGTAGGACCAGCTGGTCCTCCCTTACCTGTTCAGTGTAAGCCGAGGCAGACACAGGGTACTGAACCCCATCGATGACAAAGATGACATCAGGCATGCCAGAAATAGAGCTGCAGTTCACGTTGTACTGCGGAGAGCAGAGGAAAGAGGCTCTTAGGTGGGAAACATCATGTTCACAGGGCAGGGAGTAAAGAAGTTTGATTTCACTGGTGTAAACTAGAGACTAGGGGTGTCTCATGGTGATCCCCATTGGATGTATCATAAGAGCAGGGCAGGTTTGCCACGAGCAGAGGTGCAGCCTCCCTGTGCGTGGAAGCAGGCTTGGCGTGGGGCTCAGCAGTGCCAGGCTGCTTCCAGGGCGAGCAGAGCAAGCCATGGATGCTCTTACCTCTCTGTATGTGTCCTGCCTGGCCCCAGCTGCGCTCTGGATGTCACTGATGCTGGAGGGTGGCCCAGCCACGAGGGAAGTGCCGGTGTCGACGATGGCTTGGCACCCACCACTGCATGCGATCTCCTGCCTGTTCACGATGATGCTGGGGGGACAGAGGAAGCACAGGGCCATTAAATAACCAGCTGGATCTTAGTCATGTTTTTGAACTTTTTTTTACAAGAGTTAAAGCTGGGTAACCCACAGTGCTGCCCTTGAGCCTTTTGCTTCTTGGAGGTTGCAGTGCCAGCTGGTATCAGTGCCTCTACTGCACACACGGGCACCGAAGCGCTGAACACAGCCCAGCAGTTGGGACCCAACCAAGCCCAGCAAAGTAGTTTTTGGCTCTTAATTTGGCTCTGCTCATCACCAGAGATGCCCCCAAGAGCACAGGCTTTGTGCAGAGAAGAACTAGGCTGTGTCCCAGGCACAAAGCATCCCCGTTTTGAGTAGCAATTACCAAAGTAATTGGTGATTGGCCCCTTAACCTTCTGCATCCCACAGCCGTGGGGTTTTACATGCCTGTGGAAAGACTCTGATGTCGATGCATCCAAGGTCTCTTTAGAAACAAAGATAGACCAGCAGAGCTGGTTACCTGTCCATGGAGATCTGCCAGTAACCTTGGTAAGAGACAGAGATCCAGTTGATGCAGCCGGTGAAATAAGACTCATCGATTCCCCCGAAGATGACCACACTCCCTGTTGTCTCACTAGATGACGCAGAAAAGAAAAACAGTGAAGGGTTTGCTACGTGGCTTCAGTGCAGGTAGCTTAAAATAGCAGGGCTGTGTGTCCTGAGGGGTGAGATGCTGCTTGCGATGCCACACTCGCATCCTCTCCCCTCCTCATTACAGAGCATCAGTGAGGCAGTGGTATGACAGCAGTGTGTGCCAGCTCCTTTGGACCCATAAGAAGGGAGCCGTGGTGGAAGCACGTGGCTGGAAACTAGAGAGGTTTCCCCACAAGCAGTAAGCTCCCCAGTGAGTCTGGTGGCCACCTGCTACGAGCCCCTCAGCTTTTGCATCTCATGACACAGAGACAACAGCCAGACAGTGGAGGAGCTGGAGCCACCAGCAAATGCAATGAGATGCATGAGATGCATCTGCTACCTTCCCCAGCCCTTGAGATCCACACGGCTTACCGGGACAGATAGACCGAAAAGAGGTTCTCCTCCAGCAAGCTCTCATTCACCAACTTATCAAACACCGGCGTGATCCCATCAGCCGCCAGATTTGGGTAGCCCAAACCCAGGATCCCATCAAATTGGACATGGACAAAGAATGGGCCAGGCTCGGTGGTGCTCAAACCAAAGAGCTGGTTGGTGTCCACCAGAGATGCAACCTAGGGACAAGGAGGATGCTGTAAGATCTGGATCAGGCATTGCAATATTGATGTTAATCCGGTGGAGAAGGCACAGAGAACCTCCACTGGAAATGCCATCATGACACTCACGGTGACGGTGTCAGAGCCCACGATGCCCTCCATGTCGCCGGTGCCATACTGAATCGACAAGATCTGCCCCGTGCTTTTGTAGGTGGAGGACTGCGACGGGTTAAACATCCGATGATTTTTTAGAAGTGGGAAAATCAGAAATGAAGACTTTCAGCAAGGCTGAGCCGTCAGGGAAGCGTGGGAGGAAGAACCCTGCTGAATTGCTCTTTAGACCTGCCATTTATTATCCTGCTTTCAGGAACAATTTAGCTGTGAGCATTTGCTGTACATCTTTGCCCCTCCGCCAGCAACCAAGGATCCACAGGAAATCCCATCACCCACTTTGGACAGATGGGGAAACTGAGGCACTGCACGCTAAGCACATCACCCTGTGGAGTACAGCACTGAGCAGGTCCTACACCCCAAATACTCATCTCTCCAGTGCATTTCACAGATGCTATGGACTCAGCACCACAGGTTCAGCTCGTTGCACTGGCTAGGTGGTCCCCAGTCCCTGGCAATGCCACCCCAATCTTTGGGCTCAGTCGTGCAGTTATGAGCCCAGGACGTGCTGCTGGACCCAGCTCTGCCGAAACAGGGAGCCCTGCCTGCCCCTACTTACGGCAAGCCAGGCTGGTGCAGGAGACAGAGGGAACCCAGAGGTTGGAGGAGCCGGTGTCGAAGACCACGGTGAAGTCCTGTGGTGGGGTGCCAATGGAGATGGTCCCATAGTACTCCATCTGTGGGGCAGCAGGACCAAGGGTTGCCTTTAAGGCAGGAAACCAAACCTGGAGCTTCCCCGGGCTCACAACCTTCATGGTCTCCTTCTAGCAGAGCTTCTGGGGCGGGACATGCCAGTGTCCTGGCTATGTCGAGGGCCACCATCATGGGCAGGAAGGGGTGATGGATGTGAGCTGTGAACGCTTTGGGGTAAAAGGATCCAGGTTTGGTCCATGCTCAGCACAGACACGGGGACGGGTGTCCCACAAACCACCCCCGGGCTGCACCGCTGGGGGACAAAGCCAGTACTCACGTCAAGGGTGTTCAGCAGGGGCTCAGTGGCCACTTTGGTCCCCTTGGGAAAAGTATGAGGGAATTTGGTGCCGATGTCGTAGCGGTGACGTTGGAAGAAGCGGTGCAACAAACCCTTCTCCCTGAGGACCTCTCTCACCTTCTTCCCCCTTTCCAGGGGCAGCCTGGCACAAGCACCAAGGAAAAAATAAGTTAGACATGATTTTGCAGCATTTGACCCCTTCAATATTGGTGCTGATCCCACAGCAGAAGCACAGCGGACTCCCCCAAAACCGAGTCAGGGGGATTTCTGGGAAACCTCAAAGCACCTCTAGAAACCAGCCCCTCCATCAGGCACCAGCACCGTCTCCACACCCCTGCAGCAGCTTTCCCAGCCCTCACCTCCGCTTCTCAAAGCTATTCAAAGGCTCTGAGTGCTCATCCCCCCCCTTCCTTCACCCTGACTTGGGTGGCCCGCGAGAGTGACGCTGCCGTGACCGACATGGTGACACCCTGGGAGAGGGCAGAGGCAGCGCAGAGAAGCACGAGGAACCGCATCGTGCCGGGGCTGCCAGGGCAAACGCCCGGTGGTTTATACAGCCCCTGCTCACCCCCTCTGCGGTGCCAAGAGCGGCCGGGACCGTCGCTGTGCCATGTCCCCCCAGCGGGCACCCGGCCAAGCAGGTGGCACCTAGGGACCGAAGGACACGGCAAACATCGGCTAACAGCGAGATGTCACCTGGCAAGGTGGGGCGATGACCCCACCGTGCTGAGCATGATACCCAACCCCGGACCCGATGCTCCCCCCGTCTCCAAACCCTCCACCCTTTAGCACCCCAATTCCATCATCACGACCAAGCGCTGCCTGTTTGCGGGCATCGCTTCGGCTTTTCGCTTTGGTGTCCATTGCAAGTAGCAGTGGGACCCCTCCCACCCATTTAAGGGTGTTTCTCCCCAGCCGGGCCGGGAAGGGGCCCCGTTAGGTGCCGATGTGCGTGTACAGCCCAGGGAGGTGGGCGTGTGGGGTATACGCACGTACTGACCCTCCAGTGCCTGCAATTATCTGCAAAAACCAATTAGTACAGTGGGATGCAAACAGGCTGCGGGAAAGGTGACCCCCGCAGCACGCTGACCCCTCTCAGCGTGGTTTGCCCAGCAATACGGGGACCATTAAAACAGAATTAAAACTCCTAACGCGTGCCTCCGTATCGCCCGCAGCGATAATGGCTCCAGGCATCAGCTCGCCTTTCGCAGCTCGCAGAGAGGAGCGTGCGAGGGCCGCGGTGGGCGAAGGACACGGGGCGATGCTGAGGCATGGGGTGAGGGTCCTGGAGTCCGCTCCGTGCTGCTTTTATTTGAGCAGAGTGTCCCAAGCCACTACACCCCCTGCCCCCAGACCCCCAAAACTTGGGGGCAGATGCTGGTGTCACAGCTGGAGATTTGGGTGCTCGGATGACAGCATGGAAAGCCCACGGACCCTTTTTTCTGTGTTTATTGTCTGAATTTCCTGTCGGAGCGGTTTAGAGCGGCTGCTGCGGGCAGAGCCGCTCCATCCCCGCACCGCAGGGACGGTCCCCTCCACTGCGGGGGGAAGGTGGGTTGCTGCGATGGGGCCGGCTCTTGCAGTGGAATAAAGCAGGAGTTAATAATGGTTTCTTTCAGCACAGGGCTGGGAGCCAGCTGAAATTGTCCCATTGATCTGTACAGGAGCGGGAAGGGGCTGGGGTGGTCAAAAAGGCAACGAGGCACAGCACCGTTCTGTCTTGGTGAGTCCAAAGCCTTCAGGACAAAGCACAGAAACACTTTGGGACCAGAAACCTCTCTCTTAGCCAAAAAAATAATAAAAATAAATAAATAAAAATAATAAAATTATATAAAAATTTGAAAAATATGTTAGAATATATAATAAAGATATAGGAATGATTATATTATTGTTATAATATCAGTGTAGTATATATTTAATATTAGTATAGTATTTATTATATGATATATGATGTGTGGTATAACAACAAATCAAACAATAAAAACTAATATAAATTGCATATCATCTATATTAACATATAATATGAATGTACAAAGCTCACGAAGGCCAGTCTCAACCCTGCCCTTAGCTAAGCAGCTTCTCAAGGGCTGCTGTCCCTCTCCAAGCCGGGGGGCACCGCAGGCTGCTGCAGACAGAAGTGAGGGGTGGGGTCTGTGCCAGGGGTGAACATACACGCAATTATTCGAGTTGTTGAATATTCAGACCCAGGAGCACCACCGGCAAGCGGCGCTGGGTTTGTGACACCCCGGCCTTGTCCCAGTCACGTCCCAGTTGGGCCCCAGCCATGTCCCAGTTGGGTCCCATCCCATGCAGGCTTCTGCAGCCGGGCACGGTTCAGCTTGGAGCCAGGACATTAAACAGCCAGGGGGGAAACGCACGTGCGGGAGGACGAGAGGGGCACTTGGCACGGGGGCAAAGCAGCTCACGGGACGCAAACAGCCCCCGGTGCTCCCGATGACGAGGTTGTGTTGACTTTTCCCCCCCGGCCCCGCGGCAGGACGTGAGCTTTGGCTTCGCTCCTTGTGTTTTTCCCCCTGCACGGGGATTGCCACCTCTAGGGAAAAAAAGAAAAAACAAAACCGATGAGATTTGCTAGGTTTCACTCCCCTGAATGCACTTTGAAAGCAGCTTAAAAGTGTTTTTTCTGCTACACTGCAGGTAAAACCACGCAGGGACCCGGCCCTGGCGAGAGCGCGGGAGAGGGGAGCACGGACAGGGACCCACACGCCCCTACCCTGGGCTACCCATGACTTCTGCAACTTGCAATTTTAAACCAAAAAGAAGCACCGGCTCTTGCAATGGAGGTGTCCCTCTATAAAATGATGCCGAAATCGAGTGATTTCCCACCAAATTCCCACCCCCTGCCGTTCAAAGCCACCGGGAGATGGGTAATTCCCACCAGGCAGTGCTGCCCCGGGGCCCGGCCAGTCCCCCCGAAACGGGAACTGCAGACGGCAAGAAGTTGTTTGATTGTTTTATGTCTTTTTTGTTGTTGTTCTTTCTGTGGGAGAAAATAATTTGCAAGATTTCCCACTGGGAGATGTCCAACAATTAACTAAAAAAAACCCAGAATACCAGCCCTTCCTGCACATTCCCAAGCTGTGGGAAGGGCAGAAGCAGCAAATAACTTAAGGCAGTTTAATAAAAGAAACCCAAACCATGAAAATGCATATTTTTTAACACTGTTATGAAATATTGTGCTTTTTCCCTGACTTTTTCCCCCCCTCTGTATTGCTATGGGACCCCATTCTGGGCCCTTCTGCCGTGGTCCCCAGTGCCACCGGGTCTCACAGACTCACCTGCCTGGGCAGATGCAGCATCCCCACTGCAAGATTCTTCTCTTGGAAAAACAATGTGAAAATTCTGATGTGTAAAAAAAACCTAAATAAAATCAACCCAGTCGTTGCAACGCTTTATTTTCACCAGATTTACAATAATTGGGGGGGGGGGAAACACACATGTGTGGGAAGCTTTCACTCAGCATCAAATGCCAAATCTGAATGGCTTCACTCTCCATGATTGCACAGCGTCTGCCACGGCCGTACGTCTGCTGGCCTTTGGGGTCTTTAGGAATAGAAACAGTTGCTGCTCTAGCACCAAAATCCACCAAAACCCACCAAAATCCATCAAAACTCACCAAAATCCACCAAACCCCACCAAAAAGGGAGAGCCCACAGCATTGGGGTTGGGAGGGAGCAGCCCTGAGCACACGCGTTCAAACCCCCAAAGCAAGCTTTGCCTTCGAGCACTGCTTCTGCTTGAAAGGAAAGCAACCAGGATCGGGTGTTTTGCTGTAAATGCTGATTATTCTTCTTTTAATTTCTTTCCTTTATTTCTCTTTGTTAATTACTGCTGGGGGTTGCCGTAGGACGCAGGAGGGAAGCTCAAGTGACACGCGATTTTTCCACTAAGAGGGGAACTGAAAGCACGTGTCTGAGAGACCTTTTAGCACATTTAATTCTCTTTAATATCCCATTCTCCACTCAAATTCAACTGACATAAGGAGAGGCTCCCAAACCTCACCTGGTGCCAGAACCCCAGGCAGATGCTGAGGCTGGAAAACATTTTCCTGCGTCCCAAAGACCCACGTCTGGCACAACGCGGCTCCAGCCAGCCCCGCGTCAGCCTCTGCCAAGCACACTGCGCTGCTCAAACTTTGTGGAAAACCATTCCTTCACTCCCCACAGCTGCTTGATACCGATTTCTTTTAATTGCCTGCTCAATCAGATCATCCGTCACCAGCCTGGAGAAAAAACAGGCTGATGAGACACAACTGGGCGATATCACCATGGGAATTATTGTTACAGAACTGGTTTATTCTGTTGGAATTGCAGGGAAACTGCTAAAACTCCCCACAAAAGGAAGTTTCTGCCCCTCTGATTTTTGTCTTTCCTTGTCCATGACCGAAAAGTGTGAAAATAATTGAAGCCAGGTCTCTGCAGCCCCCTTCGCCACTGGGCTCGGCCCTGCAAACGCTCTGGCAGCTGAAATGACGCTGCTCAGCTTCACAGCCCAGATTTGATGGACACAAACCGCGGGAGGCACAGAGCACGTAACATCGAGCTGAGAGCAACACTGCCTGCCTTGGAAAAGCACTTTTAAAGTCACCTGGCCCTATGCAGGCACCCGATGGCCATGGGAGAGGGCAAGAAACGGGCACTGGGGGCTCACAGGTGGAAAGCTGGGAGCAGCGCGCTAAAAATCAATGTTCTTGAAGTCGACGGAGCAGCGGTAGCGGCCGTCGAGGAACCTGGAGCAGCTGAAGTTGGGCAAACACGGGCAGGTGTGGTGCTGGCGCTTCCCGAAGAAAGGGACCTGCGGAGAGACATGGCAGAGACGAGGGCGTCAGGGCCAAAAAAATATCATCAAGTGGGATCAAAGCGCTGAGAAAATCCCTGGCTCTTCTCAGGGGTTTAATAGGGATATTCCTGGAATGAATTTTTGATCCCTGTGAAGCCCTGCGCTGCGTCCTCATCGCTCAATCTTGCTCCCACCGCGCCAAATCAATACGGGAGCGCGGGGTGGGACGCTGGCCCCGAGGCCGGGACGCTGCCGCTAAATCCTCACGGAGGAGGGATTGCGGCAGCCTCGCGCTTCGGGCTAATCCCAGCGCGCCGGGGTTGCTCATCGGACAGAAATCACGGCGCTGGGGCGGCTCGGTGGCATTAACTGGGCTTCTCCTCGCCTGAAAGAGCGTTTACGGCTCGGTTTGGAGCAGCGCGGTGTGTGCTTTGCTTTTAAAGTGGATGAGCCGGGCAGCTCGGTCCCAGCTCTGAGCCGAGGTCTGCAGCACCCACGGGGCACCCCGAGGATTTAGGGTGGCAGGGAGATGCTCGAAGCACTTCAGAGGCTGAAACCAGCCGCACCGCGCCAGCTCGGGGACGCTCATCCCAGCTGCGCCCCAGCCCCACCACCATTGACCCCCTGCTCCCCATCCCTGGGGGGGTTCATGGGGGCTTTTCCCCCAAGCGAGGAGCTCGGTGCCCTCTGCCCGCTCCTCGCCCCCCCCCTCCCCGCCCCAGCGGGCACCCCCGGGCCAGTACCTTGTGACTGAAGGGGTGGCACTCGTCCCCCTCCTGCCCCAGGGGGGTACACATCCGCAGCCCCCGCAGCCAGAGGCTGACGGCGCAGCAGGTCCCGCTGCCGCACTGCGGGTCCCGCTCGCAGGCCTGCGGAGAGGGATGGGGGGGTTAGTGCCTGTCCTGCTCGGACCCAGTCCTCCCCCCCGGCAGCTGCTGCAGTTTGGGGTTAGTACGAGAAGGACGTCGGGAATGCTGCTGGTTTCGGTTGTTGCTAGGAAATCAAGGACTTTTCCCAGTTTCCCAGTTTCAGCCAACGAGCCCGGGTGCAGGAGCTGCCAATGGAAATATTCCATTCCACAGACATCACACTCAGTTTAGGAATGGGGGTTGGCCGGGGTGGGAGGCGAGAATAATTTCTTCTCGTTTCCGTGAGTTCAAACCCGCTCTTTGCCGGGAGGGTGAACTTTTCTGGGAGTTTAGCCTTTTTCGGGAGTTTAGCCTTTTCCCTAAGTTTTGTGAAATTCGTTTTCCGAGTTCCGCAGTCGCTGCTCGGGGACTGGTTGCAAATCGCTCATCGGGTGGTGAGAAAAATCATATCTAGTTTGTTTTGACTATTCATTATTATCATTATTCTTATCATTATTAGTATTTACTTTGTTGTACAAGGGTGTAACCCCTTACTGGGATTCAAGGGACATGGGTTTGTTGTTCCCAGCTCTCCCGCTTTGGGTTACGCTGGGGAGGTTTTGGGCCACGGGTTGGATTGGGGGTGCTGGGGGTCTGCAGGATGAAAGGGGCAATCCCTCGTGCACGCGGTGATGGGAAGGGCAGAGGAAAAGTTTGTAGCTGCCCAACTGAAAAGCATCATCGGTGCCAAGTCAGAGCGGCGGCGTTGGGGCCAGCGCAGCCACCACGTCGACTCGCTGTCCGGATTCTCCATCGCCCGCCTGCGCCTGTAAAACCTGCTAAATAATGCAAACGCCCAGCGCTGGTTTTTGTTAGCAGGGAGCAGAGTAACGCCAACATCTCAGCCTCTCCCACTCAAGGCAGGTGTAAAATGGGAAACGGTCACCTCTCCCCGCCCCGGGGTGGGGAAACTGAGGCACGGATGTAAATGCTGCACTGGCTCACCACCACACCTGAAAGCCCACAAGGATGTCGAGGAGACGTGGCCGAAGGCACCTCGAGCACCAAGCAGGTCCCATTTTGCCCCCCGGGCTGTGCTGACCATCACTGGAGCAGCTCATCGCACCCTCGACCCCTTCTCTGACCCATTTTCCAGACGTGGGGGTGGTGGCACAAGAAGAACCAGTGGGGCTCACCCAGCCCCGCCAGGGTCACCCCCTCCTTGGGGCACCTCTCTGCCAGGAGCTCCCAGCCACGACCACGTCGCTCGTACAGATGAAGAGCTGCGGAAATCGCAACTGGGGAAAAAAACACGAGGGCAAAGGACAGAGCATAATTTTGGGGTGCAGCTCTCTCGCAGCGGGGGGAAAAAAAGGGGATTTTGCAGAGTCTTCCCTTTCCTGAAGGGAACCTGATTCTCCTCGAACATCCAAAGCACCTCGTAACACCCAAATACTGTTAAAAAATAGCTCTCAGCAAGGATGGACCCTCGCCTGCAAACTTGCCGGGGGGCAGATGGGGGCTGCAGGCAACTGGGAGCTGCACATCCAACCTCTTCGCTCTGGTTATTCCAAACGAGTCGTTTAAGCCCTGGGAATAATTTCAAGAGCTGCTGGGTCTCTTTGGCCCTGGCCAGAGGTTGCTCCCCCCGACCTGGCTTTGTAGCTCCGGGGATATGTGGGGGTTGGGGAGATCCAGGCGAAAAAATGACGGGCTTGAAAGAAATCGGTCTGACTACAAGGGGTGGCTGGGAAAAGAGGAGCCAAGAGCCAGCTGAAGTCAACCACAAAATTTCCATCGGTTGGGAAAAGCCGGGAGCCAAAGAGGCAGTCGGGACGCAAACGCTTCATCTTGGTTTTAAATAGAAGATGTTTCACTGCCAGGGGTAGAAGTGGGGGATTTCAGCCAAGCCTGGCTTTGCTAAAACCAGCATCCTGACTCCCGAAACACCACAAAAGCCCGGATTCTGTCCCCAAAACCCGCTGCTCCTCTTGCTTTTAGCATCCAACTTGGTCCAGCACCGAGCTCTCGGACACGCCAAGCCCCAAAAGCCCATAAAGACAGCAGGGTAAGGATCGTACCTCTCCTTTTCATTCCAACATTCCCCCCTCTTTTAATCATTTCTCTGAATTTGGGAGGGAGAAAGACAATCCGGGGTGCTTGAGCCCTTGTCCCGGTTGGGAACGTGCTCTGGGGGAAGCCCATGAAGATATATTCTTTTTTCCCCTGCTGGAAAACTTCCTAAAATCCCCCCATTTCCCTGCATGTCGGGTCTGACTGGGTGCTGAGGAGAGAAGCAGAAAGAGCAGCTCACCGGCGCGACTTTACACGCACGTGGGCTGGGGCCGACTGCAGGAACAGCACCCACGCAGCGAAGAAACAGGTAATAAATCGGGGGGGGGGAAAAACCAAACCAAAGCAAACAGTGAAAGGCACCAATTCCTGCCTTCTTTCCCAAAAGAATAATAAAAATCCCTGTCCCGGGTGGGGGTGGGATGGGCACTTACCCCGGTGATGATAGCGCAGGGGCAGGGGGTGATGAGCAGGAGCAAGCAGAGGGTGAGCAGGAGCCGGCCCATGGTGCCGGGGCGGGAGCTGTCTCCCCAGGTCCGAGCAGCCCCGTGCCTCAAGCCCTATATAACCCCTTCCAGCTCCGCCACCGCGGGCTTTTTTCCTTCCCCCGATGATCTCAGTGTAAGCAGATGAGACCTGAATTTCTAATGGTTTAAAAGAAATATTAATAAAGCACCGAGGAAGGGAAAGAAAACCCCACCTCTCCCACCCGCAGCCACGTCCCAG
This sequence comes from Opisthocomus hoazin, assembly GCF_030867145.1. NCBI lineage: Eukaryota > Metazoa > Chordata > Aves > Opisthocomiformes > Opisthocomidae > Opisthocomus > Opisthocomus hoazin. The sequence continues at coordinate 5,954,140 of NC_134438.1, read as the reverse complement.
CGTTGTTTTTCAGCGAAGCCAACACAGCTGGATGTTCCAAGTACACCTCGATACCCATATTTATCCCTGACGGGTGTACTTAAGAATTGAATTAAGAATTTGTGATTATTTAGCTAAAAGAAAGCACAAGAATAAAGTTACCCTGCTACTTCCCAGCTCGTAAGAGCACAGTGCGTAATAACGTGGCTCTGTGATAAATATCCTGTAGAAACAGAGCCTCGGCTGCTTTTATTTGTGAGAATAAAAGAAGGCAGAGAGCGAATAACGCCTTTTTCAGCAACGAGGGTGTGTTTCTATTTGAACTTAATGTGTAAATATGTTGATTTATGGTTTGTATATCCCCTATATCTCCAATTGCATTTGGTGCATCTCCTGGAAGTACAAGGGAATAAGACATGGGGTTGCTAAAGTTACTAAAAATGCAGGAAAAGATGGAATTATTGGCTTCTTTTTTAATTCGTACCTCCCGGGAGCATGCAAGGGACAACACCCCGATGTGCTCAGGGACGGGGAGCCTCGACGAGAAGATCCACCAGCCCCCACAGTCGCATCTGTCGGGTGAGAGAGGAGCAAGAAATCTCTGCAGCCTCTGCGATGCGATGTCCCCACGGAGCTGGAGTCGTTCGTCACCCACCATCTCATCCCATGCAGCCCCTTTGGAAGCCCAGCACTAAAACACAACAATAATTAAAGATTTAAATACCCTTATGTTGCCAATGCAGGGTCCTGGGCTCCCACGGTCCAGCCTGGGCTTGGCCAGGACTCCGCGGACCGAGCTCCAGCACCCACAGCTGTGCTGGCCAGGGCCATGCAAGCAGAGAGCATGGCCGGGACCCTTTGCACAACAAGGGCAGGAAATAAAACTTCAATTTCTTTTCCCCAAAAATAAAGTTGGGTTTTCAATTCTGACCCAGTGAGATGGATTTTTCCAGCCCCGGATCACTAGGTACCATCACCGTGGCGTCAGGGCTCCTCTCCAGCATTATGAATTCAGTCCCTTCTGGCTTTTCCCACTGAGGAACAAACATCCCTGGGCCTGATTTTGGAGCTGCTCCCTGCCAGACCTGGTCGGCGGGGGCAAATCGGGGACCGGGAACAGCCCGGGGGGCTCAGCCCCAGGGGGAAACACGGCCCAAGGTGATGGGCTGGGATTTGAAATAAGGGTTTGATCAGAGCCATGTGGTTTAATCGGACTTTTCTCTTGAATTCCTTTTGCAGAGTATCAGTCTGGTGCTAAATCGTCTATTTAATTAGTTAAAAATAGCCCCGGCATTTCCCTGCCCGGAGCCCAGCGCCTCTTTTGATGTGGCAGCTGTTCTGCTGTTTCGCTAAACTCTCCTCCACCTGGGCTTGAATTAATTAATCCCAACTCTCCCCCAAATTCTCTCCTCTAGAAATCTTGCAGCCGGAGATGTTTTGGGGAGGTTTCCTTCAGGAGGTGCTGATGGGATGGGGGGAACGCAGCCCCTGGCCTCTGCAGGGCAGATTTGGGTTTTTTGTCCCGCGTTGCTTCCTGCGGGTGGGGAAAAGAAAACCCTCAAAAAAAGGCAATATAAGCCCAAGCCATCCCAGGAGGGTGGGATGCAGCGGGGAGCCCCTGGGCAGGCGGGACTGGGGCTCTCAGTGCTGCCCAAGAGAGCTCCCAGCTCAAATAAAAATTAAAAAATAAAAAAGCTTACTGCGCTTTCACTCTCCCCATCAATAACATTTTAATTTTCCAACCTGACAAGCCAAGATCCATCGCCAGGCGCAGCCGGGAACGGCTTCAGTCGGCACCTTATTAGCGTCGCCGAGCCTTGCGATGCACCCACCATAAATCAACTCCCACACCCCGCTGGCGGGGGGGGGGGGCTCAGTTTTGGGGGACTCCCTGCGGGAGAGCGGGGCTGAGCATCGCTTTTGACAGGAATCCCAGAGCCCCAGCATGGCAGGGGTTGGCAGGGCCCTCTGTGGGTCACCCAGCCCAACCCCCTGCCCAAGCAGCGTCACCCAGAGCAGGCTGCACAGCACCGCGGCCAGGCAGGGCTGGAATATCTCCAGAGAAGGAGACTCCACAGCCTCCCTGGGCAGCCTGGGCCAGGGCTCCGTCACCCTCAGAGGGAAGAAGTTCTTCCTCATCTTCAGCTGGAGCTTCCTCTGCTTCAGTTTGTGCCCGTTGCCCCTTGCCCTGTCGCTGGGCACCACTGGAAAGAGTCTGGCCCCGTCCTCCTGACACCCACCCTGCAGATATTTAGAGGCATTTCTAAGGTCCCCTCTCAGCCTTCTCTTCTCCAGGCTGAACAAGCCCAGCTCCCTCAGCCTCTCCTCGTAGCAGAGATGCTCCAGTCCCCTCCTCATCCTCGTAGCCTCCGCTGGACTCTCTCCAGTAGCTCCTCATCTTTCTTGAAGTGGGGAGCCCAGAACTGGACACAGCACTGCAGACGGGGCCTCACCAGGGCAGAGCAGAGGGGGAGGAGAACCTCCCTGACCTGCTGCCCACACTCCTCTTGATGCACCCCAGGATCCCACTGGCCTTCTCGGCACCCAGGGCACGCTGCTGGCTCATGGTTTTAACGCCTCTCTGTGCCATGGGAAGGGGATGGGGGTCCTGACCCCGCCAGCACTGTATGCACCAATCCAGCATTGCCCTTCTTGCTGGGAATACTGGGCTCCTGCCCGTCTCCTTGCATCCCTGGCCGTGGTCCAGCTGCCAGAGGATGCTCTGGCCAGGGAGGGGGTGTGGGGCACCGCCATTAAATCACCCCTCGAATTTCATTTTGCTGTGCAATTCTGAGTGGTGCCGCGGGGAGGGAGGGAAACGCAAACAAACCGCGTTGGGGAGCACCAAGGTGGAGAAAAAGGAGGAAAAGAACCCCAAGAACCGCAACCGGGACGCCCATTTTGGGGGGCGAGGGGGGTGCGGGACCTGGATTTGCAACCAAAACCTCCCCAGATCAGCGCATGCGTGAGGTTATGGAGGTCGCTTCGCTGCACGGAGCCGCGGGGAGCTCGCAGGGCCGGGGCACAGGGGCAGAGGGTCGGGAAAGGTTTGGGGTGCGCCCCGCGTTACCCCCAGAGAGGCTGGGGCCTTCGCTCAGCGAGGCCTTTTGGCCCCGCGGCGCCGCCGTCCCCGCGAGGTCACGTGGGCGACGCCACTGCCAGGAGCGGCCCGCGGTAGGGCGGAAGCGGGGGGCGCTTGGGCCCGGCGGCATGGAGGGGACGCTGGAGCAGCACCTGGAGGACACGTACGGGCCGGGGGGACCGGGAGGAACCGGGGGGGGACCGGGTCAGGGCCGGCCGTGCCCCCCCGGGGCCGCGGGTGGCAGGGGGGAGGCAAGGCAGGGAGCCGGGCCTGGGCCCGGCGGGGGCGGTGCGGGCCCGGCCCGGCGCTGACCGCCGCTATCTCCCCCCCCCCCCCCGCAGCATGAAGAGCCCGGCCGTGGTGGGCGTCCTCTGCACCGACTCGCAGGGGCTCAACCTGGGCTGTGAGTAACCGGGCACGGCGGGGGGCGGCAGGGCCGGAGACCCCGGCCGGGGGAGGGTGGGGGGGGTGGAGTGGGGCAGAGCCAGAGACCGCGGCCTGGGAGCGGGGGGGGGGGGGAGGGCCGGAGACCCCGGCCTGGGAGCGGGGAGGGGGGGAAGGGCCGGAGACCCCGGCGTGGGAGCGGGGAGGGGGGGGAGAGCCGGAGACCCCGGCCTGGGAGCGGGGAGGGGGGGAAGGGCCGGAGACCCCGGCCTGAGGTGGGGGGGGGGGGCCCTGCCCTGCGGGAGTCTTCCCTGTTTGGGGGCAGCGGGCCCGGCCCTGCTGCAGCCTTCCCTCTCCCGTCCCCTTTTGGGGGTCCCTCTGGCACCCCCCTGCCCCGTGGTTTCCCCCAGACACTGGAGGAGAGCGGAGCCAGTGCTTCTTCCCACCTCAACCCAGGTTTTTCGGGGGTTTGAGGGTCGCGCTTTGGGGGGAGGCTGCTCACACAAAGCCCCTTCACAGCATGCGGGGGGCTTCAGCCAGCGTCACCCACCTCTTGCAGGCCGAGGAACCCTCTCGGACGAGCACGCCGGCGTCATCTCCGTCCTCGCCCAGCAGGCAGCCAAGCTCACCTCCGACCCGACCGATACGCCCGTGGTGTGCCTGGAGTCGGACAGCGGGTGAGTTCCCAGCCCGGGGCTGCTGTCTTTCCATTCTGTTTGCCTGTTCCCCCCCAGCCCTGGCGCTCACCGTGGAGTCAGATCCCTGAAGCAGCTCTCCTCAGCTTGAGCTGAGCTGGCAGACATGGAGGAAGCCCCATCTCTGAAGGCAGTCGCTGCCCTAAGCATGCGAATTCATTAGATTAGTGAGACCTCGAGGAGCACGAACTATAAAAGCAGTAGGAAACCTGTCAGGGGGTGGTGGCTACTGCAGCTCCTTCCTTCCTCCACACTTGGGATCCCCACGCATAATGAAGCCTGTGCTGTAGCCAGTCAGTGTGGTAGGCAAAGGCTTCTCCAGCGCTCTTGCTGGGAGCAGGCAGAAGAGATGCAGCGACCGACAGCTCTAGCGCAGAGCTCGGGGTTGCTGCAGCCACCGAGCGATACCCCTGTGCAGCTCCCCACCCCCATCAGCTCCTCCTCGTCACAGCTGGCTTCTCACCTGCCTCCGCACTTTCTCCTTCTAGGAATATCATGATCCAGAAGCACGACAGCATCACTGTAGCAGTGCACAAGCTGGCATCCTGACCCCCAGGAACCTGCGCAGCGCTCCGCTCCCACCTCCGGCTCCTCCTCACTGGACAACCACTCTCCTCTGCTGCTCCAGCGCAGAACGTGCTCACAGTACCAAACCTGGGCTGAAGGCTCTCCCTCTCCACTTAACGGCTCCTGCGTGGCTATCGGGGTCTCCGACTCACACTTTAGCACTCATGCTGCTGAGGATGAAACGTGGGTCACTCACTGGGCTCATGTAACGATCAGATGCTACAAGGTGTATGTGTGTGTGTGGCCTTATTTGTTGGAGAAATAATAAACGACCTGCAAAAACAGGTCTTTGCTTCTCTCTGCTCCTGCTGTGAAAACTGTTGCCCATCGCTTTGTCTTGTTTCCAGGGCCAAGTTAGGTAACTTCCCCCAGTCCCTTCTTCCTTAGCATTTCTCTAGAGAAAGGGAGCAGTGCACAAAGACTGGAATTAATGGAGGCTCCTCCAGTAGAAAAGGCACAAACACTTCCAGAGGAATTTCTCCTAGGAAATGTTTAGCCTCCTCTAGTTAAACGTTCTGTGTGAGAATTGTTTGCTTACCGTGCCTTGGATTGAAGTTCAAACCTCTACGAGCTGGCGCTGCCCGGTCCCCGTGTGAGCTGTAAATGGATCCTGACAGCGTCCTCACAAAGCCAGATCTGAGCATTTGAAATGGTGCAGGAAACAACCCTGCGGAAAGGCTTGAAAATAATCTGCTGCACGCGGATGCTTCCCGTGCGTGAGGGGGTGAAAAGCAGCTGCCCTGCAGAGCACGAGCGAACAAAGCGGGCTGGGTCAGGGGTGAGGCGACATTCACGCTGCTTTGACTTCACTGCTAGGAGCAGCTCCGCTTGTCAGCGACGTTCCCAGGAAGGGGCAGGAGGGATGAGCTGCCTGTCAAGGTCAGGGTTAATTCTGCGGAACGACCCGGCCTGGGCAGCTGGAGTTGGTGTGGTGTCGGAGCTCTGCGGGGGTGTCGGAGGGTCCCTGTTCTCCCCTCACCCTGGGAGCAGCTCGAGCCGGAGCGTTTCCTCCCGGCCATCCGACAGCTCCCAGTACAGACACCGCACCAGGCACTGCTGCCGCTGCCAGCACCCCCCAGGGCCCCGCCTGCCAAGCCCCCCATCCTTCAGCCCTTAAACCATACTCACTGCAAAAACCAATCCACTTAAATAAAAGCTTAATGCACATATCACAAGCCCTGCTATGGGGAAAGTTCTTCCGTAGGCTCCGATACACCTCTGTGCTGGGCACCTACAGCAAGGTAAAGCATCGCCTTCTCTGCCAAGGGAGGGGAGCAGAGACAGGTATCACGCTCCCAGAATTTTATCTGACTTCAGGAACGCCGATTGGGGTGACAGGTCACCCGAAACGGGGGGAGGACGCGTGAGGGCTGTATTTACCCGGGAGTATTTACAATAGAGGCACGGAGCCAAGTCAAATCCTGCTCAGCTACCAGCGGCGGCACGGCTGCTCCGCTCCAGCTGCCGAGCATCTTGGCTGGAAAACCTAAAGCCTTCCAGACTATCCCCTCTTAAGGGACGCAGTTTCCCAGGCCAAGAGCCGTGCACAGAGGCAGTGCAGGCGGGACAGGCAGGGCCGGGGCTCCGCTCCTCTGCAGCTGCCAGCACCCCAGGCTTGGCTTCAGTCCATTGCCACCCTGCTCCGCTCAACGCCTGGCAAGAGCCAGGGCTTTGCCTGGAGCTATAACCCTCGCAGGCTTCCCGTCCTCTTTCCGCCCAACAGGATTTCTGCTCCGAAAGCCCTGGGTTTCCTCTCCCGGCTGGGGAAGGGGAGGGACTCCTGGCCTTGGGGCCCTGCAAGCCGGGCTCTGCCTCCGAGGAGGAGGAGGACGGGCTCTGTCCACCCAGCCCCAGCGCTCACAGGGCTCCATGTCCCGCTTCGGGGCTCGTCAGGAACGACGGACACAGTCATCCTCACCGGAGGCGAATGAAGGACCAGACTTTGGGGTGCCACGTCAGGAAGGGAGGATTTAGTCTCTGGAGCAAATGAAGAAACAATTCGTCTTTGCCACCGGCCGTTTCAGGGAGGATTTGCCAGCATGAGGCAGCAGAGTGGTAAGGAAAAGTCTCAGGTTCATCAGCCCTGACCGCTCTGGGGTTCCAGCTGCTCCCTCGGGCAGGATCCTGCCGCTGCCAGAGGCATGGGATGGGCGAGAGGAGGGACGGGGACGAGCAGAGAAGGATGGGGAAGGGAGAGCTTCCCGCTGGAGCTCACAGATGGATACAGATAGACGGTGTCCCCCCAGCTTCTGGCACAAACTAAATGAGCTGCTCTATAGCGGCAGTAAGGTGCTTGTCACTTAAAATCCCTTAAAACTTCAGCGGTCACAGTAATTTGGTGGGAAAGAGAAAGGACATTAAACTGGTTGCAGGCAGCGATCATGTGCAACCTCACATCTGTTGGCAAAAGCTTCGCCCACCCTCAAAAGCTTTCGCAAGCTGAATGTGAAACACTGGTGCCTACCTCATGAGCAGCCAAGGGCTCACAGGCAGCTGATTGCCCTCATGGGAGCAGTTTTTGAATCCAAACAGCAACGGAGCGAGGTGTTGATGTGTTCTGAAATTCTCACTTCCAGGGGAAAGGAAGGAGGAAGAGCCGGAGGCTCCGGCAGCCGGGAAGAGCCCAGGCGCCGCAGCTGCGGACAGAGGGTGGGCATGGGGAGTGGTCTTTCACTTCTTCCTGGTAAGCAGAGAACAAATTCACCTACACCCTCCTGCAGCTGGGGCTGGGAGAAAGCCGAGTCTCACAGGGAGCAGAGGATGGGACAGGCTGATCCCACCGAGCTAAGGGCAAAAATCAGCCGTGCTTTGCTGCACGGTCGCCATCACCCATTTCACTGCAGGCTGAGCACCAACATGCACCTTCCCCCAAGCAAGGTCACCTGAAAACATCTCAGTGGTGTAACTGAGGGGGCCCAGCCTGCTGCCCAGGGCCAAAAGGCAGCTTGGGACGGTCAGATGGGGTGTCACAGAATCACAGAATGTTGGGGGTTGGCAGGGACCTCTGTGGGTCACCCAGCCCAACCCCCTGCCCAAGCAGGGTCACCCAGAGCAGGCTGCACAGCACCGCGTCCAGGCGGGGCTGGAATATCTCCAGAGAAGGAGACTCCACAGCCTCCCTGGGCAGCCTGGGCCAGGGCTCCGTCACCCTCAGAGGGAAGAAGTTCTTCCTCATCTTCAGCTGGAGCTTCCTCTGCTTCAGTTTGTGCCCGTTGTCCCTTGTCCTGTCACTGGACACCACTGGAAAGAGTCTGGCCCCGTCCTCCTGACCCCCACCCTGCAGATATTTAGAGGCATTTCTAAGGTCCCCTCTCAGCCTTCTCTTCTCCAGGCTGAACAAGCCCAGCTCCCTCAGCCTCTCCTCTTAGGAGAGATGCTCCAGTCCCCTCCTCATCCTCATAGCCCTCCGCTGGACTGTCTCCAGTAGCTCCTCATCTTTCTTGAACTGGGGAGCCCAGCACTGGACGCAGCACTGCAGACGGGGCCTCACCAGGGCAGAGTAGAGGGGGAGGAGAACCTTGGGGTGTCTTGTAACTTCGGTCAGGGTGAGATCCCACCCTGGGCCAGCAGAGGATTTGATCCGAGATGGGTCCCCAGGGATGGACTGCAGGAGCAGCTCAGGGCACAAGCGCACACACGCTCAGTCACGCTCTCTCGGGAGGACCCAGCACCTCAACACCGCTTAAAGGCACTCATTCTCTGTGCTACAGGCTTTAACAGCACACACCATCTACCCATCGGTGATGAAGACAACGCCATCCCCCAGCCAGGAAAGCTGGGAAGCGCAGGAAAGCTTTCCCCCGCTCCACTCCATCCACAGTAACTCGCTGCCAATCATTAATCCCCTCCTGCTACCGGGGAGGAGGGGGTGGGGGGAGTTAAAATTAAAGACACAAACTGTCCTTTGCCCCCATGGCAGGGCAGGCCTGGGAAACCGCAGTGGCTAACGTCCATCCCTGCTCCGCTCAACACCTCGCCAACTCCTAGTGATCACTCAGAGTGCTCAAACCTATTCAGATTATTTTTTAGTATTAAAAATCACTTACAGAGCAAAAAAACCCTAACAAGAGTCAGGCTCTAATGTTATTTTCTTCCTTTTCTCTGGACAAGCCAGTTGGCACAGGTTTTTTGAGGGTCTATTAATAAACCGCAGTGTGGCCACCACCAGTTCGCCCTGCTGACACTCCCCAACACACACTAAACCAGTTAACGTGTCCCAGTTTGTTTCTCCCCAAACACAAATTACCCATACAAGAAAAGCAGGAGCAGAAGCAGAAGCTTTCCCTGACCCCTGTGGCATCTCACCTCCGTCTGCTTCAGGTCAACGTCCTTGTGATGGGGATGCTGAAGACCTTTGGGATTTTCTTCGTGGCTTTCCAGGAGGAGGTGGGGGGCTCCTCCGAGCGCGTCAGCTGGATCGGCTCCATCATGTCCTCCCTGCGCTTCTTAGGAGGTGAGCTGGCACCCGTGAGGATGGGGCAGCCCTTCACCCTCAAGCCCCCCCGCTTTGCTACACGGGGCACTGAGGCTGCTCTGCGGATCCGATTTCCATCCCAGGCTGCTGGAAGCTGGACACGGCTGGTACCCACACGTGCCTTAGCAGGAGCACGGTCCAAGGACCACGTGTGTCACGATGCCTCGCTGTAGCAGGTTTATCATACGCATTCGGAGCAAAGCCTCAGCCCCAACACCAATATTATTGCCTCTGGGCAAGCCAGCTGCTGCGTAACTGGCAGCTGCCACGCGTGGGGTGGGTTAGGAAGCAGGCTCAGGACATCTGAAAGTTTGGGCTTTGTCTCCTTCCCCTGCCCCATTCCCCCAGCTCCCAGGGGACGAGGTGAGGTCTCTTGGCTGCTCCTCTGGATCTTAACCCACCCCGAATTTCTTGTCACCGCCTCCCTCCCAGCGCGGCACACAGCCACGCACCGGGGCACCCCATGCCATGACCCCAATACAAGTGCCCAAGCCCTGCAAAGCAGCACTTGGCACCTTCACCCCAAGATTTCTCCCTCCTTTCCCTTCCAGCCCCGCTCGTGGCCGTGGTCTGCAGGAGGCTGGGAGAGCGGGCGACCTCCATCATCGGGGCTGGCTTGGTCGGAGGGGGCTGCTTGCTGAGCACGCAGGCCACCAGCGTCCCCTTCCTCTGCGTCTCCATGGGACTTCTCCTGGGTGAGCAGCCTGCGACTCACGGTCGGGCAGAGATTTTCCGGCACGCGATGAGTAAAAGCAGCTCCTTCAACGTTAAACCAGGCAGTTCCTTTCACACTAAAGCATCCCCAAAGCTTCACAGAATCACAGAATGTTGGGGGTTGGCAGGGCCCTCTGTGGGTCACCCAGCCCAACCCCCTGCCCAAGCAGGGTCACCCAGAGCAGGCTGCACAGCACCGCGGCCAGGGGGGGCTGGAATATCTCCAGAGAAGGAGACTCCACAGCCTCCCTGGGCAGCCTGGGCCAGGGCTCCGTCACCCTCAGAAGGAAGAAGCTCTTCCTCATCTTCAGCTGGAGCTTCCTCTGCTTCAGTTTGTGCCCGTTGCCCCTTGTCCTGTCGCTGAGCAACACTGAAAAGAGTTTGGCCCCATCAGGAGCACAAAATATCAGTTTCAACATGCTAGACGCAACCAGCCTGGCCTTTTTTCTGGACCCAACACAAATCCTGCCCTTTTAAAATCCCCTACTAAGAGCACACAGCCTCAGAAACCCCAGATACTAAATACCACGCATGACATCTCACTCTCCACTGACTGCAACAGCAAAAGGCCCCCCACTTTCAGCTCAGGAACCCTGCAGAGCAGCTCCGCTATGGGGACAACGAGCTTGGGATGGCATGACTCTGAATCCCTAAAGCTCACAACGTGAAGCAGTCACTTTTTGGGCACGGACATCTTCTTTCTCCCCTTCCCCCAGGTATGGGGTTCGCCTGCCTCTACCAGGCGGCTGCGGTGATGACGGCCAAGCGCTGCAGGACACGGCTGGCTTTCTCCAACGCCATCGCCCGCGCCGGGATGGGCCTGACATTTCTAATTGCGCCGTTCACTCAATTTCTCATCGATTTTTATGGCTGGCAAGGTGAGCGCATCTCCCGTTTCTCCAAATTCATCAGCGTTCAGACGGTGTTTGAGGATATCCGGGCAGGATAAGACGATTTTTAAAAAAATTAAAATTAGATGCACTGAGGAACAACTCTGCCTCTTCTAGGATAGTTTGGGGACATTTTGTTAATGATTAAATACTTAATCAGTCATTAAAGTTAAGTCAAGAGTCAAAACAGAGATCTCAGAAACCAAAATGAAAACTGAAAATCCCTGCTCTTACTACACTGTTTCAGGCCATCCTGAAGGTGCATCACGTGTAATGGACTTTTAATGAGGGAAAACAAAAAAACCTGCCAAATCCTAGAGGTAGCTCTGGATTTGTTGTGTGCATCACAGCTAAAGGGACGTCCAGCTAGAAAACCAGCAATAAAAGCTCCCGTAAGACACCTCCTCCTTCCAACAGAGCTCTCTCCATGTTCAATACAAACTACGTCCTGTCCTAGAAAGATCATTTCCTACTGCTCCTCCCTTCCCACGCCAAGCAAAAAGCATCTTCTGTCTTCCCCCAGGTACTCTCCTGATTTTTGGAGGCATCATGTTAAACCTCGTGCCTTCCAGCATGCTGCTGCGACCCGTCAGCACCCAGCCACCCCAACGCTTCTCTGCTAAAGACCAGGACCACAGGTCTTCAACGGCAAAGAAGGATTCAGAAACCCTCAATGGATGCTCGGATGAAACCGCTCCCAGGGAAACACAGCTTGGCAGGGCACAGGACCTTCCCAGTGCAGAGGGAGTCACGCCATCCCATGGCAGAGACGTCTCTGGCCCAGTAAACACTGTGGCTTTGGAAAGGCTTGAGAAACCCCCCCTGAAGAGCTGCTCACCAGAAATAGCCACCGAGGCCAAGGGAAGGTACAAATCCCTTCCACCGACCGAAAAAGAAAATTCACAGCCTCTCCTCGACTTCTCCCCACTGAAGGATCCCATCTTCTGCATTTTCACGTGGTCTTTTTTGTTCAGCCACTTGGCCTACTTCGTGCCCACCTTCCACCTGGTAGCAAGAGCCAGGACGCTGGGCATAAGCAGCATGGATGCCTCTTACCTCATCTCAGTGGCTGGTAGGCAAAACAACAACAAAAAAAATCTTTTAAACCCATTTTTAATTGCAGTGATACCAAAATAGGAAAGAAATGCAACACAAACCTTGCCAGAAATAGTCCCAAATATGTCCTAGAATAAATCTTCATGGAAGAGGTTTAGCTCACAGCCCTCACCCTTCCTCCATATAAATAGCGTCGCCTTCTGTACATGTACAAAGCCGCTCTCAGATGGTGGGTGGTTCTCTCAGCCTAAGCTAGATGATCCCCCACCCTCGCTGCTCCGAACAAACACAAGTTTCCAATTACAGAGGTGCTATCTGTCCTCCTCAAGCCTTCCCACCACAGCCTCTGCTTTGCTTAAACCCACCAGCCACAGAAACCCAGTCACTCGCCACTCAAAGGCCTCCAGTTTCACCCAGGAATGCGTGCAGAGAGAGACAAATTCAGTACTGGGGGAGGAAAAACCAACATCAGCTTGGATCTAGCCATTTGGATTTGGCACACTCCCCTCAAAGGGGGGGATAAAAACAACCCACAACCCCCTAAAAAACAAAAGCGTGCCTGATTATCAGCAGGGATTAACGCTGAAGTCGCATCGGGTTAAGAAAGTGGCTGCAACCCCAGTCATCATAAAATATTTTATTGTACAAAAATAAATTTTACTTCTACACTGCTGTATA